>NC_090449.1:777044764-777350058 GCF_031143425.1 Pleurodeles waltl | reverse complement strand
TATAATATAGTTTCAGTAAAATCGGTTTTGGTTGAACAAATAAGCCAAACTGATTTTCAACCATTGTTTCAGTCAGTTGGTTTGTGTACTTTTATAGTTTTCCATCAACTAATTTAATGCTGCCTACTTGGTACAAGGATTTCTAGCCATCTCTACATAATGCAGGGATTATCACAAATTGCCTAGCTTTCAGCGTGTGGATTTCCCTTAGCAATTTAGTACACCTTAGCAGATATGTTTTTAGACTTTGATAGGTGAAGCCGTTGTTTAGGGTACCAACACAACACTAGGTCTCTTTCTTTGGGCGTTTCTAGATTTTTTTTTTTTTTACACCCTAGGTGTTTTTTTTTTTTATGTATTTGTTTTCTAATCTGCATATACTTGAAAGGGGTTTGGCACTCTTATTTCTTGTAAATATGCCTTCTTCCAATCACACCATGTATTCTTCTGTTGTATTCTCTGCTTTGATTTTATTCCCATCACTCTTTTGAAACCTACTTTGTTCAGCATGCAGTATCCCCTTCTCGAGTCTAACAATACACAGATATTATGTAGTTGTTTAGCTCACACACACCTAAAAAAAAAACTCGGTTACTCTAAAACTGCTCATATTTTTTGTACGTAAGACCAACGCTGAGAGACAAAGATAAGAGACGTGTTTGTGGAAAACCCACAGTAGCGTGACTGCCTTATTTTAAATGTGTATAGATGAAAGAAACATACAAAGGGCCCCTTTCTGGGTGTGGTACTCTGCAGTGCGCTTTGCAGAGAAGCACAACGGTGGAAATGTGATGGTTGCTCGTTCCCTACTGCAGAGAGACCATTAGAAAGAGGTTTAAACACACTTGCGTGCCAGTATTTAAAGCCAGTTGTAACGTGCGTGGAATTATGCACTGGTGTTTAAAATACTCGCTTTCTTTGCAGTAAACAGGCCGGCCTTTGTCAATGGCGTCATTATGTTGTTTCTAGTAAATTGTGGCGAGGGTCCCCATTGTGGGCCTGAATGGGTTTACGAGCCAACCCGATCACTGGTGCAATCAACGGACAGTGACAGGCGTTCTGCTACTGTGTCCAGGACAGAAAGGGATCTCAGATCTGCACTCTGTGGTGACCCCGGAGTCTTCTTCGGGCAGGATACATTTTCAGGACCGCCGATTTCAGAATGTTAATTTTAACTCACGAGTAGACCAACTGTGTACTGATCTGAACATATCTTTAGCTCTCTACCAGGACGTGGTTATTGTGCACACTTAGCGGACTTTACATTTCTTACCAAAAGACTTGAGTATGTGTGCAGCTCACAAAGGAAGCGTATACTTTATATTTAAATGCATGCAGAAAAATTCACGTGAACTGTGTTCAATGACGAGGAGGTGTAACACACACCTCAATTTGTCATAGACTCAGAAAACAAAACATTCTTTGGCAAATGGAAGTGCAATATAGAAATGATCCAACGTTTTACTCGGTGGATAGAACTCTAGGTCTGATTTTATTGTAAAAAAAAAAATCTTTGCATTGTGTATTTATCTAATCCATACGGCAAAACGTATATATTTTAGTTTAAATAGTGTTTGATTCTGTTTTCCCAATTTTTGATTAATCATATGTAGCTTTATTTGTTAATGCCGCCACAAAGTCCAACGACTTTAGAATTACAGTAGTGATCACGAAATTGAAACAGCTGAATTTCTGGTTACCACACATATGGATTGCAGGTTGCAGATTGTACGCTTTATAGTTGGAGCAGGATTTCATCCCTCAGACACGTGGTCTGTGTATCCTATGTAGCCTGTTTGTATGGCTGTCTGCCTATCTGTCTGTATGTGAACAGTGTTAGAAATTAACATATTTTTCGGGAAGACCAGCAGGCTTCCTGCATTTGCATCCTGGTACTGAAAAATGAGCCTTGTACCCGTCATTGAAGTAACACCCGTACGCTGAAATAGTCACTCTCTGTCTTTTGCTTGTGCTCTGCAAACTTGTAGCCACATTCTGCAAAGACGCAATTTGCACTACATTTCCTCACCCACATGTTTATTTTTAAATGCGAAAACAGACTACAAAAACTCTGTTTAAAAAATATCAACTCAGAAACATAAACTGCCAGAATCTCATCCTTACGTGATTGCCCATCTAAAAAATGTTGACCTGTAAGTAATCCCTAACTTGTTTCCTACCCTGGGTTAAATTACTATTCAAACTCCTATGCTGCCATATGTGTGCCAAGTGTTGAGTGATTAGGTGCCAATCCGATTTTTTTTGTACAAACATAGCTATGTAAGGATGAGATATTCGTAGTCTCTTTTTTGGAGTCTTGTTTTTAGAAATTGTTTTTGTAGCTTATGCTCCCCCGCTTACACGTTTTGTACTTCCCAGGTCACTTTATACATTACCCCAGCAAACCAACCAAGTTGTGTAGGCCATAATGTGCACTGTTCCAGCCAAATTCATTTGTGCTGGGGGAGGAGAAAGGAGAGGTTATCATTGCAGCTCTAGTGAAGTGCCTGCAAAAGGAGTGAAAGTACACACATGCACACACTCTTTCTATCCCCCCCCTCCTACCATAGGTCTGCAGGGGGGGAAGAAAATCTCTGGGTGAGGAAAAAGAGACTTGGGTTAGCTATGAGGGAGCCAACAGGTAGATTTTAATGTGGAATCTTCTCTGATAACCATGCCCATTGTTGATGGTCAGCTGGAGTCTACAGGCAGGTTGACACTCATTACGTCTCTCCTTGCATGCAGATATGGTCAGCATAACATTGGTTATTGGTGAGGAGGAAACCACTAGGGAAGCTCTGACACAAGTGTTTCCCAGCTATTTTAAGTGTAGAGCGCAAAGCGCTGCGTTCCTGGTGTAATCTCTATGGGCTTGTAACCACGCCCATGTCAAGCCCATCAGTTTGGTTAGTTTTTGAGCTTGCCTTTTAAAAGTAGCTTGATTTGGTGAAAGGCATGCATACGCCATGGCTTTTTCGGTGTTGAGCCCGCCTCGACCGCACTGGCCAACTACTGAAAACATACGAGGCTCCATGTTTTCCGTATGGTTTCTGCACAATTTTTTCTCTTTATTTCGTAGGCAGCGCAATCTCACTGGGCAGTAGTAGAGAACTTTGTATGACATCGACCCTCTTACATGGATATTTGCACTTTAGCCGGTTACATAGATAATTGCACTTTTGCCAATAAGTTTTACTGCGAGCAAACTTCTGTTTCCTTTTGTGTGTTTGCTTTGCGCGCTCATGGCGGCCGTCCGCTCGCTTATATGAAACTGTTTTACTTTTCAGTTTATGTGGCAAGAAAAATCCAGTTGGGAGTTTACCACGCTAATAGCTTTAACACAAGTAAACGTGAGACCCATTGCATTGCAGATGCTCGATTAATGCCTGTTACCCCTCTCAAAAAGGAAGGTCTAGGAGCCTCCTAGACTACCTACAGAGGGGCAACAAAGGGCGTTATGTATATGTGTATGTATGTGTGTGTGTGTATATATATATATATATATATATATATATATATGCATGCACATTGCCTGTTTGTGCCAGAGGCTGAAGTTCGGGGGTCTGAGCAAAGCACCTGCAGTCCTGATATACTTTACACACGTTGTTCTCTTGAAGAAAGAACACCTCAGACACTCCTGATGTGCGCAAACACCATTCACGACCTCTCCCGATGCGTTTCAGCCACAGCTGGCCTTTCTCACGTTTGAATATATGTATACATAGTGAAAGGACTAACTGTTGCCCCTCAGCAGATTTCAACTATGTACAAAAGGTGGATTTATTTCATTTTACAAGAAAAATGAAACTAAAGAAATGGTTTGACTTGAAATCTACTCATCATGCACATACAGCTTTCACCCCGACTGTTAGCAATTTACAAATTGGTGATATTGAATTGCTGCATAAGTTTTCCTTTTTATGGGACACTGATTCTCATCATGAGGACCCATACTTAAATTTGATCAATTTTGACATTCAACTAGACTTGACTAGTTCTAGTAATTTTAAACCAAAATCAACGTATCGGTCCATGATTCCATGTGATGCTATTGATGTGTTTGAGAAGGGTATAGTGAAAGATTTTTTTTAAAACAGATATACACGTTCACATGCACGGAAGAATTTAACATTGAAGCAATTTCAGGCAATTGAAGGTTTGAAATCTAATCCAGAGTTAATAATATGTCAATCAGATAAAGGTGGTAACGTTGTGATGTTGTCAAATAAAATGTATCTTGAAGAAGGCAGAAAAAAAATAATTAGCTT
Organism: Pleurodeles waltl; assembly: GCF_031143425.1. NCBI lineage: Eukaryota > Metazoa > Chordata > Amphibia > Caudata > Salamandridae > Pleurodeles > Pleurodeles waltl. Next base: position 777,345,790 of record NC_090449.1, on the reverse strand, counting down.
ATGAAACTTGTTATGCCCTGTCTAGCAGAACATAGTTTAAGCATTCTGAACAAATATACCTTGAACTACTTACTGACTAGAGAGGTAAAGGGCTTGTGGAATGAGAGGAACATCTTTTTGAGACCTGAAAACTAAAGATTCCCATCCTTTCCTTATCCTCAAACTACATAAAAATGCCAAAAATCCCCCATGGAGTCCCATTGTTTCATCAATAGGGCCTTCCCTAGAGAATACATCCAGATACTTGGACTATTTTATCCGACCATTTTTTATAGCATTACCTGCCTTTTCAAAAGTAAGACCCATTTTCTGACCATTCTAGAGGATACTCATTGGGAGGAAGATTTAACTTTGATAACATTGGACCTCACAAGCCTCTATACGAGCATGCAGCATGAAACAGGCCTTAATGCTTGCAGACATTTTTTTAAAGCTAGATCTTTGTCTTACCTTCTGCATTCTGAAATGCTGTTGGAAGTGATAGTTTTGTCTTAACAATAACTTTTTCATTTTTGACAATAAAGTATATAGTTAGATGCAAGGTCCAGCCGGGAGAACCTGCTTCGCCCTAAACTACGCAAACATGGTCGTAGGCTGGTGGGAGGAGCAGGTTCTACACGGCCATCCAAAATTTGCAGAGCATGTTGTGTTATGGATTAGATACATTGACAACATATTTGCAATTTAGGAAGGTAATGTGAATTCTGCAAAAAATGTTAAGAGCTTGAATGACAATACTTATAACTTGCATTTCACTGGTAAATATCAGCAGGTATGTAGTAGAGATTTTGGATGTGGAGGTAGAGGTAAAGGGTGACCAACTTGAAGCAAGATTATTTTGCAAGCCCACAGATGGTAATAATATTCTGTTTGCAACCAGCCCCATCCCAAAGACCTGATTTTCAGCATTCCCTATGGGGAAATTCTGAGAGCTAAAAGAAAATGTAGCTCTTCTGCTGCTTTTGAATTAGAGAAGAAAATCATGATTGACCGGTTCAGTAAATGAAGATATCCGAGCGAAGTGATCAAACAAGCTGTTAGGAAAGTGGATGAGAACATGTGACAAAAATAATATACTATATCCAGAACAAAAATGTGTTAAGGAAGAACAGAATGCATTAAGATTCATCACCACATATTCTAAGCAAGCTTCATCAGTAAGGAAGATTTTGACCAAACACTGGAACACACTTCAAACTGATGCTAATCTGAGTAAATAAGTTGGTGCAATACCTCAGATCACCTTTAGACAATGTTGGATCACTAAAGGACAGTTTGAGTAAACATTTAATTACAGAGACAAAGTCCCCTAAACAAAGATTGGGCTTCTATTGCTGCAGAATTGCAAACCATGTACTATTAGGATACCAAAAGGTTTACAATACCCAATACCACAAGGGAATTTGTGATCAGGAAACACACATCTTTCAATACAGAGTACAGTATATATGTATGTGGGTAGCAATATCTATAAGGTCGAAAAACATGTTTTGGAACATATAAGGGCTATAGTACACTATGACACCTCATACCCTGTGTCTAGACATTTTGCAGAAGCTCATTCAGGTAATTCAAGGTTACTTAAATTCATGGTAATTGACAATGTTGCACCCTATAGCAGAGGAGGAGATAGGGAAAAATAAGTGCGGAAACTGGAATCCAAACACATTCTAGATTTTGAAACCCTTAAAACTCAAGGTCTGAACTCGGATGAGAAGATTATATCAATGGAAGTAGTAAAATGTTAAAATGTATAGGTTGTTCAATAACCAGTTTTAATATAGTTTTATTTCATGTTTTCATTCATATCAGTGCGTGATAATTTGAAGCAACAAGAGTATTCGTTGGTAGGAAAGTTTTTCAGTATGCCCACTTGGGCTAGATTATGATCAGGATGAGGGTCTGATCTACTGTCAGTGAGAACTGTAAATTCAATTTCAGTCTTAGCAGTATGCCCACTTGGGCTGCTTGTGTTAGAATAGAGTCTTTGTTACAGTATGTTGAAAACTGTGTTCATGTGCTCATGCCTATTAGTCATTGCAAAAAATCAATACATTGAAAATTGCTTTCCACACCTCCCAGTCCGTGCAACAGTCATCAATAAAGTTCAATTAAGATTGTGTATACTTGAAATTAGGTCGTAAGGGTGTGCATATTAGTAAATGTATGCACTGGTATGTTAATGTAAATTGAGAATTATGAATTTTTTAATTCGCAAAGCGAAACATACGCGCTTTGTATTTGGACTGATATACATAGACGTGTCACTTTATAAGTAATACTCCAACATGGCACCCATGATACTGGCTTTTGTAGCAATGCTGACTTAGTCCTTTCTCTATGTCACTATGTATACACATATTCCCCCCGTTACCCGTGAAAAAGGCCAGGTGTGGCCGTAACGCATCATGAGAGCTTGTGAATAAATGTTTTTTGCACAGATCAGAAGTGTTTGAGCTGTTCTTTCATGAGGAGAACAACATGTGCAAAATCTATAAATATATATAATCACTTCCCTATTTCACTGATCATGATCTCGCATGTTAGAGATGACATCAAAACTGATTTTGCATATCGCCTCATCATTGACATATTCAATGACAAATCTTGTTATTTACTGATGTGTTGTTTTGTTATGTTATTTTTTTCGGTATCACATATCACCTCAACTTTGGATAACTATTATACCCCAACCCTGTGTCTCTATGCGTCAATGTACAGGGCCATGCACAGAGGACATGTGGTGCAGGATTTGGTCTTTGGACAGCCCTGCATCCAGTGTGTGTGTGAACATTACTGTCCTTAGGGCCTTCAGTCACCCAATATGCTCCATCTTTGTCTGTGCCCAGCACAGTTAAGTGCCACCCATTGCCCAAGTCATTTAGCCATAACGCACTGAGCAAGGCCCTTAGCCAAGCTCAACAAAGGCTGAGTGCAGGCCCGGCCTTCTCTCAGGCCCGTCTCTGAATCCTATTATGGACACAGGGATGTGGAATTCCCATGGCCCAACACCTGGGACATATTGTTTGGGGTCAGAGGCAACAAGTGTTCTTGTTTATTTTGTCCTTGGGACAAGTAGGCCAAACCCCCTGCAGCACAAAGCCTTTGGCTGTCAGTTTACAGAGAAAGGAACTGTCTGCAGGTGAGGTAATATGTGTCCCTATGTTAATGCTGTTCAAACTTGTATTTATGGTTCATTAACAAAAAGCCTTTATTATTCGGGTGAGCACTGTAAATAAATGTTGTAAGTTCACACTGCACTACTGACGGTGGTTCCACTGGAAAAAAAGTTTAACAATATGAGGCTAAGTATAATGCTCCCAGAATGCTCTCTGATTAGATGCAAATGTTTGCAGAAGGTTATAAGCAAGAGAGATGATTCTTTGCTTTCAAAACAAAATGTTCAGAAAAAAATGCCAGTAGGAAAAAAAAAAGTTTTGCTACTATGAAATGTAGGTGCCATTTCATTGAAGTGCCATTTAGTAAAATGGTTTGATGCATGCTGGTATTTCCCAAAATATTCCTAATGGAAAATCAGTGGAGACATTTTCAACAAGATTATGGGAAGTATGAAAATAAACAAGCACCAAGTCTTTTGGTTTCATCAATGTGTGTCTTGTTTTGACATGGCTTATGTAACACTTTATTGTTGTTGGATCTGCCAGGCCCTCACTATTTTAACAAACACTGGCAAAAAAAAAAAAATTGGTCTAGAAAAGCACACATTGCCACCAGTGGCATCTAAAAGGCCCTTCAGCCACCCCTTCAGGGGGCCCTCCTCAGCACCGCACCTGCCCTGAGAGAGTCTGGAGGAGGTCCCTCTATGCTCTTTTCAGGGGAGCCCCCTCCAGTTTCGCTATGCCACTGGCACAGAACAAACCTACTTTGTGTGCCAGTATGCTCCTTGTGGTAGAGCAGAATGCAATCACTCACGGTAAAGCCAGCCGATAGAGAGAGAAATAGAAGTTTAATAAAAATAAAATATCTTTAATGCCAGCTCTACTTAGGGACACAATTCTTAGAGAAAGTCACACAAGTGCACCCATGGTATATGTCTTTGAATTAGTGGCTTCCATGAATTCACAAGAACTTACAGAAGTAGACCAGGAAATCGTATTCCTAGAAAAATATTTGTGACCTGTATTTTAGCACAAGCAAATATGCGTGTGTAGATTTGCTCATGTGAAAATCTGTTGAGCGTTTACAAGTTCAGTTTCCCTCCAACCACTTTTTTTCCCAATCCTGGAAGAACTTCTACTTCTGCCATTGTCTGGAGTAATTTCCAACCTTTCTTATTGTGGAAAAAGATTAGAGAAGAGCTAGTGAACATCCTTAAAACACACAAGTTAGTAGGGTTGCAGACTCAAAGGCATTCCAGCCCTGGAACTATTGGTTACTGTTTCCTCCAGCCCCAGTATGTAGATCTGCGGAAGGGTGGCAAAAAAAAGAAATTGCTTTAGTAGGGATTGAAAGTATTCAAGCCCTACTATAGTAGTAGACCTGGCATAATCACAGAGGCTTTTATCTGAGCTCTTACATTTTGAGATTGCTGCCATAATTTGTTGCCACACTACAAAGTCCACTCCCCTTGTACATAAGCTCCTGCACATGAGCTTTAGCCTGGTGCACAAGAAATTAATCTTAAGGCATTTGCACCAAACCCCACTGTGGAGCCAGACCCGATGCCCTCTGACTAAAATAGTCTCTTACATTGATATCATTTTCACTGTAATTTAGCAACAGGTTGAAATGCAGCATTTGCATTCTTGGACCATCCAGTACAGCATGAATGATTTCTAGTTTCAGAACTGTCTCACCTTTAGTGTACAGCAAAGATGCCCAACGTAGACCTGCATTCCACATTTTTTTACATGAATTACTTCACAAATTGTTTTTAACACATTGTATGCAAATTGAACCTACGTGGATAGCAGCAGCAGCAAGAGTTTTTAGTTACAGCCATTCCATCACATTGTCCTGATTTCGGGATCCTTTGAGGATCCGTGGCTCCCATATTGGTTAAAGGGAAAAATGCCCCTTTATCCAATTAGATTTGTTTTGTTTTTTAGTTTGGGTTCCAGAGAGTCTGAGGATTATTGGGATATATATTTTTATAGCTAAACTCTTCAAAGTTCGCTTGACACTTTTTTTCGACCACATACTTCACAATCACTATTGAACAGATTTACAATAAACCACGGGAAGACTCCATCCTAGGTAAAGTTCTAGTTTAGTGTCAAATTTGGTATATTTGGATGGACGAGCACAACACGTGACAAAGAAAAAGAGCTAGATGCAGTCTTTCCCAGCTTCAGTATAGATTTGTCAAACGGTTTACAAGTGATTACTAAGCTCAAATTGTTTTTTTTCAATAGAAGTATGTGCACTGTTGCAAAAGTAGTTTTGGGCGAGTGGTCAGTTCATAGGGAATGGTAATTTTTGGATCATTAATAATTGTGGTGCTGTTTAACAAAGCTGCATTAAATTCGGCAACAGGTGTTTTCATCTACTTTTTAACGTCAACTTTTTGTGTATTGGTCATAGGGGTGATGGGTTATGTTTGTGGTAATCCATAAGTAATATCTCTGATTTTAAGTCTCATATAAAATTATCGTTATACAATGCATCAGAACTACTGAAATGAATACTGGCTAACTCAGGGTAAAGATATTTTGCAGAACAAGGGCCATATGTACAAACACTTTTTCCCAAAGACACAGAATGGGGAAAAACCTTTGCTACATCTGGCCCTAAGTCTTTTTCTTGGATCGGTGGCAAACTGTTGAGTAGTTTTAGAATAAACAAAAAGGTCTTGGGTGTGCTTTGGGTGTTCATTCTGTGCATTTTGTGGTATCATTTACATTATTTGAAAAATCTTAATGACATTTGGTGAATTTTGCATTCACCTAAGGGTCTTTGTTTAAAAATCCATGCAGATTGGTCAGTGAAAAGGCTAGTTATTAGGAATAAAGCAAATTCTAAACACATAAGGAGTTTTAGCTGTCTGATACAATAAAAATCCTTAACCTAATTACCTTACATGAAGTAAGGATGGGACTTTATTCAGAATAGATAGTTTTTATTTTTATGTATTTGTAATTTAGTGCAATATTTCTGTAAGTGTTGTCACTTGCTTTGTAAACACTTCAGGAAGTACTTTCCTGAACAACAACTGCATCGTGTTTGTGTGGCACAGCCACTGGGAGAGTGATGAAGGCCATTGGCTGAGATCGCCACACATGGGTAAATGAGGTCCTGGTGCATGTGGAATGCGCTGCACATGTATAACTGTGTTCACTATCGAGATACTTGTTTTTTCAAAAATAATTTGAGTGGTTAATTTTATGCCAATTGTCTTTTCAGAGATAACAACTTTGACACCTTTGGTGGTGTGAAATCTGGAACTTTACTACTTCTGTTTAATAAAAGTTCTTCTTTTTGAAATGTGTGCCTTTGCTGTGACCTGCACTCCATCTAGATGCTGCCACATTTGTAACTGTGCGCTCAGCTTCGTGTTAACTGTATGAGTTTTTCTGGGTATTTCTGAGTTTTTTTTTTTTAATGTATGTTAATGTCTTATGAGCAAAAGAAACATTAACATCCCCTTCAAGGTGTTTTCAATTAATGTTTGTTGCACTGGTGGTAGCTAGTGTATAATTATGACTATGCAGAGGTTCTTTTCAAAAGTCACCTTTTATTTTTACTAAATTTGGTGCCGTTCGAATATGAACAAAAATTCATCCTCTTTGGGTTAAGCGTGGCGATTTCATGTAGATTTACCAAGCTGAGGGCAGGGGTCTCCAAAGTAGTGGTCTCTATTTAATTCCCATAGGAATATCTGTGCTCCTCGACAGCAATGCTGGATGGAATTAGGAGCAAACGTGACCTGGACTTGGAAGTGCCTTTGCTTGGTCTGGTGTAAATCAGTTCAGAGGTTTTTGAGAAATTAGTGTTACGAAGATTGTTTTTTGGTGGACTTCAAAGTGTTAAAAATTGAAGGTATCTTGACAGTGGTTTATGAATTGCCTATAACCTGTGGGCCTTTTGGCACATTAACACAAAATGTTGCAGACGCCTAGCGTATGTTGTTTACATTTTTACAGCTCAGTGATGGAGAGATCCATGTAAAAGTGGGGAGGTAAAAAATTGTTGACTTGCTAGTAACTATAGCATTGTTTGACGATTCCACATGAATTTTAGCAGATATTTTTCATGTTTAGGTTTTCTGTGATTAATGCAAGTTCCATGCAGACCCCTCAGTGGGGTGGGACAAAGTTAAAAGTGGGCGGGCAAAACATTTTTATGTGCTTGTAATTTTGAGACTGTTTACTGAATCTTCATGAAATTTGGCATGCTTTTAGCAGGTTGAGTACTGTGTACAAATCTCAGGTTTGATGCAGATCCAACATAAGGGGTGGAAATAAGGAGTCAGAAAATGCATTTATAAATTTCTCTGGCACAGTTAGATGGACCTGCACAACACTTGGTGGAGACTGACTTGTTTAGCTTACCCAAGATTATTATAGTTTCATGTAGTTCTGAAGCGGCTTAAGTAAAAGAGGGCTAAGTCAAAAACGAGTTCATCTGCGGATAATGATGGTGTTCAGAGAATGTGCATTGTATTTTGCGGGCTATTAAAAAGTAAAGTTCAGTACAAGGATTTGTGGTTTCAAGATGTCATAAGGGAGGGGAACGCAATATAAAAGCAGGTAGTAGGGTCAAAAACATTTGATTCACTAATAACTCTTGCCATTTTATGGACAAGCACGAAATTCACAGACACTTCGCATATTTAACTTACTTCAGATATGTTGAAGTTAAAACAACATTGTCAAGAGGGGCATGGTTGGGATAAGTGGGGCAAACCGTGTTTATTTCCTAATAACTTTGTCATTTTAAGGCCGATGTAGGGATTTAGGGCCAGATGTATGACCCCATGTTTTGCGACTCGCAATTTGCGACTCGTTTGCGAGTCACAAATTGCGAGCAGCAAAACCTTATGTACAACAGTGTACTTTACACTGTTTGTGATTCGCAAGGGGTTCGCAAATGAGCTACCTCATGAATATTCATGAGGTAGGTCGCAATTTACGACTCCATTGGAAATGGCTGCCCTCACAGGGATGATGACCTGCTGGAGACAGCAGACTACCATGTCTGTGGCTGCTTTTAAATAAAGCATTTTTTTTTTTTTTAATTAGCCCTTTTTACTTAAAAGAAAACGAGATGCATTGAAAAAAAAAAGAAAAGTTTTCTTTTCAGTTTTTCAGTGCAGGCAGTGGTCTGTGGGACCACTGCCTGCTCTGAATTTTTTTTTTTTGCTGCCATTCACATGCGAATGGGTCAGCACCAGTTTGAAACTGGCGCTAACTGCAATTGTTTTATGACCGCATTCACGGTCACTGAACAATGCTACATTGCCCTGCGACCCTTCCTAATTGCAATTCGCAAACCTATTTTGCGATTCGGTAAATAGATTACCGAATCGCAAGAGACGGTCTGTACATTCCAAAATGTTTTTTTCTGTCGCAAACGGTCCAATTCTGCAAATCGGGCCGTTTGCGACAGAAAAAATTATGGTACATACATGTGCCCCTTACAGTTTTATGCAGACCTGACAAGGGTAGAAGGGGGAGTGGTTAAAGGTGCAGACTACTTAAAGTGTCTACTATGTTGTTCTCCAGTTAACTGTTTTTTGTGTATGAGGGCCCTTGACAAATAGGTGTTTTGTGCATGGCAGAAGCAGAGAGTTTTGGCTTATGTTGTGTGTTATACCCATAACTGGTGTATTGCATTGGTTCTTATAATTTCAACCACATCTCAGTTTTTAACTGTGTTTTGTTTCCAGTAACATTTATTATTTTTGATGGCAAATCTACGAGACCGCACCAGTTGTTTGGTGCAATACACACACTGTATGCATTGCAAGAACACACAGAAGCTTGGAGCCCACAGATTGCTTACCATTGGTTATCTTTTCTGTTCTGCTTCTTATTTGATGTATTTTTTGTTAATTTTCTCTGTTTTACAGATCTCTTTGATTGGCTGGCTTCTATGCATCCTCTGCTCACGTTTAGGGAACTAGTGTTTTCTTTTTGTTTAATCACCCAATGCAATGAGAATGCATGTATTTTCTAACTGTTTCTTGTGTCACCACTCACTCTCTGTCCATGTGCTTCTCTCTACTCACCCATACTTGCGTTGCTTCTGTGTGCCTCTGACCCCGCACACCGTGTTGCTCTCTTTTCCCCATGTACCCTCCCTCTTGTTGCTTCTCACCTGCCCGCCAAGTTAGCTCTGCATCTACCCACCATGGTGCTTCACCCATTGAACCTCCCCAACCTACTCCCACAACCTGCACACCTGTTCTTATTTTTCAGTGAAAAAAAACTTTTGTTCTAATTTTTCAGCGGTGCACCGCAGGGTATTTGTACGTCCTGCCAGGCCCTGTGTCCAGCTTCACCATGGGTAGCCAACCCCTGCTCTGCGGAGCCTTTGGCCGTACACGGCAGTAGGGTTAGGGTGGGGGGTCTGGCCACTAGGCCCGATCTCTGGGCAGTCCATGCACCCATATTCCCCTCCCCCCCCAACAGCTGGACAATCCCTGCTTTACACTGCCAGAACAAGGGATTTGCTATAGGGCCTGGCTGGGGCACCAAAACCTGCTGCAGCTGTCCAACCACCTGATGCTCCGGGCCTTCAGCTGTGCACAGCTAAGTTTGGCCTCATGGTCTGGCACTAGCACCCAACGGTACCTCAGGTGGCCAGCGATTCGCCTTCTCCCAATTATGACCAGAAGAGGATGAGGATTCTGCTGATCAACTGACCCCCAACCCCATTCTGAAGTACATCACGTTTGATGACCTCTCATGCTTTGGTCTGTGTTAGGGAAAACCTGGACCATTCATGCATAGTTCCTCAACTCAGCTTCACTGTTTGTCTTTTTGCCAATCTGATAAACCCTGCATGCTAAGCTGCCTACTGCGCCTTCAACTACTGTTCTCTGAATTATTGATTTTATTCTTCAGTAACAATTGCACACTTGGTGAAATTATGGCTTGTTTAAGAGCATTTATATTTCCTAAGGTACATTTCCTAATGTGCATTCATTTTACAGCTCAGTATTATCACCACTCACAAAATTAACCACAGTAATGAGAAAAAAGGACAAATTGAGAGAATGTAAACCGATCACAGGGCCTATAATCTCCACAATGCAAGTGTTTCTGTATTAGGGTAACCATATTTTCAAAACCAGAACAGAGTGCAGACATATATGTAGGACTATATGTTGTCACTCATGGACACAGAGGTACTTTAGTGACATTTACTGACTACACGGACAGCAGTCAGATGGTGTGCATTTTGTTCCAAATCAAAAAAAATATGTCTAGCTCATGGAAGAGAGAAAGGACATTGCAAGTTGATTTACGTCACAGGAGTAGAGCATTATCTGGTTTGCATCGAATTCTGAAACTTGCAGTATTTTCATTCAGATTGATTAAAAACAAAGCCATATGTGCCATCATGTAAATCATAAAACCCTAGCTGGATAGGATTTGGGTCGTCAGAGGTGTTGAGGTGCATATAAATGAGAAATTGGAATAATTTCAATTCTCTAAGCATATAACAAAAGAAAACACATACAGGCCTCCTTTTCAGTATAGCTATTATGATTATGCAAACCATGTTTAAGACTAGTAGGCTAAAACACAAAAAATACATTGTTTTAAGATTAAATAACACATCTCCCTCCCTCATGACCCATGCTGTGATGAAGCGCACTGAAAGGCTCCTGAGCCTCGGTTTTTGATGAGTCCTTCTGCGCTCCTTTACTCCTCTTAAATACTGCTGTGTTGCAAGATGATGTGAGTCTATGCGTCCGTAGGGCTAACCTCTGTCTATGATGTAGTGGTGCAAGATAGGGTTGGTGGAAATATAAGCATGCACATTAGTTAAGATGTGCAGGCTCACAATTTCAGCCAACTCTCTCTAGCTGAAGCACAAGAATGAGAAGTTAACTCTGTTGATGCACTGATTCAACTCATTATGCAGCACAGCATTATTAAAGAGGAGTGAAGCACTGAGCGCTTTGTACTAAACTAATGTGAAGAAGAGAAACCATAAAGGAGCTTTGACAGGCTTATTTGGCAAAACAAGAAGCACATGACAGAAGCGTGTCAACCCAATCAAAGTCCAACTCTTAACTGTCCAGAAGACAGTTCGATTGAACTTCAGTCAAGCAGCACTCCAGAATGTGCAACACTAATCGAGGATAAACAGAACAAGTAAGTACTAAACAGTGAATCAGTAAAAGCATGTATGATTATAGTGGAACGCGAAAGACATTCCCTAAATCACATTCCTATTATAAAATATTAAACAAGATAAAAGGAAGGCATGGAAACATTGCAAATAAACATTCAAATAACAAATAGTGCCCAGTGAGGGACCAGGAACAAGAATGCCAGAATTTCTGTTTGAACAAGAATCACCTTGTATTTCAGTGGTAGTGATGCTAGAAGAATTTGGATCCTCCACAGGCTGAAAAAGATAAGTTGAAGCACAACTAGAATTCTGACCCACAGAAGCACCAGCCACATTTTTATGTCCCAAACACCACAAGCAGTCCACAACACCTCTCTTATGAATATCATGATCATCCACACTTTCCTTAGCGGCATGTAATTTTCCTAGCCTATTCATGTGCTAACTTTGCAGGACTCCTTTTGCTCCATCAATCAAAAAAAGCCTCTTTAGACCCTCTTACCACACTCACCGTATCTGTGAACTTACTCTCCTTTAGGTTTCTTAGTAAGTATCCGATCCCCTACATTCAACACCACATATTTTTACCCTTATGCTTATCGTCAAATAAGGTTTCGTTTCATTTAGACATTGTTGATCTCTGAACTTCAACTTTCGTACGTCCAATACATCACTCACTCATGCACCCAGGTTGAATGTCCTTAATCCAATCCAGGCATAATTTCATTCTGGGATTTGTTTTGCCTAAAGGATTAAAAGGGGACACCCTTGTGGTGCTATGAGGTGGGGATACATGAGACCATACTTTACTTCTTAGAAATTCCTCCACATCAGCGTTAATAGTCAAACCAGATTGCACTCCTCCCTTCAAAAAATTGTTCATCCCTTTACCAATTCTAGTGTATTAATATACACATCTTTCCCCCCAATACGCTGAGAGTGACAGAACCTTCTATAACATCTTTAAGGCATACTATAGAACAGTGTCTAAGTTCATAGGATAGGAGTGATTCACTGGATCCCCCTTAACTGCAGCCTTCGTGTCATCCATGTCAGATCCATCCGATGATTGCCCCTCACTTTCATTGCTCATGTATGTTGATTCTTCAGCATCTCCGCTGCCACAACCACCACCCAGCTGCTATTCTAACTCTATTCCCCTTTTGGGATGGAGACTTGTTGTCAGTCCAAACCCAGGCCAACTGTTATGAGACCCATAGGTTCAATCCATTTCTGCACCTCTGCTGCCTGTGTAGAGAGGTGTGGTTTGCCTTCCTAAAGTACTTTACATTTTGTCGGGATAAGCGCATATATCAAAGTTGAAGGTCATGCAACTTACACTTTGTTCCCAGGAAGGATCTCCTTTGCTGTTAAATGTATAGTCTGGAAAGATTGACACACTTGCCCCCTTGATCAGTAGTGGCTCTTTCAAACTAGCTTGTTTAAGCATTGTGTACCTGTCACAGTTGTTCAATACCTTGTCTATAATGGTCATATTAGATTCCCCTGACAATGCTGGGTGGGGTGGGGGATGGTTCCCTCTTCACTCTATCCATAGCAAAGACGTTTGACAAGCCTTTAGGTGCAACCTTGTCACCGATCCAATGCTCTAGAAACTGTTTCAAGTTAGAACCCCCCACTCCTTTTGGCAGTCAAATGTTATGCATGTTATTCCCTCTGCATTTTCCTGCTGATAATTCCAGGTAGCGAGTTCGTTAATGTAGATTTTCCAATTGATTCACATGGTCAAATGCCTTTGGATCTATCTCCAATATTCTGGTTTCTGCAGTGGCTGCCCTTTCTGCTGAGCATATAGGAGGCTTATATCTATTGGTACCATGTCAATTTTATCTTCTTGTGACTTTGGGATTACCCTGGACTTCGAGCTGGATTTTAGCTAGCCTGTCCGAGTTATCTGTGGCCATCATATCCCCTATGTTTAGGCCCCACTCTTGGCTTCCCCTGCGCATCACTCTCGGGGACTAACTGCATAAGGAAATCCTTGTAGTTTGCTTGAGTGTATGCATGCTGTTTTCAGGGCACACACACTTCAAAATTCACACCACACCCGATTTCCAACATTAAGGGCATTGTTCTTTTGCAGCTTGCTATATCTGTTGCAGTTTGATTCCCATTTCTGAGTATGTCCTAGACCATGGGTACACATGTTTTCCCAAGGGCCACAAAGTTTGGTCTGTGATGTGACTGAGGGTTGCATGGATGCCAGCAGGTTGACAGTCAGGGGTTGGAGGGATTGGCAGTAAAGGTTGGGTGTAGGGGAAGCGAAGCGTACACATCTAGTGTCTGAACTGCACAATGTGAAACCAAAAATTTGGGATTAATTCCTTCTCCGCTTAACCAAACTGTGTGATCCTAGGCAATTATTTTATTCTACTTTTCTCCTTTTTCTTCATTGTCACATATGAGGACCTCGAAAAACATGACTTCAGGATGTTTGCTCTATAAAACCTACTCCTGTGTTTGATTTAATAAGTTATAATGTTCATGTATAATAGGATCCCAGCCCACCCAGAGTGTACAAAATTGACTTGCCTCTTCGTTCACTATTGACATTGTTCTTGGGGGGAGGGGATTCTAAATTCATGTTTGAAAACTATCACTTAAAAAAAAAAACACTCAAATGCACTGATGTAATCTCATTTGTGAAGGCGAAACAGTTCTGCATGTTAATGAAATACACTTTTTGAATTTTGAAAATACTTCATCATACTTCTACACTTTTGCTGCAAGATGTCTTTAAAAATTAAAGTGTTTCTAAAATTAAGCAGTTCAGTTACTTCTGTATTGTAACTTACCCTTTAAAGCAGTCGTTCCCAACCTGTGGTCCGTCAACCCCTGGGGGTCCGCAAAGAGCCTCCACAGGGGGTCTCCGACTGCTAGAAAACTAAATCATATTAACATATTAGGACCCCAGCTTTCAGTAATGACTTAGTGGACAGGTCCCCCGATTCCAATAATGATTCAGTGAGGTTCCCTGGGTTCCAGTAATGATAAGGTGGGGGTCCATAGAAATCAAATGGTTGAGAACCACTGCTTAAACTAATGCTTGCCTGTTTATTTAACATATTAATAATGTTATTAGCCTATTGATGTGATGATGTGGACCAGGGAGCCAGGTGTAAAGGTCAGGAGTGCCTCATGCCGCTCCTGTGCTGTACTTTGAGTATCACTGTCCTAGACACATTCAGGAGGTGGATGCACTGCTGCTGTTGTCACTATGTCATAACGCAGTTGTCGTTATCACTGTCCTAGTAATATGGATCCCTGTAATCCCAGCTGGAGGAATCAAAGTGATGTTGCCTGCTATGCTGCACATCACAACAAATTAAAGTGACACTGGTAGTGCGTGTTGCAACTTTTCCCTGACCACATGCTGTGCACTAAGCGGAGTAGATCTGTACCTTATAACTTTAGACTCCATTATATGTGTCAGTCAGCGAACTTAATTGGGTTTCTTGTAGACAAAATTCTCTGCCATGAGGAGGGCGAGGAATGTGAGACTGCCAGTGCAGGGCCTGCAGGTGAAAGTGTAGAGATTTTGGCTTTAGTGCTTCCCTGACATCCTCATTCCGCAACTCCTCAGCTTCATTAGGCCAATTCACCTCCAGTGGCATCCCCATAAATGTGCTAAGCGGATCCCTCTCTGAATTTGGAGGTGGACTCACACATTGTGTAGCTGGCAGCGAGATGTTTGTGGCCTACTTGCCAATGGTGCTGTAGACTTATCTAGTTAGGCACAGCCACAAGTCCACTTTACTCTGCGTACTACGGATCCTGCTTCACAACTTGGTCTTCCTTAGATGCAAGCCATGGGTTGGGACAGTGACTCCACTCATCTTGCCAGAAATAAGTGGGGTTAGAGGCCTGGCTGTGCATGCTTCGCTTGAGGGCTCCAGGAGTCCTGCAGCTAGAGAGTCAAACTGATTTTTGCTCCTTTGGATCAGTGTTCTGCTAGCCACCGATGTACAGGATTCTCAGTGGACTAAGAGGGTTGTTGACAGAGGATGGGAAGGTCACATGATATCAGCCATATTATTAAACTGCATTCAGCTAAGAGCCAATTGTTGAGTCTTACATTATAGCTGTGATCCGACAAGGTGGCTGTTTCCAACTGGAAAGGACAGAGGCAAATCTTCCTCAGTCTCTTAAGCTCAAACCTGTGCTAACCATCCCATTGGGCCAGTCTTACATTAATTTTGAGAACGCATTAACTGCCAGTACTTTAGACTATGAAGTAGATGTAACTCTCCACTGGACTTAGGCCAGACTGAATATTTAATTGCATGCTGGTGTTTATACTACATTTCTTAATTTCCTTGGTCAAAGACATTTGCAAACTGTCTGCCTGATTCGGAGAGGGTAATGTTGTAGCTCTCATGGTGAAAAATGGAAACACAAGATTGTTTTCTATCAGACATTGCGTTTGATGGTCTCAGATCCTGTGCCCTTTGATGATGAAGCTTCTTTTTTGCCTGTTTACAGAACATAACTAGAAACAAAAGGGAAGAGCTGGAGGAGGAGCAGTATGGAGCAGAAACTGTAGGGTGTCCTGATACTTCTCTTGTTGGGTTGTAAACTGCTCAGTCAATCTCTGAACGATGTGTTGCATTATGCCTACATGCCTGCAAGGTGTGCAAACATTTTCTTTTCTCACCATGAAAAGCTGTAGTTTATTCAGCAAAATCATGAAAGAAGTCTTCTCTTCCTTATGGCGTGAGCTTGCTTCATCTTGTCAAGATTTGTCCAGCAAACCCACCTCAGCTTTTTTTTTTTTTTTTTTTTTACAATAATGGTGGCCTCAGCACCATACTGTTCCTCCACCAGATCTTCTTAGTGGACCTGACTACTCGGAGGAGCCAGTGCTCCCAGTCAGTCACTATTTCCAGTACTTTCTTGTTGCATGGCTGGCTTCTGTGGTGGATCACTGGTGCTCAAAGTGATCTTTCAAGGGTATTGGCTAGAATTATGGTTTCCCTTCCTGATTCCATTGTCCTTGTCACCACAGGGCCAAGGAGGAAGGACTGCAGTTCATGAAAGTGTACAGGAGTTTGTGCTGAAGAATGTGAAATGTCTCTGGACATGATTGTGTAGTCTCATGTTTCTCATATAGCGAAGAAGATTGGTGGTTTCAGGATGACCATCAACCTGACTGATGTCAGTTTGTTTGTTGCTGCAATGCACTACCAAATAGGGATTGTGCAAACGTTGTTCCACTGGTGCTGCCAGGTGATTTATGACGTTACTGGATTGGGTGGATGCTGCTTGCATGCAAGCATCCATCCCAGGCACTACTAATTCCGCTGATTTACTCTGAAGGATCATCATTTCTTGTTTCAAGTCACTCCATCCTTGTCTCTGTGTAGATGTTCACTTCCCTGATATGGTTACTCCACAGCAGGATCTGCACCTATATCTGTAAATTCCATATCGACTTGACACCACTGCCATTAGTTATTACCTTCCTGATTTTGAGACCCCATGGGTTTCTCATCAGCTTGCCCAAATCAAATCTCTCTCCAGTGCACAACCTTCAATATATTCACACCTATTTCAAGACAGGCTCATCAGAAGATGTCCCTAGCGCATTTTTAGTTGCAGGTACAGAGTCACATGGTGGGTGTTGTTTTCCTTCTTGGTCAGAATGTTGCTTGTCCCACGAGGGCTGTCGTCTAATGACTTCTTCCTTTTTTTTATAGGCTGCAGTTATTTTTGAGACTCTTTGGATGATACTTCATTTGGAGATGGTGTCAAAATATATTCTTAACCACTGGAAACCAACGGTTCTGCTGCACAGTGCTCAAATTAATTCCTCATCAAACACCTGCAAGGGTCTGCAATGGTAGCTACAGCCAGGAACCCTGTCCAAAGGGGTTTCTCTGGATCTGCCATGACAAGTGTTTTGTTGACCACTGATGCTTCAGCTCTGGTATGGTGGACAACCTTGTGGGCCCCCTCAACCCAGGGTTGGTGAGCAAGAATGGCCTTGTTCAGTTCCTTGGCCTATAAAGAGCTGTCAGCTATTTTACTGGTGCTTCACCTATGTTGCTCATCAGTTCCAGGTTGTTTCTCTATTGAGACAGAGATGTTTGCTATTTTTCTGGTGCTTCACCTGTTTTGCCTGTTGTTCAGGGTTGTTCCTTAGTGATTTGCACTGACAACACAGTCTCCAAAGCTGATGTAAACCATCATGTTCTATTGCTCTAATGGTGCTTCAGACTTGTTTTCCTTGATGGCTGTCCATATTTGTGGAGTGGATAGTGGTCTAGCAGATGTCTCTCAGCAATGCCCGCCGCTGGGGTTTTGTCTCTAACACAAGTTGTTTGCCCCCATGAGATCCTGTACATGGACTATATGCCTGAAGAGCTAGTGAATTACTTCCTCTAGTCTGCAACCACTTCCAGAAACAGAGTGCATGGGAATTGAATGTTCTCCTGTGTTCCTATCTGCCAAGGCTTCTGTATATTGTTCCTCCTAATCTTCTCTAAAACAGTGTCCTGACTACATTTGGAGGGAGGTGATGAAGACTGTTCTGGTGGCCCCATTATGGAATTGTATAAGGTGGTGTAGCAAAGGGGGAGACCAATGAGAGGATGTATCTGACATTTGGGTCATATTTCAACTTCAAATGTGATCTGAAAAAGAAAAAACAAGCATTGAAATAGAAGAAGTAATAAAGCCAGGCAGAAAGAGAGGAGAGAAACTAAAGAAGTACTTCTGTTTCTCCTCTAGGGGACAAACCTGGAAGGAAAAGGGGACTGGGAGGGCAGGAAGGAACTGGAAGAAGATGGTGTTGATAGAGGAGAAGTGCGACTCAGATGGGGAAGACCTCATCCCAGGAATCCAGACTTTGTGGAGAGACGATGGTCGCTAGATGTATCCAGGCAAAATGAGGTCTAACACAGAACCACTGTGCCTTGTCACCATGGCCCAAACTGGAGACAACGTTCCCAGAGGAGTGTAGCTAACTTGAGCGAGTGGGTGCCCAATTGCAGGGCTGGCAGTGGGCAGAAGGAGGAGAAGGGAGCTGTCATTGAGTCCAAAGGTAGCCCTGTGAAAACAAATAAAAAAACCTGAACTAGACCAAACCTGAGAAGATGTTTGTATTCTTTCAGGAATGTTTTACTCAAGACAAAAAATGGCTTAACTGAGCAGTTTGAAGAAGAGTAAAAGAGTGTGAGACAGTGTTCCTCTTTGTGTTTTAGTTTTACCTGTCAAGGCTTCGCAGGTTTTTGTTTTTGGCCTCACTAGTTGAAAGTCATTTCTGTAAGAGTTTAAGCTTAACAGGTGGAAAAAGTGTCAAGAGGAAAAGGACAGTCTAAAGAACAAAGGTGAGGAGATCACAAAAGGGGAGAAACCCAAAGTCCCTGTCTGACTCAGAGATTTGGGACAGGCCTAAAACGATAGAACGTTCCCTTGACAAAAAGGGGTTTCCGAAAAGAGAGTTCAAAAGGAAAACTCATAGTATGTAAGATAAAATATAAAGGAAAACGGGGAAGAGGGCCACCCTAAAAGAATAAGTAGGAAAGCCTTAGCTACATTACAACCAAGTTACCAGTAACTTGTGCACTTATCCTGTATCCCATTCTCTTCCTCTGAGTCTCTCCAGTCCGATGGTGGCACCATCTGAGGAAAGGGATGAGAGACGAAGAATTTCAGACTAAGTCCATTTAAAGTGGTTTTCTTTTTCAAGAAATTTGGAATAAAAATAAATGTAGTTCAGGCGAAGTCAAAAGTCTGTATTTAGAATTTCTAACCAAAATCAGGAACTTGTGCCAATGCAGGCCCATCAGAGGCTTCCTCTCCAAGTGTGAAGCTTGAGAGTCAGAGGCTGTGATGACAGGTTATCTCAAAGTCTTACCCTAGCAAGTGTCCTGGCTCTCAGCCACTCTTATGTCCTACAGTCGTCACAAAGCTGCAGTCATTTCCTTGTGTGTCCAAAAGGGGTCAAACATTGTGGCTGGATTTCCTTTAAGAGAGCATAGACAGAAGCCTGTCATCTTCCATTGTCTGTATTCAATGGGCAGCTATTCAGGACTTTTGCAAACCATGGGGTGAGTTTCAGGAGGATGAATCTTTTGCTGCCGGACTTTTGTGAAGTTTTGCTTTGTCTTGCCTTCCCCAGCAATATCCATCACCAGTTCCGGATCTGCCTTTGATACTTTGGGCTCTCCAGAATACTACATTTTAGCCTCTGGAGTAAGTGTCTTGCATCTGCTATCTTTTATATTTTTGGTGACCAATATGTTGACTCACCCTTTGTGGGAAATATATTCCTTCTGTGTTTTCCGATCATCTGATGTTCAGTTATAGTCCAATCTTTGTCCTAAAAGCCAGCTCCTCCTTTCATCGCTCTCAGGAGATTGTGTTACTGTCTTTTCTCCTCAACGCTCCTCACTGAAGGGAGCCTTCCTTCATACTTTGGACATTCACCAGGGTGTGGTCACTACCTAGATTGCACTGCTTCTTCCTGTCAATATGACAGTCTTTTATGTTAATTATGACCTGACACGGTAAGGCTTCCTTTCATGTCACCAACCTCAGCAGGACGCTGAGGTCTGCCATGGACTATGATCTGTTTCACCTCTGCTGACCAGAAGTGGTTCTTTGGTATTCTGTTAGGGGTATGGCTGCATACTGGGCATGAGTTTATGTATGCCACCAGGCAGGAGATTTGTGCTACTGGTGCTAGTGATTTCCCCCTCTGACTTTGTTTTTTACAGTTATGATATAATGGGGAGGAGACTTTGGTTCTCATGTGTTGCCTGTTCTGACTACTTGAGTGTTTCAGATGTTCACCTATCTGATTAAACTGACTACGTGAGTGGTTCAGTTTTGTGAGAGCTGAGATTTTCTTGATAAAATGTTGTCTTTACTTAATTATACTTACATATTGATGTGTAAATTAATTTAATAATAATATTGTGTTTACAAGAATTGTGACTAACTGAATGGCCACCATCTTATGTAAAGCCTATATTTTGTCCATGCTAACTTAAGCTGATTAAATTATTCTGTTCTTAACTAAAACAAATGGTAGAATTAAATGTGTATTTAGTGGCCTCTGCTGGACTGAAGTAGAAGCAGATGCAAGGTCAATGTATAATGAAAGCTGTATAAAATGTTTCTAGTGTGTTCCGTAGTTTGACTGACTTCATTGTTTGAAGATATGTTTCTAACTTGTATGTCTTTCCTCGAAGGTAAAGAAATGGTGTGGTAACATTTTTCGTTTTCATTTTCCTGTAACTTCATATTCGGGTGGAGTGGAAACAAAGGATCCACAGATATGGCTGAAGAGGAGGAAGTACAGGATACTAATGTATTAGTTTTAGATTTCATCAATGGAATAGCAGCAAATAGGCGAGCTTGGCGTAAACTAATTGTATAATTTTGATATCTGTTAATGTTCTCATTGGTCATAACTTTCTCACTTCATACTTTATCCATTAATTTTCATTTAACAAGTTTAATTTAATGTTTAGTCACCGTTGTTTGGGATCCATTCATCTTTGGGATTTTCGTGTATCGTGAGTCCTAGAGATTGTATTACTTTATGATCTGTCACTTTGACATTTCATGTTTTCCAGCTAGTCTATTGACATTCTGGTACTTTATTAGTTTGTTTGTTCAATACTGAGCTTATGCTTAGATGATTTAGTGCATCTTATAGTCCAAAATTCTAAACCATTACCCGTACCCATATCCCTGTCCTGATGTTGGTGCCTGATGATGCTGTCCCACTGAGTAAGCAGACGTTGATGCTGATTTCCATTATGATTGGGTAATTGTATGAAATGTGAATTGGTAATTGTCTTTTGTTTTCCAGGTACTAGCTGCAATTGCTCATTTTCTGCTGCTAATTTTTGATAAAGCCATAGTTAGACGTTTTTCTAAATTTGTGTTACTAAACATTTTACACGAAGCCCAACATGTTAATGCTAATTAGTGGTTAGTGAGGTGTTACTCACATGCCCATTAATAGTCATCAATATTTTCTGTCTTGTCATTGTTCAGATGTATTCAATTTCACTTGCTCAGGTTCTCTTGCTATGGTTTTGTGTTATAATCATTGAGATAATTTGTCATTTTGCATTGATTAAACTTCGATTTATCCGACGTTCGAATCAGCCTTTGTTGTTTCTCTATGTATCATTTGTGTTTGAGAAATATTTTCGTGACTTTCACTTTGTTAATATAGGGAAATAAATAATTAACTTCTCAATAAACCGATGTGGTTAAAAGTCTTATCTTATGTTATATGTGATGTTTATGACATATTTTGAATGACATTTATTCAAAACAAATTTGGTTCGGTTCATCGACCTAGTGTGTGAAATCCACTATCTAGTCTCTTGTGACTAAAATATAGCTAGGGTTTCTCCACGTCAACAGTTTTGGTAGCAGAGGATGTGTACGTATCTTTTTGATGATGTCATTGCTTGTGTCATAAATCGTGAAAATTAATTAGTGTGTTTTGATTTTTAATTTTTGGAAATGTTGTTAAAATTTTGTAAAATGAGTTGCTAAATGCCTGAAGTGATTTTCCCGGGTCCTTGGAGACTGCCTAGAGTGAGAGAACATTCCCTATGGTTTTCAGTGTATTGTTCCTATGTTCTCAGTGTTCTTTTGTTAGATTGAGTGAGCAGAATATGCGCTTTCACAGCTTTACCTAATTTGCAATTGATTGAGTTGTTTGTGTGTTTTTAGGGGATTTGGCGTTCTCCCGAAGAAAAAAAAATGTTAAAAAGAGAGTTGACATACTCAAAAAGATTGTGAGTAGGGAAGTCAGTGAACTTCAAATGTGTGTGGCGCTTATTGTTCGGGAAAATTGTCCACGTGGTTGTTGATAAGAGGGACCCGACGGAAGAGGTCTAAGATGCTGGAGTACATTGAGAAGTGTAATGAGACACTTGCTTTTTGTTGTCATTTGTCTGTTTAGTAGACCAATCGGGCGTGGTTGGTAAGTCGAGTTTGTGAGTTAAATTGAGTGTTTGGAAATTTTTGACTGAGATTTGGGAGTTCTGTGTGCACCAGGACTGTCTCCATTGATCAGTTCAGGGTGAAATTTGTAGGTCGAATTTTGCTTGCGAATCTGGGGAACTGATAAAAAAGAATAACTGCAAGAGTGAAAGCCGACAGTTAAAATTAGAAGGTTCCTGAAACGATTGTGTTACCCTACCTATTGTAAATAGACAAATTTGTTTTCCTTGGTTTTGAGAACTCCTCGCAATTAAATTTTTGCATTTAGTTTGAGTATTTCGAGCTTAGGAGGACAAGCCACAAGACTTTGTCAGCCGCTGTGTGGAAGTGTAATGTCAGTTTTTGTGCTGCACTGGTATAGGTTGGTTAATGAGAGGGGTCAGACACGGTTTGGTGGACAATCATGAAGCGTGATTGGATGAGAAGGATGTCGAAGAGGATTGTGGGATTGCAGTCACTTCCTGATTATTGATTTTTTTAAATAGATTTTATGGCAAATTAAGTTTCTCAAAGCTTTTAAAAGTGCTCTCAGAGGAGATGAGTATATTCCAGCAAGGGAAGGAGAACTTTGTCCACCAGAAGGTACTTTGGCATATATCATTGAGGAGAAAAGTAACAGTGCATGTCTTTGGTTAAAACACTGGATTAACATCACACAAAAGGAAGGTTATTTATCTTTTCCTGAAAATGGTAGATTTAATTTGAGAATTTTGGAGAATTTGAGGCATAAGATGTATGATCTTAGACCTCTACCAAAACCAGCTCAGTTCGAAGCTTTAGCAATCTGGGAGCTAGTAGCTAGACAGCAGCAGTCTTTGAAATTTGAGAGGAGAATGAGGAGGGCAGAAAAGTCACTAGCAGAGACTAGATGGGACAGTGAGCAGAGATAGTGGAGACTCGATACCTTACAAGGTATTAGATTGTTTCCAGCAATGACAAAATACAACGAAAAAGAAACAAATAAGGTTTCAAAGACGTCTAAAAAGAGTTCTTCAGCAGTTGAGGAGCACACATCAAAGGACCCTAAAAGGGCTTTCTTTAGTGATGATAAATCAGACGATGATGAGTTTATTACACAGATTTTGAGAAATCGTCCACCACCATATGTGGCTCAAGAAGGTTCTAGTACTAGTGGGATACATCCTACTCCACAGATACCAGCTGTAGTGTTGCAGAATTCAATTCAGAGTGATCATAACACAACTGAGTTCTGTACAGGTTAATCCTAATGTGAATCCGGGTTCAGGACAGAGTTAAAAGAGCTCAGGACAGACTAGTCCTTTAGGGGAAATACAAATGCAGAGTAGTTTTAATCAGTCAACAGACAATATACAACTACCAGAGATTAATGTTCCTGAGTTTTATCCAGATATCCCGATTGTGAAAACTACTAATTTAGTATTCTCTTCAAGTCAGAATCCACAAGAGCTGAGATTGATTCAGAAAGAGCCTACTCCAATATTATTACCACTGATGCAGAATATGGGACTAATGCAGCCTCTGAATGTACACACCAAAAGCCCAGATGCGATTTCAGTACCAATTACATTTGGTCCACCTATGCCTTTATATGTCCATGGCAAAAGGGGTATAGTGAATAAAGGAATTTAAAGTCAGAATGGAAACAATGGGTCAATGCCATGTATAGGATAGACTCTAAATGAGTGAAGATCTTTATTAGATTTGACTCCTGTTAGAAATTCTGAAATAACTGGATCATGCAGTGGCCAGGAGATGAGATTATTGACTACCCAATGTGCGAGTTCAATGCAGGGGCAATTACCTGATAATGTTTTATTAAAGGGTCTGACTGCACAGGAAATAACAAAATGGTTAGGAGATTTGAGTGTTTCAAAAGTCCAAAGAATCAAAACAAAACAAGATTATCAAAGGAAGCAGGTGAACTTCTTGAAGGGACAATGGGAGTAAATAGACTTGAATCATATACTGAGGCTCAGTTGAGATATTTGTGTTGATTAATTGCAGAGGGAGCAGCTGAAGTGCATAAGCAGTTGCAGGAATTTGCAGACAAATATGAAATAGATCTTACAAAAACAAAGAACCTGAAGAGAAGTTATAGATTACATTTTGAGACTGAAGATTTTGAACACATGATGTCTGCTGGGATGAAAACACATCTTAGAGAATTACTTGAAAGAGTGCAAATTTGGAGAGCATTAGAAAAATGGGAAGGCAGATGAGTCAAGAAAAGAGAAAGACCGAGGGAAGGTTCTGATACTCCTCTTGTAGATATAATGCCAGCAAAAGAGCCAGTGAAAATGTGCCAATGAGAGAGACTCCTGGAGGGAATCTTGTACATGTACCTTAGAGCAGGAGTGATATTTTGTCTTTTACAAATGATTACCCCAGGTTGAGAGAGAAACCAGTGAAATGGTATCAGCAGACAGATAGGATTGTGAAACTTGCGAAATGCCTGTGGGAGGACTTAAATACTCTCTTTGAGATTGTTGTTCCAGCAGATTTGTGGACTGAGTGTAATAGGAGTGTAGATTGGCCTACAAGTGAACCGCAAAGAGATCCGCAAACAGGTGCACCATCTCATGAAGTAATGAAATATTACTATACGGTCATTGAGCTCCTGAAGATGAGAATTTTGCTGAAAATCATTGATCGCCAACACATGGATAGAACAGCCCAGGAAGGGAAAGAATCGATTCATGCTTACTATGAAAGGTTGTTACAGTGGTACAGATACAATCGAGCTGAAAGACATGATTCATTTTGTGTTCAGGTTTGTTGAAGGATTGAGACCAGACATTAGCCAGATGATTGAGTCATTTGATTTGTTGGCAAGCAAAACCGATTGATGAGGTATTACTGTATGCAAAATACTGTTGTGATGAGATTGAATTGAAACAGAGAAAGTTAAAGGAGAAAGCGATGGTGATGCAGATTAAAGCTGCACAGACAGGGATTCAAGGAAATTTTCAGCAGCAGCCGCACGGAAAAGGTATGTTTCAGAATCAAGGGAGAGGTAGAGGACGTAGTGGAATGACACTTCCGGTTGTTAATCAAAGCATGGATTTGAATTCTGTGATGGTGCAAGGAGAGCAGCAGGGAAAAAGAATGTTACCCTGTCATGTTTGCAGGGCAATTGGACATTGGAAACAGCAGTGCCCAATGCTAAATCAGGGGGGTGTTGTTCAGCAGACAAATGGTATCAATACTTTTCAGAGCATGAGAGGACCAAGAAAGAGAGGTCAAATTAAACATTTCCAATATGATGTAAATCCGATGCAGGGTTTCCAACCCTTACAGCCAATGCAGCATATGCAAAATCTACACCCACAGGTGCAACAGGTAAAAATGCCCAAGTACAGCAGATGCAGCCACAAGTGCAGATGGTGCCTGCACAACAAATTCAGATGCCTAGACAATTGCAAGTACTGCAGAGTCCTATGGATCACCAACAGGTGATGCTTTCTCAGGTGGTCACAAGTCAGAAATTAAACCAGAGTGACAATACAGTACATCAATTTCTGTTACATAGTGAGAATGAAATAAACGATGTATGACTGTCGGATAGTTCAGATGAGGAGGAGTATGTGAAGACTGCATCATTAGAAGTGGATCAGAAGGGTCTTTATGTTAAGGGAAAGGTGCATGGTCATGGAGTTTCTGGTTGATACAGGAGCTACACACTCAACAGTGAGATCTGTAGAGGTTCCAGATTTACCCCTGTCAGGGAAAACAGTTTAGATTGTGGGAGTTGCGACGAAACATTTGACAAATCCTATCACAGAACCAGTTATTGTTAAGATTGGCAATTGTAAGGGTTTGCACAAGTTTGTGGTTTGTGGCTCAAGTCCAATGTCACTCCTGGGAAGAGATCTGTTGTGTAAAACAAGATGTTCAATTACTTGTACAGATGAGGGAATTGAGATTCAGACAAACAGTGATGACGAACACTCTACACTTACTGTCAGTAATGAGTCAGTGTCTGGGGAATTTCATTTGATTAGTTTCGATGAGCCAGAGGTTAAAGAAGCACCTTTTAATTAGATTATTTCCAGTTTTTGAAATAAAAAATCTTCTAGTTGATTTGCAGAAGACTGTTAAGTCTAGCGTTTGGGATCTTTCAGGAAAGGATATTGGGTTAATCAAAGGAGTAGAACCAGTTGGAGTTGCAGTGAAGCCGAATGTGGTTTTCCCTAAGACTCCATAATATCCGATGACAATTGAAGCAATCGATGGTGAAAGACCTTTGATAGAGAAGTTCGTGGAGAAAGGAATTTTGAGAGAGGTGTTGAGTAGCCCATATAATTCACCAATTAATGGTTTGAGAAAACCATGTGGGAAGATTTGTCTTGTACAGGATCTGAGGCAAATAAACAACCTTGTGATTAAGTGTTGTCCAGTCGTCCCAAATCTAGCTGTGATGATTATGTTTCAGATCCCATGTGATGGTGAATGGTTTACTGTGTTGGACCTGTGTCAAGCATTTTTTCTCTGTGCCTCTTCATGAGGACAGTAGATATCTCTTTTGTTTTAAATTATTGAGCAAAGTCTACGGTTGGTGTAGAATTCCACATAGGTTTTCAGAATCACCATCTATTTTTAACCAGATCTTGAAAACGATCCTAGAGTGATTGGTGATGCCTTATGAGTTGACATTGGTGCAATACATTGATGATCTCTTAATTGCATCAAAGACAAAGGAAGGGTGTAAATATGATACAATTGCATTGTTGAATTTCCTGGGAGACAATGTCATAAAGTGTCCCCTACTAAATTGCAGTATTGTCAGAGGGAGGTGAAATATTTGGGTCATCTAACTGAGAAAGGAACTGGGAGAATTTTGAGAGAGAGTTGTGACAATTTTGCAGATGAAAGTACCAAGTGCACACAAAGATGTGAGGATGTTTTTGGGAATGGTTGGTTATTGTCACCAGTGAATTTAAAAAATTTCGGTCATTTCAAAGCCTTTGCAGAGATTGACTCCTAAAGATGTTTCTGATCCTATAATAATGGCTGCAGCTTGTAAGAAAGCATTCACTTATCCGAAAGAAAGTTTGTGTCAAGCTCCAGCTTTAGGTATGCCTGATTACACCAAGAGTTTTCTGTTGTTTTTTCATGAATGTGATGCATGTTCTTTATCTATTTTGACTCAGACACATGGTGGTGTCAATCGTCCAGTAGCATATTTTTCAGCTACTTTGGATCCAGTCGCAGCAGCTTTACCAGGATGCTTGCGGTCTGTTGCAGCAGTAGAGCAGAGTATAGCTGAAAGTGAGAACATTGTTATGGGCTACCCTCTTACTGTGACGGTTCCCCATTCAATAGAAATCCTGTTGACTCGTTTAAAGGCACAGTATCTGACCAGTTCTAGACTGACCAGATATGAGACCGCAATCTTGGGATCTACAAACACAACGATCAAGAGATGTACAGTGCTTAACCCAGCAACTTTACTTCCAATTGAAAATGTTGGTTCAGATAAACTGGATGATACTGAACATGATTGTTTGGAAATTACAGAGTTATGCACAAAACTCAGAGCAGATATTAGAGACGAGGCACCTGCCTGGAAGACAATGATCAAATTATCTTTGTAAATGTTGCTGTTTGAGAGATAATGTGGGCACTTTGAGAGCAGGATATGCAGTATGTACTACTATGTACTACCACTGGCATACTGGAAGCTTCTTGGCTTCGGGGAGTGTTTTCTGCACAAGAAGCAGAATTGGTGGCTCTTACTAGAGCATGCCAATTTCGAGTCAGATGAAAGTGACAAACTACACTGATAGGCAATATGGATTCAGAAGTGTGCATGACTTTGGCCAGATATGGTCACAGAGAGGTTTCCTAACTTCTGGTTCACCACTAAGAAATGGTGAGAAAATTCACGAGTTATTACAAGCTGTTTAAAAGTCAGAGAAAATTGCTTTGGTGAAATGCAGTGCACATCAGAGATCACAAGATTACATGTCATTGGGAAATGCATATGCAGATCAGGTTGCAAAATTCTGTGCCCTGAATGGCATATCTTTCAAAGGAAATTGGGGATTGTTACCTGAAAATTATGAAGTGCATGCAAATTTTACTATGCAAATTATTGATACCTTGAAAGAGCTGAAGGCTCTACAAGACAATGTTTCTAGAGAAGAGTGCAAGGATTGGATCAAACTTAAATGTGTCTGGGTAACAGCAGAAGGGAAGGTAGTTCTGACAAATAGTCTACTGAATCAAATGGCTAGATACTATCATGGTCAAGCACAGAAGGAGAGATGCAACGATTCAAAGTTTTAAGCAGCACTGGTTTAATCCAAAGTTTAGACAAGTTGCTGAAGCAGTTTGCCATAGATATATCGTTTGTCAGCATATGAATGTTGGCAAAGGAACAGTAGTCAATATGGGGCATATTGGCATGGCAGGAGGACCATTTAGCAGAATGCAAATGGATTTCATTGAGATGCCTGCGTGTGCTGGTTTCAAGTATGTGTTGGTGATTGTGTATATTTTCAGTCACTGAATCAAGGCTTACCCTACAAGGAGAAATGATAGTCCACAGTAGCAAAATTATTGTTTAGAGAGTTAATTCCACGTTTCGGTTTCCCAGTCTCTTTGGAATCAGATAGAGGAAGCCACTTCAACAATGAAGCAATAAAGTTGCTATATTCAGCTTTAAACATTGAGCAGAACCTCCATTGTAGTTACCGCCCAGAAGCTTCAGGACTCGTAGAGCAGTTGAATGGAACTCTAAAGTCCAGACTGGCAAAGATGTGTGCATCCACAAACTTGAAATGGCCACATGCTTTGCCGTTGGTTCTAATGTCAATGAGAAGTGCTCCTGACAAGAAAACAGGATTGTCGCCCCATGAAATCCTAATGGGTAGAGCTATGAGACTACCAGCAGTACCTGCAAATGCTCATATAAATATTACAGATGAAATGGTGTTAGATTATTGCAAAGGCCTAGCTGATGTGGTTAGATCTTTTTTCTCAGGTGGAACCAACCACACTTCAGCAATCTCAAGGCCCAGGACACAACCTAAAGGCTGGTGATTTGGTCGTCATTCGTAAGCACATGAGGAAGTCGTGCTAGGAGCCAAGGTGATATTAATCACAACTACAGCCGTGAAGTATGCAGGACTTGGGAACTGGGTGCATGGAAGCCACACTAAGAAAGTGAACAATCCAACAGAGCAGGAAGAAGAACTGTTGCGATTACCTGCAGCTAAACGTATTCCAGGGCAAGAGAGGGAAAGAGAAGAGCTGGATATCGTACCTGGAAACATTCCAGTTGATTTACCCACTCCTGTATCAGACGAAGTGAAGAGCATCCTGGAAGAGGAGGGTGAATCATCTGTGAATTAAGTGGTAAAAGAACCGGTCCAAGGAGAACAAGAGACCGTATCAGTCAAGAAAAACACTGCTCAGAGGTGGGTGTCCTCACAAGCAGGTGGTCTGACGAACCAGACTGAACAGGTAACTGACCCCAATGGAAAGGCAGTTGAGACAGATCCAAGCCATAGAGGGTTGGACTCCTCCTGAACCAGTTGCTTTAACGTTGAAGGAGAAGAGTTTGAGTTTGATTTTGAAAAGAGTGTTAACAAGAAGACCTTTGAAAGGTGACAACGGGCCAGAGAAAAACTCAGAATCAAGAAAGTTAAATGTTCTTCCACCAATTCAGGAAGAAAACGAATTAAACGAAGGAGAAGCTCTTAGTGAAGAAGAAGCTGGTTGTTGTCAAAAAGAGAAAAGAAAGAGAGTTGCAAATCGAAAATATTCTGGTCCTGAATGGGAGTACGTAACTACTAATGAATGGCAGGAAGTTTTAGAATTTTTGTTTTGACAGAGATATTCCGAGTTTATATTTTGGTACGTGAAGAGAGAAAAACTGATGCTGATTTTTTGAGAAATTAAATGAAAAGACTTTGATGGAGTCGTAAATAAAGAGACTTTGATAACCTGACTTGACAAGCTGCTAAACCGAATGGACACATTTTTGCTGAATTTTGACAAGAAGAATCCCAATAGTGTGAATGAACTTAAAAAAAAACAAACACAAAAATTAGGAGGAATTGAAGATTGAAAGTTGAAGATTTTTGAAATTTTTGTCTTTTATTTTTGTTTTGTTTTGATTTTTGCTGCATAGCCATAATTTTGTTTACTTCTACTTTTTGATTTTTTACAGGCTATGGGACATTTTACTAATTAACACACAAAAATAGTCGTAAATGTATAGGTATTGGTTTGGCAATTGTTTGTGTAGTAGTATGTTTGTTACTGATTTGGGAGTGTGATTGTTTTTTTAGATGAATGGAGCCAACCATACAATAGAAACACTCACAACTGTTAGTCCTTCAGAGTCTACTACTACTCTTTCAGCAATAGATAGGTTTGAAATAGGTGATAAATACACGAAGAGAAATAACTTTCTTCTAATGTCTTCCATCGCTTATTGCGTGAGTATGTTGATGTAATGGATGTGAAAGATTGTTATGTCTGTATGCAGATTCCAGCCTCTGTTGAGAAGGGAATTGCATATCATAGTTTACCGCTTACTTATGCTATACGTTGTAGTCTTTTACTAACACTATTCTATAACCAGGAATTCACTCAATTCTTCTTTTCTAACTATAATGTAGTATTTTCTTTTGTACCTATATTTAGATATTTAAGTAGAGTAGCAAAGGAAAATGACATAGTTTTAGTAAGGGGTTTCTTCGAACGTACATTAACATTTGGAACTGCTTTTGCGCATCGCAATACCCTCACCTGTTAACTTTCACCTGTAGAAAATAAGTTTCTAGATAACACAGAAGACAGCAGAAGAGCAATCAAAGCTCAAATAAATAAAGGAGTAGTTCACCATAGACCTGTGATTGATCATGCCTATACTGACATCACTAAACAAGGAAAGTTAGCATTAGATGCACAACATGTAGGGGAACTTTGTATATATAGGCCGCAAAGTTCCTTTATAGAATATATGTGGGTACGAGTGAATGTAGATATGGAATTTTATGCTGAATGGTCAGCATCCTCCAGTGCCTGGAGTATATTATATTTGTGAGAAGAATGCTTATTATTGCCTTCCTAGAGGATGGTAAGGCACATGTTATTTGGGAATAGTCTTTCCAAAAATGTAGCAGCTGGAAGACTTAAGTTTCCTACATTTACTGAACTTCAAACGAGAATCAGTTTCTCGCATTGTGGGAGACATATTTGGAGCAATAATTCCTTCAGTGGGAGTTGTTCTGAATTCAATAAAAATACAGAATTTGTCTACAGTTGTGGATAACATTTTAATGGATTATTCAGGAGCTATTCTCCTCTTAGATACTGAAATGGCTTCTTCAAGAGTTATGGCTCTTCAGAACCGCCTTGCGTTAGACATTCTTTTAGCAAAAGAGGGTGGAGTTTGCAAATTACTTGGTCTGTGTCACTGTTGTTCATAAATACCAGACAATAGTAAGTTAGTTAGAGGTTTGATTGACAATTTATCAAAAGATAAAACAGAACTAAAAGAAATAAACTCAACCTAAAAAGCTGGCAAAGGAATTGTTTCAGTGGGAAATTGGCTTGGCAACTTGGCAGAAGGTATTATATTAAAATTAGTCAAATGGATTTTGATTATTGTGTTTGGTCTAATTGGAATTTGGGGAATATATAAAATATTTCAACTAATCAAAAGAAAAAGATTTGAAAAGAATCAGGGGTGGGTAGATGTTCAAATGGAAAGATTTTATGGGAGAAATTCAAGGAGAAAGAAAATGTATAAAAAGGTGAATGAATCAAGATTTTAAATTATGAAATGAAACACATTTATTTTCGGTTTTTGTGTGATGACATATATATCCATCAAAGCAGGGATTGTGAGAGCTTCAGTTTTCTTGATAAAATGTTTAGTCTTTATGTAATTATACTTACATATTAATGTGTGAATTATTTTAATAATAATGAGTTTACGAGAATTGTGACTAACTGAATGGCCACCATCTTATGTAACGTCTATATTTTGTCCATGCTAACTTAAGCTGATGTGCATGCACTCTTCAGAATGCCAGCTGTAGGGGGCATAGCTTGACCAGCGTCCAAGATGGCTGCCTAAAGGAAACTCTGCTCCGGCTGGGGTGAAATACCTTAATGGAAGACACAGACGGAGTAGCGCAATAAGCCACCTCTAGCTGAAAATGCACCCTGGAGGATATTTGGTAGCATAATTCACCAAAGACAACAGGCGAGCGAGCGACAAACAGCCTAAACAACGAAAATGAAGCAGTGATGCAGGTTAGACAAAATGGCCACCACTACCTGTTGAGACTCGGAGCATTGTCTGCATTAGCAAGATGCCCTGCACCATCAGGGACTGAACCTGCCCCTGCGAGTGATTCAGTGCACAATAGGGAGAATACTGACACCTAGAAAAAACAAAATTGTGAGGACTGGTAAGCTCGGGCCTGGCTGGGGCTAGGACGTGCTGCTAGGAATCTCACTGAGGAAAAGGCATATGTGACATGGTATGTGCCGCAGCTAATGGCTGAACTGGCCTGGGCTTTAGCCGGGTAATTATCAACTGCATTGCTGGAGTGTGCTGCATGATGGATTGACTCAGACCAAGCGAATGCTCCTGTCGGACAGCTGGCACTATGGGATAGGAAAACACACAAAAATCGAACTCACCAGCCACCCATATACCATAGCGGGCATTAAAATCTTACTACAAACCCAGTTGGCTCACAGTGCTCTTCCGTGCCAGCTGGAGGGTCCGAAATAGAATTATAGCTGACAACAATAAAGAATTCAGGTTCTGGATGGCGACCCGCTGACCCATTCCACTCAATGACCTTACATATGGCAACAAACATTTAAGAGGGCAAATAAACGTGCTGTAACTTTCCCTCCTCCTGGGAGACCAATTCAGGGCTGGTGGGGGAGGGGGCGGGGTGAACGGGACTGCTTGTGGCCACCACAAAACTGGGAAGCAGCAGATCTGCTCACAAAAAGCACACCACAGAATGAATACCAGGCCTGCCCTAAATAAATGATCCACTACGCTGCCCACTGAGAAACAGAAATCATGGACCCTTATAGTGATTTGCAATAAGCCCAAACTGTGAATCTGGGAGGAGAATCATGGAAAAGTGGTTCAAAGACTTAACTAGGGGACCAACAAGAGGTCACCCTATTGGGAATAGTAAGCCCAGTCTGTGAATCTGGGAGGAGAATCATGGAAAAGTGTTTCAAAGACTTAACTAGGGTACCAACAAGAGGTCACCCTATTGGGAATAATGTGGAAAACACAGACCCCCAATCAGCTAAAACTGCTGGTTGAGACCAGACTCCTTGGCAAACAAAATACATTTGGAGAATTCGCAAAGTGGCTTAGAAGCTAACCAACAGAGAGAAACTGAGGAATACCCAGATATGAAATGTCTCTTGAATGAAAAAAATCAGCTGAAGCTCAGATCTATTGATAGAAAAATCAACACTCTCAACCTATGACTAGAGACCATGGTCTTCAGGATAGACAAGAACGCTATCTTTCTGAAGTATAACAAAGAATATCTGTGATGGTGGAGAATATCTGTGGAGAGAAACAGAATCTACAAAAAATTGACAAAGTTGCTCATCAAGGCAAAAATTTAAACCTGAAAGCCCGCTCATGGCAAAACAATTTGCGCATTGTGGGGGTGCCTGAGTCTGCATATACAGGGAAATATAATTTTTTGAAGAAAAAATGCTGGCCTTGCTGTTTGGAGCATAATGTTTTTCTAAGTTGCATATGGTGGAAAGAGCCCACTGGTCTCAGGTGCCTTGCCTACCCTCCAGGGGTTCTCATAGATCTATAATAGCCACGCTACTTAACTTCACAAACAGGGACCTGGTCCTCCAACTAGCGAAAGAAAGACCTCCAGTATTGTGGCAGCAACATATCTCTATACCTTGACTTCACAATGGCAGTCTAAGAAACCCCAAAGCGTACTCAGTGGTGAAGAAAAGGCTGCAGCAGATGGAAACTTTGCATTCCATGCTCTAGGCCACTAGATTACAGATTATGTATCAAGGCAAACCAAAGATACTCACAAACCAACAGCAGGCCACTGTATTTCTCGCAAAATTGCAAAGAACATGTGTAAAGCCTCACGGCAACCTACCAAAGAAGACCTGCTGACCCCACTTGAAAACAACTTGGCATGACCATGGTGCAGAGTCCTACGCAACTAACCAAACAGGTTCATATGAATGACCCACTGAAATTCACATAAGAGAAGAAAGCCAAATGTATCTATTAGACAACTGGGCTAGCTATTGCAACCACTACAAGTGATTATACCTCTAAAATGACTATCTCTTCCTCCGCTAAATGATCTACTTTCGCCATCCTTCGGCCACTGCATGCATAACTTTGGTCAGACGAACCGAAGGTCATCTGTCCTAAGGGGTAAACTCTGAGTAGCTAACCCTGCTACTGTTAATGTTGTGGGAAACTAGGGATAGAAGGGTAGAAGGTGGGGGTCACAGTATTCACAATGAAGTTAAGGGGGCTGGTGTGGGAGGGGGTGGGAAAGGGATAATGTACCAGTGGCTATGCATACATACCATGAGTTGGCAATGTCACACAATTCTAGAATGGTAATCCCAAAAAATATGCACAGCTTACCAGATAGCATGAACCAATCTACATCATAAAATGACAATGAAAATCCCAGGTAAGTGGGTGTACTTATTCCTCACCTAGAAGATATGGGATCTGAAACCCAAGACAAATGTGACAGGTTTCAGCCTATTTACAAGTGGCAGATGTATTGCTGTAGGAGGTCCACCTTACCCCCCCACACTGACAAATAACTTGGCAGAATTCCCCCAGGAACCAGATTGCTTTAAACGTCAATAACTGCCAAAACACCTAAGACACTTATAACCAGAACTACATAAGGATCACTTATGGCAATGCCAGGAGGACCCTAAAGAACAACGGCCTGGCTGCCCCCTTACAGATGAGATGTGAGACTTCAGTTGTTCCCAAACGGGAGAACACCTCCCCAGTGGCAGGTAAGGAATAATATATTTTAACTATCTTCATAGAATGTACTATACGCCTCAAGTATTATGTAAGGGAGGAGGTCTGGTAGCCAATGTAAAGTGTAGGGAGCAGGATTCCTCCACTTGGCGTGTGGATATGCTAGGATGTTGAAGTTTTGGGAATGTGTTAATGCCACACTACAAGAAATAATTGAAATACCTTCACAACTGACACCACAGATCGCACTTCTAAAGTGGGTTAAAAAAATACCACATGCTAAGCATAAGTTTACTGCCTGTGCATTACTGTTGGCCAAAGGACTGGTGGCTAAACACTGGGGCAGTGGACAAGTTCCGACACCAAAACAATGGATGGCTGATTTAAGATTCTGCAATAAGCAATTAGGATATATAAAGAGCTCATTCCAGTAGGCCCCCATCCAAAGGACATTTGAGCACTGTTCCGACATTTTCTGCTAATAAACAACAATACACACGAATATTATTGATGATCGCAGAGCGTCTGTAGGGGTATATGTTACGGAGTTCGGATAATGCTTAACAAGTTTCGATGAGACTATGGGCCTGATTTAGGTCTCAGCGAAGGGGTTACTCCATCAAAATCCAATGGCAATACTGACAAATATTATTGATAATCACAGAGGGTCTGAAGGGGGGTATGTCGTGGAGTTCGGATGATTAGAAAAATGGCATTGAGACTAAGGGCCTGACATAGGTCTCAGCGGAGGGGTTACTCCAACACACTCCAATAGGATTCAGATTTCAGCGAACATTTTATTGTCATCATTGTGATGGAGTAACCCCTCTGTCGAGATCTAAATCACACCCTAAGTTACAAATAAGAATATGTTATTAGCACATGCTACATGGCGGTAGTTGTAAATGTTTGCTATAAAACCTGAAAAATAAAACAAACAAAGAATGACAATTATATATGTGCCTGCAAAATTACACAAATAACTGTTTAAATGGCACTTACTAATTGCTGCTCATCCCAATGGAGTGTCAGAGGTGCAGTTGTATGAGTATGCAAATGAATGTACAGGAAATGTTACATAGGTAATGAGGATTATAAAGTGGGTTTAGGAGTCACATATCCATCCATCCAAATATATGATATGTTAGGAGTGCATGGTTGAGAGAAAGTCGGGAGTTCAAACATAACTCAGTGTTTGGGTTTGTCTGTACTAACAAGACTTTTTTTCTTTATTCTTTCCCAAAGGAAAACTCCTTTACAAATCTATAATAACAACAGATTGAGAAAAAAATACAAGTATCTAAACCCATGTCTTGCAGTTTTCATACAGCTCCTTGATTCCAGTACATAGCTCACTGTGGTAGGACTGCAAATTATGAACTGTAAATGCCAAAAGAATCTCTGTGTCAAAAGCAATCTGTACCTGTGTACAGTCAAAAGCAGACTGTACATGTGTACAGTCAAAAGCAGTCTCTACTTGTCTACAGTCAAAAGCAGTATGTACCTGTCTACCTAATATACAAATCTGTGATCTACGTGTTACACGATGTGCTTTGCAACTGGCCCATTAACTGGCTGGAGAAAATGCTGCCACTGCACTGCACTAACCACCAGAGCTATCTAATTATTATAATTGCTGGCCAAACAAAGATCTCTGCAGCAGCAGCGCTTTAAATGAGCAGGTACTATCCATCCTCAGTGCCTGCACTTCTATAATTTGGAAAGGATAGCACCGGTTCTTCTCAGCACTGCACCAGTGCTTTCAATGGGAGAGTAACTGGCAAGACTCAGCAGCAAAAAGGTGCTCTGGGGCAAGGAGTATCTGCACTTTTATTTCTCCATTTCAAGCTAGGTGCTGGAAGTGTCTTAACCCTGTAAGGTATTTTAAATGCAGCCTCTTTGTGTCTAAGCAAGTAAGCTAGAACAGATTTACTGTCACATCAGTGGTGTAACAAAGGCCCCTGCTGTGCACCCCCCCCCGAACTCCAGGGAGCCCCCTCACCACAGTTGCCTGACCTGAGAGCTCCTGAGTGAGTTCGGAGGAGTGGAAGGCCTCTATGTACTTTTCAAGGGAGGATGGGGCTCAGGTGTTTTTAAGCCACTGTGTCACCCCTTTGGCCTTGTTGCCACTGGTTTGCGGCACGTGTTTAAAATTAAATGTATAGGTTGACTGTGGACTCTGCTTTTCATGACTGTGCCCCCCCTCGTGACTCCACTCCCTTCTCTCTGTCGCACTGTGACCCCAATTTATGGGTAGGTGGAGTACTTTTAAAAAAAACATTATTCCAGCTCCACTGATAAATTACCAAGGCATTCATGATGGAACTGCTGATTAAACAAAATACAAAAGTAGAGCAAGACAGCATGTTTACATTTTAAAATAGGTCATTGGTGAATAGGAAATCAGTTCTAGGAACATATTTTTTAGGTCTCCTATTGGATACAATTATTTTAATTTTTTGTTTGGGAATGATGCAATTCCAATAAACGAAGGATATTTGTCCACGGATGCACCTTTCACATGAAACATGGATTTTAAGAGTATTGTTGTTTGTTGAATAACAGTAGCCAAACCATGAGGCAGTTTGCTGGAAAATAGCACTGCATTTGCAACATTTAAAATGTCCCTTGCAAATTCATGCTGTATTAGCACAGCCTGCAAGTTCCTATCTAGGGCCTGGCCGCAAAAAACAGGTTCTGTGCTCATAAATTCAGCACGGTCCTCCAAGCATGCCAGAGCAAGTAGCGGGCGTGCAATAACTGCTCTAAAACGCGTTTACTCCCATTAGTCATTTCAGTTTAGTGACCGGGGCTGTTGTTGGCAATAAAGCACAATGGTGGCTCATGGCAGGGTTACAGTTGTTTGCTAACCACAAATTGTGGCGTTTTTAACTTTGGGATCAGAACCATGAGGTCGCTTCAACTGAAGTTCTTTTAGTTTTATAGAATATTGAACACTTACTGATGTTTGCAGAAATGTGTAATGTACCCTTGTGTTTTAAAAAAATATATTTTTCACTTGAACATGCGTCTGCCTTGTATCTGTAGCTTTCCAGTCAACACAGAACTCAGTACCCTGTGGGCTTTGTTTGCAGGGTATGATCCAAGTTCATCACTCAACACCCAGTGCCCCTGTCCCCAGTGTTCCCTTTGCTTTGCATTTTGACAATGCCCAGGCGAGTGTTTGCTGTAGGATGTGGCATAAGGCACAGGTAGCTCTGGGTGCAGGATGTGGCAGAAGACCGTGACCCACAGACATTCCCCTCGTCTCTAGAGCTCACCCTTTAGCCGTGGTCTTTAAGTTTGAGGCACAGCTCAAGGTTATTTCATTTGCATTCAGTGATAATACATAGTCTCATGACCATTCATTGTAGTTGCAAGGCAGAAATAACACTTTCGCCATTTAGGCATTCCTGCAATGGATACAAGAAGGAATACTGCTTTTCCAAAATCATTGAACAGGTATGGAAATAAGTAATTGTTTGATGTTTTTGTTTCATAAGAATAGAATTTGGGGATAGGTCGGTGCTCACGTGGTTTTCACCTACAAACAAACGGCAGACCCCCGCAGGTGATTGTGCAATCTTCTGTGCAAGGGAGACCAGGTCCCTGTAGAACTCTTTTTTTTTGTCTTCTTACATTGCTAAGGAGTGGAAGGCTAGGACATCTGATAACTGTGGCAGTCCCCTTCCACCCACACAACCGATTGGTGGAGGTTGGTCATACTGCTGGGGACATGTGCCAATGGGAGTAATACAAACCATGATCTAGAGCAGTGGTTACCAACCTGTGGTCCAGGGACCCCTGCGGGTCCGCAAACCCTCCTCAGGGCGTCCGTGACACCTTAGTAAATTAAATAATATTAACAGGTTAGATCCCCAGCTGTCAGTATTGACTTAGTGGGGGTCCACAGATTCCAATAATGTTTCAGTGGGGGTCCATGGGTTCCAGTAATGATAACGTGGGGGTCTACAGAAGTCAAAAGGTTGGGAACCACTGATCTAGAGGCATTCAGACAAGGTCATAGAGCTGCGAGGGTGGAGCACCCTGGCAAGTGGCGAGGCTCCTGATGCATGGATTCAGTTCCCTGCCCATTATCAAGGCCCACAAGAGTGCCAAGAATTCCTACCTCCAGCCCTGCACAGGTGAGGCAGTGGAAGGGATCAGTCTCTGTTTTTGGAAGCTCTCCTTAGCACCGATATCCCCCCGCCAGGCCCACAAACTAAATTACACTGAAAAGATGCTCGCAAAGGGCAAGAACACAAGTAAATGACTGAGACCACACTAATTAGTTTGGAGAAGGTGGGTTAACATTTGGGCGATCCAAGCGCAGCCAGAAATGATATGGCCTAAGCTGGCTGCCCGCCTGATTAGCCAGCGCAGACCAGGAATACACAACATCTAGTGCTGAAACTTTGGGGGTTCACCCTACAACTGCCCATGGGAATAACAGGATGCTGTTGCTTTCTTCCCGGGGCCCTGCCATAAGAACTCCCAGGGTATTGGCTTGAAGCCCCTCTGGCTAGTTCTTGTGGGTTTACTTTGCACAAAAGTCCTTTGGATCAACCTGTAACTCTGCAAAGCCTCAGGAGGGGCTACCGTTGGTCCTGAAGCCCCCCACCGTTACCTGTACCTTATCTGGTCTGACTTCACTCCTGCTTGGCGACAAGCACCATTGCTGTTGTCATGAGCTCAGTCACATGTTATTGTTGTTTACAGTACTACAACTCCAGGAGCCTAGGCAAAGAAATTACAGGA
This sequence comes from Pleurodeles waltl, assembly GCF_031143425.1. Classification (NCBI taxonomy): domain Eukaryota; kingdom Metazoa; phylum Chordata; class Amphibia; order Caudata; family Salamandridae; genus Pleurodeles; species Pleurodeles waltl. The sequence goes on along the minus strand of NC_090449.1, from coordinate 777,305,775 downwards.
GTCTTGAGTATTCCCACATTACCAAAGTTTGGCTTGGGGGTCGCCCTAATAACGGTTGTCTTAACTGATATCTGCCCATTTATACACTGTCAAAAAGGGCCTCTGGGGTTGATTTAAACCACTTTTTCCACAGTTGTGTGTGACACACTGTATCAAGCTAGCTCGGTGAACGTTGTTACTGCTCTGTGGTCCTTCCATTTGCGACTAGTTGCTGAGAGGGTGCCCAGTTTTGTGTGTACTGAGTGGCTCCTTGTATGCCAGCTGATGACTAATTTTCTTGTATCCAAGGCTGTGAATGCCTTGCTCCGGTTGGGATAACAGGCACAGCCAAGGGCGAGCTTTTTGTGCACCTGGCTTGTTGTATAATGCATTTTAACAATATGTGTCAGGATGATTGATGGAAAATCTGAAACACGTCTCCTTAATCTTACTAACCACACTATGGGCCTGGGCATAGCCCTCCCCAAAAGTGAGCCGCTTGGTTAAATGACTCTTTTCCAGTGGAAGCTGCCTAATCTCTCTGCTCGGATAAATGGGCTGACTCTACCGATCCAAACCTAATTCTGGATGAGGCTGGAACTGGCCATGGCCCAAGGACACCCAGAAGGTACCCTTGATGTTCCACTTCCGTTTGTGTCCATGTTGACTGTAAACCTCTCCTCACACCACGCACTGTGAGGTCGTGCTGATGCCCTCCACTAAAACTGTGTTCTGAAAAGTTAAATAGCCAATTCATAATTGTAAAAGTTGCTGGGTTGGAGAGGTTATATCAGTGCTGAGAAGTAATCAAACCAACTCCATTGTGATTGCCACTATGGGCTCCCACTGGGATTTCAAATCCTGAATGAAATTCACTTCAGCAATACTGCCGCACTACAATTGAAAATCATGCATATGCCCCATACTCCAAATGGTATGTGCTGAAGTGTAGAGAAGCACTTCAGTGGAAGGGATGATTGTTAAATAGTTCCTTGGTCGCACCCTGACATGCAATTGTTTCACTATGAACAGGGTGTACTATTTGCTGTTATTTAGTAAGATTGTTGTAGAGAATTCTCTACCTCCTTCATATGCCAGAGGTGGACTCAGAGGTGGGATACTTTACCGAATCTCAATAACTCTGAGTGGTGTGTAGTCTATCATAGTCAGCCATCAGGATAGGTCTGTATGACATGCACCTGCATCCTTCAGCCCCTGCAGCCAACAAGTCTACTTGATCTTCTGTAAGCTCCATAATCACCTTAACCTTGACCTTAGACAGCCTGCCTTACGAAGAGTTAGGGATCTTTTTATAGGCATGGCCATTCGCATTCCCATGCCCTTCACCACAAACAAACCGTTAGGAAAACCTCAGCTCCCTCTGGTCTAAGATTCTGGTCACAAGGCTTAAACACCCACTGGTTGGGTCGGGTTCATGTGATTAGCATGATAAAAGACCTGAAAAAACAACATTTAGTTCTATTCTGGCTTAAACTCCATGCCCAAACAAAGCAACTGAAGTTCTTTGGGGTGAGAGCCCCCTCAACAGCCATTGCGTTGCAAACAGGTTTGCATAGGTAAAACTGTAGACGCTGCATCTTTCTCGGCCCAGAAAGCGGCCGGGCCCACCTTGCTCAACACTAAATTGTACCTGAATCAACGGACTGTGACAAACCTACTGCTTCATTGTAACCCTCCTTAATTGCGTGGCATTGAACTGCAGCACAACGGTCCATGTGTGTATTACTTGCACAGCACAATCCTGTAAAAAAGGGAACTAAGCTTTGTGCAAGGTCAAAAGAATGACCAAGTTGAGGTTTTGTTGGGAATTATTACTGTGAGCGAAACTGGACAGCTAAAGTAACCTGAAGTTAAGACTCAGGGAAACGAAGCTCCCCAGTGGATGTACTATGCTAGCTCCTATCAAAATATATGGTAGTGATCCTGAAGTGGGACAACGGCAATAACACATATGGTGCAAGAATGACCAATTGGAGGCTACCAAGGAATTGGAACAGGGCATAAACTTTATCTGAGGAGACACTGTTGCAAAAAGCCCATGGCATATACTGAAGGCACATTGATCCTCAAAATGAGTAATTAATTATTAAAAACCAAAATGTCGTCTTAGCTCTTGGAAAAGCTAGAGCCAATTGTAGAATGTGATCCAGGGCCCGCAAGTCTCCCCTAATTCCCCCGTTGATCCATTGGCCTCTTAAAGGTTGGGGCTCACATGTCTATAAGGCTGCAGGGGGTGGCTGCCTTACTCCCTGGGTAGTGCACTTGATTGTAGGGAACAACCATGACTGCTACATAACCTCCCATGCTATTGGTCAGAGTTTCAATAACGTGGCTCTTCATTCAAAGAAATCCCCTCCAGTACAGCCATCTGGTAGAGAATGCCCATGCCCCAGGGCGCATGACCGGAAAATGAAGAGGTCATAAATTAATAGCATTGACTGCCTGTGTAAAGCGGTGAATTTGAGCCTTCCCTGAAATATGCCCAAGGAAACGCCAAGCCCCATAAAAGGAAAGGTATTCAATGCTGGTAGTCAGCAGAAGAAACCTTTACTGTTGGACTTCCACCCTTAAACTTGTACTTGTAAGTGTGCGACCTTATCCTGTAGATCACATGTCTCTCATCATTGTGGCCTCCAAAACGTGCTGTAGAACACCACAAATACTAATGTGTGAAAGCCCCCACTGTCAACCTCTAATACTACAGCATATCTTACTCACTGTGACAGTAAATTAACGCCCCCGGCTTTCAAAATTGAGTGGAAGTTTTGAAATACGGCAGTGAAACCAGTGAAACTTGCAATGTAGAATAAAATACCTGCTGTAAACCATGCAACTCCAGTGGTAAACTTAACACACCAAGGCAGAAACAATATGTATTAATCTACTGTCTAGAATGTCAGGCCATGAAGGATCAATGAAATGTGCCAATAGGAGTCCAGCAGAATATATGCTTGTGCCTGGGTCCCAGTTACTATGTAAATTCATGATTAATTAGTTCGTATGCCATAGCTGCCAATGTGTCATGGACCCAAACGCAGGGAAGGAAGGAGATACCACGGATGTTTCACAATTTACCCCTCCAATCTCTGGGCCTAGATGCCACAATACCACTGTTCGAATGGTGCCTACTAACCACTGCCTTTATTGTAAAAGTTTCCTGTCAAACTAAATCAATTTCTGCATTACCAAGGTGTCAGCCTGGCCCTCTAGTTTAAGGCTGCAACAGCAGACTATTGAACATCTGAAAAGAAAGGCTAACCTTTATCTTGATGTATTATTTCTTTCAAAATGCTCACAGGTTTACAGCGTAGTGACTAAATTCGTTTCTTCAACGGGGCCCACCGTTTAGCCCGATGTTGCTTGTACCACTCTCACTCATCTGTCCACTAATCATCTCCAAGCATTGCAGCATTGTTTGTGGATGTTATAGCAAATAATGAGCTTGTCACCCCCCTAATGCTCTTAATCTACTGTAAGAAGGGACATTAAAGCATTTCCTCTGCATGCCACCCCGAAAGAATCCTTGGGGACAGGGTAGAGATGGTAAGATAGAGTATCACATAATTTAAAGGATTCTGTCTGCTGTGGGGCTGCTTCCAAACAGCTCCGCCTAAAATTTGCCCCCTAAAAGTGCGAGGAAAGTGAACCATTGGCGTAAGACAAAGTGATACCCCCGTCTGAGAACTGTTATTGGGGAGCTGCGGTCTCCCATATGCCCCGGATATTCCCGAGACCTTCAGGGGCTCTGAAAGATTGTGTGCCCCTGCACTCCACGGGCCTATGCCACACCCTGCCCCTTGAAACAAACGATCTAGCAAAGCCCAAAAGTGGCTAAGTGTTGCCTATAACATAGCCATTCGAACATAGTAAACCAGCATTTATTTTAAGGCAAAAGAATAAAGATTAGTGTGAGTAGCCCACCTCAGCAAACTAACGACCCTTTAAAAGATCCCAGAATCAGCTTTACTCAGGGGTGCCAATTGGCTAGTATTCTGCAGGTGTGATGGCAATTGTTTCACCTTCTTCCGTACATCCTTAAAATTGCCTTTGTAAATGGAAGCACTTTAAATTAGTTTAAGAGCTGCGCTCTTAATCCATACCTAATAAAGTAAGTAAAGATAGAAAAGGCATATTACTACTGAATGCCTTGATTTCAAGTACATTTCTTAATTTGTATCATCTTCCGGCTCATGCAGTCACTTATTATTCCATCGAAAGGATGGCAAAGCTAGCTTTACTCCTTGGAGGAGTGTAGGAAATTTGGAGAACTTTGATAAAGTACCGCTCCAGGGAATGCAGGGGAGCTGTGGTAGAAAGTGCCATCTTTGAAACCTCACTAAGCTAATTGATGATAAGATCTGTAAGGCTTTGGTGCAGACTCAAATTAGGTGGTCGAATGCCTTAATAGGTATTAAGGAAAACCATTGCGCAGACTGACAACCCTGTAACAAATAAGGTGTGGCCCCCTACCGCCTTGCAGAGCCAGTGGTGCACCCTTAACTGGATGTCTAATTGGACAATTGGACCAAGCAACATCTCATTGTAATAATTTTCAACCCAAGGAGGAAGTGTTCAGTTTACAGCACACTGAGATACAGAAACAAATAATCCGGGGACAGTATGACTAGCAAGACAGGTGTACCCATCCACAGGTCATTGTGATAACATGTATTACTTATAAACACCAGGATGAAGCGTTCACCATGTGGCACAACAAGCTACCGGAACAATCAAGTCATTAGGATCGGCAACGTGGCCTGGCCATGAAAGTAAGGGCGGTGGAAAACGATACCAGAATAGCAAATGGTATCAATTAAGTGTGTGCACGAGCCCCGCAAGAGTGTAATATTGTGCACAAACTTTCTCAGGTATTAGTTGTCCACTCACGGATTCAGACAGAATCTACCGCAGTCAAAGGCCTGTCCAAAGAGGGGGGCCCTTCAGGCAAAGGGGCTAATAGGGGGGACTTCCGCCCCAGAAGTGGTTCACTGGAAGGCCCGCCTCCCAGGTGCACAACGCATTCTGCCCCTAATCCCCGCGCCCTGGGGTGGCTGAACTGATGGGAGGATTTTATGGGTGCTAAGGCCTCGCCTGCCCAAATTGCCACCCTGCGTGCGACGCTGGCAGTGTAATTTCTGCCAATTTATTTGGCCAAGACGGACACAATGAAGGACACTGCGGCAATAGGCGTTTTTAGTCCTTGGTTTAGGGATCTGTGCACAGCAGACTGTTTTGTGGCTTTTTTGACTCACTAGTTCGTTCGTCCCTTACATCTCAAATTTTTGCACCTCTGAATTTCAAGAGAAAAGTACAATTTGCATGTTATTCTATAGCTAAGGTCTTGATAAAAAACACCCCAGCCAATTAGGTTAATTTAATAAGAGCTCGGGTTTGTGAACATTCTGTTGTGACTATCACAAACTGCTGTATAGATTAACACCTAACATCAAAAGGATTTCAAATTGCACCAAGCCCCTCCTTACTGCCGTGCTTTGTTTTAATGCCCATGAGCAGGAAAGTATAAGGGTCTTTAAATGGTGATGTCATGGGATTAATTGACGTTTTGCTACTTTAGCATTGTTTGTCTCTTTGGTACTGCTTGGCAGTGATTAGTTGTTTTGAAAAGCTGTAGAGTGAGCCCTTTAGTGGTATGTAGATCATTGTGAGCAGGTAATCAGTGTTGCATTGAGGAAGCATGCAGTGGGCGAATCGCCAGGGCCTCTTAGAAGCTGCAAATATAAGTGGGTGGATGTATGTTTCTACAGTAAAATCATTTAGCATGATGTCATAGAACATGTCATGAGTGATGTACTATGTGAGGTCATAAGCAGTGCATGGAAGGAGAGCAAGTTATACTTAGCTCTGCAAACTCTTGTGAATTTCTGTGGTTTAACGTTGTCACTGACATTCACCTAACAATAAGGTCACTTTAACCTTTGTTTTTTTTCAGTGAACCTCTAAGGTTTCTTAGAAATAAAAAAGATCTTTTTATCACACCTAACTATAACATCACTTTAACCTTTGTTTTTTTCAGCTGATTTCTACTTTTTTTTTTTACTTAAAGTAATATTTAATTACCATACATTAAGCATTTGCCTGTGTGCAGCGTGGGATTGGCCGTAGGGCCTGGCCTGCTGCCAGGCCCTGCAGTAAACCGCACACAGAGAGCCAACCCCACACCGTTGAAGGGCCCTGTAGCCAAAACCCCAGCAAGCTGCCAACCCAATGCTACTCACAGCCTTTGGTGTGTGTGATGTAGGGTTGGCCTTCGGGCCCAGGGACCCCATCCCCAAAACCAAAACATGCATATTAAGGCAAAGGATTGTGGAGCCCTGGTCTCTGAGTCTTAATTGGCCCTGGGGACTTAGGGAGGGGAGTCTCATGGCCTTTCCTCCCTGGGCCATCATAGGCCCCAAGGACACCTTCCCTGGGGCAGTATTTCATGAAAAAAGGAGGGTGCCAAGCGGTCCCCTTCCCTGAGCCATCTTGGGCCCTTGGGACACCATCCCCGAGCTAGAAAGGGACAAAATCGTTTGATTAAAAACTTTGCTAGCAAAGCAGACATTTGAGGTGAGTGAATTTAGAGTGTCTCGGAGGTTGTAGGGTGCTCTGTACTGAAGGTGCTCTCCACTTAACCCTGGGAAATACCCAGAGTTTTCTCTTCTTTTTTACATAATTTATGCACCTCTCTAAGCCTGAAAGGGTATTATTTTAACGTATACTGGAGGCTCCCTTGTGTCTGGACAAAGCTAAACCTGATGAGCTATAATGATAGCAGAACACATGTTAGGTGTTGCTTTTGCTCATTCCAGGTTGCCCTGGATGGTATTTTACCAATCCAAAGCTGTAATACTGTGCCTGGAGTAGAGAAAGACGTTTGCCATTTTACAACTCAGTGTGGATGGCACTGTGCTTATCCTATGCTTAGAGACTTTGCTGCATAAATGGCAAAATACTTTGTCCCTTACTAGCTCGGCATGGATGCCACTGTGCTAATCCTATGTGTAAAAACCTTGCTCAAAAACAGACATTTGAGGTGACCAAATTTAGAGTATCGCTGGTGTTGCAGGGTGCTCTATACTGGAGCTTCTATTAACCTGAACTTGGGAACCATCCAGAGTTCTGTCTTCTTTTTTTGCATTATTTATGCATCATTCTAAGCCCGAAAAGGTATTGTGTGTGTATATATATATATATATATATATATATATATATATATATATATATATATATATATATATATATAAATAATGTATATTCTCTAAAAAAACAAAGGTTACAAGTAGGTTATAGTTAGGCTCACATTTTAAACGTACGAAACCATAGAAATTTACCAGTTATAGTTAGGGTTATCTTAAGTAGCTATAACTTGAGCCCCGCCATGCACAGTTTTTTCATCAAAAATATTACTGCAAATATTACATTGTTATTATCAATGATGTTATCAAAGAAGTCATAAGTGTTGTAATTTGTTTGGTAATTAGCAGTGCATGGCGAAAGCGCGAGTTATAGTTAGCTTAGGGCATGAGTTATAGTAACCTGAGATAACTCTAACTTTAACTGGTGAATTTCTATGGTTTTGTACATCTATAACGTCCCTGTAACCTTTGTTTTTTTCAGTGAATTCCTATGTTTTTTAAAATTCTATTTCCTAACTATAACATCCCTGTAACCTTTGTTTTTTTCAGTGAATTTCTATTTTTTTTTTAACAAATAGTAATTTTCATTACTATATGTTAATCCAACCACCACCCCGCACAGTGGGTGTGTGAGTCTAAGTGGGTTTGTGAGTAGGTGCATGAGGGTCTGACTGGGGCTGTGCATGGGTGCAAGAGGGTCGGAGTGGGTCCGTGAAAGAGATTGAAAGATAGAGTGAGAGGAAGAGAGATAGAGGGTTTTTAAGGCTTTGATGTATGATATACTTAGAATGAGATATTTCTACACCATTTGAAAATAAATATTTATTTGTCAATTTAAAATAGTAAGAACTCCTTTCAGTTTGAGCCTTAAACATGTGCAGTTGAAAAAAGAATTAAAGGAGGGAAATGACTACTGCTGGAGTCGAACCCTCAACTCTTATGGTGAAGGTCTGTCATCTTCACTCTTACGCTATAATTGTTTTATAAAAAACTCTGTTCTTTCTATGCCCTTTACGGGCTATTTGGGACCGCGGGGGAGCCTCAAGGCCTCCACCGTGGTCCCACCCCTTTTAAAAAAAAATGTTGGTAGCACTTTACGGGCTATCTGAAACCGCAGGGAGAGCCTCAAGGCCCCCCCAAGCGGTCCCTGCCGTTTAAAAAATTAAATAAATACAATACATTTATTTTTTTAAGTATTTGCTCTTTACGGGCTATCTTGGACCACTTGGGGAGCCTAAAGGCCTCTCTCCCAGTCCCATGCTTCATCATGCAAGGAGCTGCTTTTATTAGCAGCTTCCTGGAGCAAAGTTTTAATCTGTCTTCCCTGCATGCATATCTGTCCCTGGGAAGACAGATGAAAACTCCGCATTCTGACAGCAGGACCTGTTTGACAGATCCCGCTGTCAGAAAGTGGAGTTATGTATGCTGTGACTTGGTTGCAGCTGTAAAGGTGCCGCCAAGCCACAGCAAACAGCTATGTCCCAGGGGTGGGCACCAAGGCACATAGCAGGAGCCAACCCTGGGGAGTAAAGGTCCCCAGGGCCATCAGTCACACCTTGAGGGCCCCCCCTCTACAGTGGAAGTAGCCTCAGGGAGGGTGTGGTCCCCAGGGCTTCGGACCCCCATTCTTTTTTTAGAATTTGCCCTGGGGAGGTAGCGGTCTCTGAGGCTGTGGAGGAGGCCAATGAGCCTCCCCCAAGCAATTTAAATGTTGCCCCGGGGAGGTGGTGGTCCCCGGGGCGCGGGGGCAGGTAGTCCCCCGTTACAAATAAACAATGCCCCCATTACTTAAAAAAAAACAAAAAAACTTTTTAGCCCTGGTGGAGTCCCTTTCTACCCTGTCCCCTTTTCTTTTTTTTTTTTTTTACATTTTTGCCTAGGACGCAAATGCCAACATGTCCTTGTTGAAATGTTGACAGCCAATCAGATCTCAGCAGGAGATCAGGAGGGGCTGGGAATCCTTCGCGTCCCTATGTATACACATTTGGATTTTTTTTAATTTGTCAAAAACTACTTAATGGATTTACACCAAATAACAAAATTGGCTCTTTCTGGACCAAGAGCTACCTTTCTGCCAAATTTGGTGTAATTCTGTCCAGTGGTTTTGTCGCTATCATTGTTCAATTTTTCCTATGGGAATTAATTTTGGAAATGCTCTAAATTTCACCCCTCTGTATCTCAGCCCCCACTTGATGGATCACCCTGAAACTTTCCAGACAGTAGCTCACATGACTGTTGAATGTTTTTGGACATTTTCATGAAGATTCGTCAATTGGCGCCAAAGATAAGTAAAAAAACAGTATTTTCTATATAAACTAGGTCCTAACTATAACTCCCTCGTAGTAACCACCACTACACACACACACACACACACACATATCAACATATTTTTCCACTGAAAAAAATGAAATGTTAAAGCAAAATTATTGTTAGAATGATAATGCGTTTTTTGGTTTAAGTTAAAAAATAGTTTAGACATTCACTCAAAAAACAGAGCTTAAACTGATGTTCTAGTTAGATGTTGCAATAAGAAAAAAAACTATGTTTAAAAAACAACAAATAACTGACATTTACCAGTTATAGTTGACAGAGCTAACTGTAACATGTGCCACCTCTATCCACTGCTTATTACTTTCCGAAAGGCATGGTATATTCAGATCTCTCCCTAAAATAGGAGCCCCTGTAGGGGAAGATGCACATGATGACATTGAAGAAGCAATGTGGAGATAGGAGAGGAGGTGTAAACCTACCATTAGCACCACATTGGAAAATATATCATTTTTACACAACTGGGCAAAGAGAAAGTGAAACATTTGGTGAATTTCTGACTGCATTACAAACTATAATACTTGCAGTTTTGGAGTCAACTCAAATGAGATGATATGTGACCAAATCATGGTACCCACAAACAATAAAGATTTAAAAAAGAATTGAGGGTCAGAGGGGATCCCATTTTGGAAGAACTAATCATATCAGCAAAGGCAATTAAACAGTCAATGGATACGGTGAAAGAGGTGAATGCAATAAGGAGAATGAGATGTGTTATGTGAAAGGGAAACAAGGTATGAAACAAGTTACCAAACAGAGATCTTTTGACAATAGATCTTTCTGTTGTAGTTGTGGCAGTCCCTTGTGACTAGCCTCTTCAAAGTCTTGCCCTGGAGCTAATAAAGAATGCAGCATATGTAAAATAAGAGGACATTTTGCCAAGGTCTGCCATGATAATAGAAAAGAAAACCATGGCAGAGTATCTAACACCATGGAAAAAACAATGGAATGCGTAGAAAGAAGGCAATGGGGATATAAAGAGAAACATGATCCTAATGATACAGGTGGAAGAAGTTGAGTAGAAGGATTAAGAAAAAGAGCCGCCTCTGTGCCATACAAGTCTGTTGTGCTGCCACTTTAGTTATAGCTTCATGCACGTTATTTTAGCACACTAGGCCTGCCGCTGTGCACTTTAACCTAGATATATTTTATACAGCCTAGTTTATTATTTTAACAATAGCCACTTTTGCGGTCTTGTTTTTATTTATTTCTATTTAGCTGTTCTTGCTTAGGCCAGCACTACGTTCTCAAACAAGACATTCTTGTTCACTCTGTGCTTCTTTCAAGGCTGCAGTAAGATGGGTTGCTGGTGAACGTGGTAAAAGTTTTGTCTCTGGTACTCATAGAAAAACACACATCCTTATGGAGGGACATTTTCTCAGAACATCAGCTGTTTTATTATATAAACACTTCCCTGTACCTTACACTTTAGAGGGAGATTCCAGCCAGAGAACCACAACTGTATGCTGATTGCTGAACGCGTCGCTACAGCTGCTTATGCAGACTTCAGGCCTTTGCTCAGGTCTGGGGGATGATAACTTCCCAGGGGAACCTGAAGGGCAGAAGTAGAGCTTAACATGCTGTGCTTTATTATAGCCTAGGTAGGAACTAGTCTATTGACTCTAGTGACAATATGGTAGCGTTATTTCTATACTTCACTTTCCTTGTCACAATTCTAATCCTGTCATGCTGTATCATCCTGGTTATTGCAGTACATGCTTTGTTATCTAAGATGCAGTTGCTTCATTAAAACCAGAAACTCCTAACCACCTGTATAAATTACATGACCGACTTGGGACTCACAGTCAACTGTTCGAAAACTTTCATAATGAATTGTGGCAGGAAATTGAGCAAGTTCTATAATATTACTATCCACGAGGACAAGGTGAAGATAGCTCCCACCTTCTCATATTTGGGCACAATGTTTGACAAACAGGCCACTTGGGCACATTGCGTAAAAACAAAAAAAGATCAGATTATTAAAATAACGGCGGCCTTGAAGATCTTATCCAAAAAGCTAGGGGGGATTACTCCGTCAAACATGGTAAAGATCTACAAAGCTAAGTGCATTCCGGCGGCTACTTATGGAGCATGTATCTGGGGTTATGCCAACTGTTATGCGATTCAGACAGCGGAAAATTATTTCCTCAGACACCTGCTAATGGCACCAAACAGTACATCATCATATGTTAGTCACGCGGAACTTGGGGTGAACTTTGTAATTGATCTGATAAAGATACAGCCCCTATTATTATGGCACAAAGTGTGGACCTCTGAGTACACTGGACTAAATAAGGCCATCCTATCCGACTGCATAAGGCTAACACACTCGCTTAGAGTTCCCTGGCTGAGATACATCATGACCTTTTTTAAAAATATGGGCTGCAAAGACTATTACCTAAACCCACAATCATTGGAAAAAATAACCAGGAGAGAATTGAGGGCTTTGACATTGAAGAACTTGGAAGATCAGAGATGGGAAGTGGAATAAAAAAAAACACTGTAATGTCTAACCAACTAATTCTGTCTACGGATGCCGTCCAGCCTTATTTAGTAAGCGTGGTAAACCCCCGACATCGATTTGTTCTTACAAGATTCCGCTTAGATATCTTCCATCGGCTAGTAACTTTTCCGATCATGAATGACTGGAATACAACTTTAGGAGTATGCCCTTGCGATGCGAAGGCACCTCAATCCACAATGCACGTGGTCCTCTTTTGTAAATTTTATGATATACATAGAAAACATCTCTTATTGCCTTTTTTAAGATCGACTAATTTGCGTCAGTGTTGTGACGCGTATTTTAGCTTACAGATTTTATCCTCTATTGAAACATGTGGAATTTTAGCAAATTTGTTATGCACAGTACTGTCTGTAAGGAAGTCTATGGGTGTACGGGACTAATTTTATTTGAACATTTGGAATCTCTGGTAAATTCTTTACTTTTTGGAAAAACTGCAAGGAAATTCGATTTTGCACTGGCGTAAATTCACTAAGTTTATATACCTTATTTGAATGAATTAAGGATGTGCTCTATTACCTTTCTCTTTTACTATTTATTATCTTACTCTTACTTATTTATTACTAAACGTGCTATTACTTGATACTTTTATGGCTTGTTGAAAGGCGAATAAAGTTTGATTTGATTTGATTTGATAAAACCTTATTGAAACATATACTGCCTCTGTTTGTCATTGTGTATGTGAGACTAATGTAACTGAGAGAAACGGATGAGACCTGGGTAACCACGATTTCCATGAGAAATCAACTGTGTCATGTGCTCGGCTGCCCAATCATCCCTGCTCTTGGGTAGAGATGAGGCACTGCTAGTTAGCCTGAGCAAAACCCAGATTGGGGCTACAGGTGTTACCTGTAGTGAGTCAGACTCCGTCACCCACACCACAGGCAATTTTGCCGCTCAAATCCAGTAGTCTCATTAGAATAATGAGAGCCTATGTGACAAGTCCATGGAGTAGACCTGTCAGTTATGGATCATCACTTCCAATTCTCTCAAGTCTTACTACAATTCTAAACTGAAATCTCTAGTGAGTCAAATGTTGCCTCCAGACATACGGACATTTACCTTTGATGGACAAAAGATAAAAAATATATATTTATTAATGAACATAAAACAATCGTTGCTCAGAATAGACAATTGGCAGTGTTTGATACAGTAGCTCCCGGGCATGCAATAATAGCTTTCAACAGGTTTGTTAATATATTGAACTGGCAACCACACTTTTGGTAGTAATAGCAATGAAAGGTCTTGGAAATGTCACACCTTTACACTTTACCCACTCTCTCCCTCCCAAGCCTCCATTCACTCATCCCCTCTGTATGTACTCCAACCGCCCCATATCTTGTCCCATTTTGTTTGGCATCCCTTGCTTTGGCAGACCACTCAGCCCTGACACCAGTCTAGGCCAGTCTTCCACTCTGGGAGGTTCTCCCACTCCTCAGGCACGTACTATATTTTGCTTGGCCATTATTGCTGCTGTTGTAAGCCATAGCCTTTGGTATCTTGGCCAGACCTCCTCACCAGTTATATTCAAGAAGAGTAGTTTAGGGTCTGAGGGGGACCTCTTGCCCGAGCAACCTGGTCATAACCACCAGCACTCCACCCTCAAAAGCACTGTATCTCAGGACAGGACCACAATATATGATAGAAAGTTCCCACCTGGCCACATTGCCTCAGACAAAGCTGGGAGTCTCCCCTTCCCATCTAGTGTAGGAGGACCCTATAGTAGTAGGCCCTGTGTAGTATCCGCAATTGGATCAATCTAAACTATACCCGTATTGCAACCTCTCTAGGGCTCTGTTTTGCCTCCACCCAGGCATCATTATCATCAAGTTCTTCCACTTCTTCCGAAGTCATGCATAGAGTGGCCAACGGATCAGTGGAATTATTCATCAGTTTCTTGTAGATCATGGAGATCGCCTTATTTTGAAGTGGAGCTTAAAGAAGGTGGTCCTCAAGTGGGGCTGACTCCGGCAGTTGATCGCCCTCCACCAAATGACAGTGCATGCTGTGTCCCAGTTGCATATAACTACAGTGCTCGGTCTATGCCATGTATTCCTGATGGAGAGCACCAAACGGCACCAGAGTCTGCTGGCTCCAAACATCTTCCAAGTAGTCAATACACAGAAGTGACCATTTTCTAAATCCTCCCAGAGCGCCAACCTAGCGCAGGAGATCACTGAGCCACAGGAGGGTTTGGCCATCAGGATAATAATGTGTTACCTCTTTCCACACCACCGGCAGGGTCCGCTCACTCAATCGTTTATATAATCTGCCTCATAACCACCGCTCCCACTGCATGTCTACCTGGAACGCCGGATCCGTCTGGTCTGCAAATGCCCAATCATTGACAATCACCAGTTGTGCCGCCCAGTAGTACTTTAAGAGATCTGGAAAAGCCAGGCCCTACTCGTAGACTCCCCGTTGGAGCTTAAGCAAAGCTATGCGAGAACTACCTCTGTCCCACAGTAACAATCACGCTTATTGCTTGATCCGCTGAAACACCTCCAGTGGGACCCTATAGGGACTGCTCTGGTGAACATATAGTAGCTGTGGTAGTGCCATCATTTTAAAAAGGGCTGCCCTCCCATTAGCAATCGCGGAAGAGCTCTACATCCCTATGAACTTGAATATTTTCTTGGTGATTAGGAGGTGTGGTATAAACATCGGGATGATAGTAATACTTTCAATAATCTTAGAAGAATAGGTTGATATACAAAATATGTTTTGAATTACTTGTCATTGGTTTATACAAAAGATACTATTATTCATTGTATGGACACACCGTATTAGGTTAATTATGATAAGTGTATTTGCATGTATCGAGTTTATATTGACTATTGATATACGATATGGAAATCTCCTCTGATGTAGAGTTGCAACACTGTTCACAATGTTCTATACCTAATTTACCATAAATGTGATATACATGCTCTTTATTATCCGTCTTCCCATTGTCTAGATAGGATTACTGATATATCGCTGTGTGTTAATATTTCTTGTTTCGTTTAGGTATAATCATCAAAAAGGCTATGTGTCACTAGATTCTGATTATCACCAAGGGTTTATTCATGGTCAACCATACTTCTTTGCGAGCACTTACTAATTTTCACTCGATTAACAGTTATATGACACAACTCCATAATTCTGGTTCTTGGTTTCTTTTTGGCACGAGTCACTTATATCTACTGGCTATGTCTTTGAGTTGTACTGTATCGCTGCAATTCAAAATAGATTAAGAATATTCTAGCTCTCCCTATGTAAAACATTTTTTTTAAATCTTTTATCATAAGGTATATACATTTCCTATTTTCAATTGGTGAGCAAGTGGCGATTGACATCTTTCTTCCATATTTATTTTGATCGACAATATGAACATTGTTTCATTTTCAATATGGCCACCAGCTGAGTAGTCCTTTCTCTATTATCGTTAGGAATATCTTTATCCAATGGTATTATTCTACTAGTAAGATGGCGGTTGGTATTAGTCCTTTCTTTATTATTATGAAGTACATCTCTGTTTAATGGCACTAATTTACAAGTAAGATGGAGATCGGGACGTTTTGTCCTTTATTTATGTAGACGGTCCAAAATTAACCGCGCGAGATCTCAGGCTTCGTTTTCAGCATCCAGCCCCTTGGTTATATTTAGGGCTTGGAGACGCTACTTACAGCGTTTGAATGAATCACAGCCCCACGCGTACTCGCGTTGAACTGTCGGTAACAGGACTCGATGTACGTGAATATTAACCAATAACTAGGTGAGTTACTTGACTGTAATGGTATTTTCGAGTTGGATCAAGGGCCAGAAAATATCTTTATATATATCTCCAAGTGGAGCTGCAATTAAAAGTCAGAATTATATATTCTCTCGGGATCTATATAATTGATATATGCTTGACTTAATATGGCTTATTCTCAGTGTTTTTAGTTTACATTTGTGCCCATATATATGTGAGATAATTTGAATACTACAGTATATACATAGATATGTTCAGAATTGATAGAAGAGTAGAGATGGTTTGGTTGGTTAGATAAAATGGTCCATTCGCACTACTCATATTTATGTGAGTAGTTATTTAATATAACACATACAGACGTGTGGTCTTAGAAAGTTGAATTTTATTGGTTAAATTTTGGTATGTATATTGTCTGGATGTTTATTTAGTCTCTGTATTTCCTCAATAATAGATATTACATATAGGATTGTTTTGGATACGACAATAAGAAATATCTAAGATACTAATTTTGGACCTATATACTATAGGTAAGAATTTGGGTTCGCATGTATACAATATTAGTAATCAGGGGCACCACTAGGGAGTGAGGTTACGCAAGATAAGTGACTCAATATATCTTACCTCCTTAAGGTACACATACTCACTTATCTCTATATTTCAGCACTAACTTTACGATTCCACTCTTGATATAGTGGCATATGATCCAGTAACAATAATGCATGATGACACAACATCTGATATCGTCACATATGGGAACAAAGATGCTCTAAGAATCTGCATGACTCTTTATCCCACCGTTTGTGTCACATTGGTGGTGGCTTCCATATTTAAAAATGTGAATCGAGACTATAATAATAGATACTTATACGATTACAGCCCCGATGAAGTCATTGGGAAATTCCCGGACGAAACATGTGTTGGCTGTGAATCTGAAAGTGAAATCAACACTGACTACGAGATACCTTTGAAGAATATGACTTAATTTGGATTGAAGGATTTGGAATTTTGACTTTGAATCATTTCACAAGTTTGGAGCATCAATTCTGATTATTTGATTACTTTGGATTTGGACATTGATACTTAATTGAAGGACATTGATATACATGATTTATATAATTTATTTTCCTTTTCTTTCTGTAGAAATATATAATACATGTAAATAATGAGTACTTACTTATGAGCACTGCTTTATTCGAATTTGTAACGAATCCAATACATTGATTCTAGAATACTGGATGTTACGTATGTATGAGTGCCTCTTGTAGTCAATGGTATTTAAGAGTGCTTTGCACACATTAAAACCCAGGGGTGGGGTCTTTCAAGGGTGCACCGTCAGAGGATAATTTTTTTTTTGATTTTACCTTATTACCCAGAGCGCCTAACATTCTCCCAGTTAAGTACACCCACACATAATTTATACATCCCTATGACGCCTGCTCGATTGTGGGTGAAGGTTCACCCGCATGAAGTGTTCTGGGTCTCTGATAACATAAACCTCCAAATATGTAAAACAAGCTGCTGGAATCTGCACAGAGTACTCCCGAGGCAGCTCAGGGGGGTCCACTGCTAATTAAAGATCTGGGATTTTTCCCAGTTTATTTGGTATCCTGAGTGTTCCTTAAAAGTATAGAAAATCTGCATAATCCTGTCAATGGACCAGCGCGGATTGGTGACCATAGAGCAATATGTCATGAACATAAAGTAAATACGCTCCGTCCAGCCCCCACAGGTACTGAAACCCCTTATCAAGGGGTCCTGGTGGACCCAGGCCACCAGATGCTTCAGTGTTAACGCAAATGACATAGGGGATAGTGAGTGCCCCTGTGTAGAGTGAACGCCCTGGCGAGTATAGCATTTATCCGGGCCATCTGTTTCTGATAGAGGAGCCGAATCCAGCCACAAACCTGTGGACTAAATCCAAACCTTATAAGGGCAGCATAGATATAGGGCCACTCAACACTATCAAATGCCATCTTGGCCTCGAGGACAAGGAGTGTAACCTGGTATGTGCCTAGAGCACTTGTCAAGTGCACTACTCCATATAACTGCCTCAAGTTAAGGCGCATGCTCCTGAGCAGCATGGATCTGGATTGGTCCGGATGTATTATTTTAGTGATTACCATACACAACCTATTTGCTAAGGCCTTGGCCAATACCTTGACCTCTATATTTAGTAGGGAGATAGGCCTGTAAAAGCCACACTCAGTCGGGGGTTTTCCTTTTTCCAGGATTACTACTGGGGTAGCGGTGGGCCCTTGGTCCACCTGTAGTTTCCCCTCTTTTCTCGCTTCCTGAAACATGGTCAACATGTGCTTCGCCACTTTGTCTGTCATGCATTTAAAAAGCTCTGCTGGTAGACCGTTACGTCCTACTGCCTTGACCGATTGGAGGCTTCGGAGCACCAGCGCAAACTCTTCCTCAGTCAGTCCCCCTTCCAGGTCTTCCTTGTCCTCTTCTGACAGCTGCAGCAGCTGGATGTCTTGGAGGAGATCTAAACAGGCTGTTTCAGTCTCCAGGGTCCCTGAGGCATATATCCCCTTAAAGTACATCACAAAGGCCTCCAAAGTAGCGTCATTTGACACTTGTGGTGACCCTTCTGTGTCCATTGCCTCCCTTACCCAAGTTTGCTCCTGATCATTTTTATTGAGCCACACAAGCAGTTTATTAGCTTTATCCTCCACATCATAGAGCCTTCATTGGCTTGCTAATGCGTCAGCCTAGGATGTTTGTTCCGCCAGTTCTCAGAGTTCTTGGCGTAAGATGTAGCTGGTGTTGGAGGCTTATTCCCCCCCCCCCCACCGACAAACTCTGGGCTTCCAGAGCAGCAATGTTTCGTTCCAGCACTTCACACTGTAGTCTTCTCTCCTTCTTTTTCACCCCTTTTAAGTCTTTGAATATGTTTGAATAACTTTCTTGAAGGTCCCCCATAGGACACAGGTGGATTCCACTGAGTCCATGTTTTCTTTAAAATATTGATCTCTTAACTTGTCCCTGAAATTCCTGTCCCTCAAATGCCAGGGGTCTAGTCTGGTGGGTGATGTGTGCATTTTAGACAGTCCAAATAGTATCGCTCCCACTGGGGAGTGGTCTAAAATCCCCCGCGGTCGATGGAAGGTGCCCCTAAACTTCTCCATATGGGCCTGGAAGGTAAGCAGGTAATGCAGTCGGGAATGACTGGCATGTGCTGCTAAATAATAGGTATCCTATCTTTACTTGGGGTTATGTTCTTGCCATAGATCAGCCAGTCTCAGGGCATTTGAAAAGGCCCACAGTGACTCTGAGTCACCATGAGCCAGCTCATGATTCCCTATCCACCTTAGGGTCCACCACTAAGTTCAGATCACACCCCAGTAGGAGGAGCCCATGTGGCATTTCTAATAAAAGGGTTCCAATATCAGTAAACTTCGATGCCTGTGACTTCGGTGGGGCATACACCAAGCAGACATTGAGCGTATAGCTTCCCAGACTCCTGATATTGCTGCATAGTGACCCAGGGGATCCTACCAGGCGTGAGTTGGGATAAAGGGCACTGATTTTTTCAGGTGTGTCTCCAGCAGAAGGACCAGGTTTGGGGTGTGTCTACGCAGGTATTGCAAGATTTTAGTACGCATGATTTTGCCATGTAACCCATTAACACATTTAGGGATTGTACTTTTGCTGATGCCATACAGTAAAGTATATGTCTGATGGGGGCTACCCGCATGTCCGGTGCCGCACCTCTCACTGCCCGTGCATCCCACACCACTCCATGTACCAAGTTAGTTGTACCGTGTTTGAGCAATGATAGTAGAATATGATAAACAATTGAACTAGAAACAGTTGTCCCAATTAACAAACTCCTCCCACCCTGCTTCACCAGAAAGCAGACTTTAAAGTACCCGTCTCCCAACCTGCAGAGTGCCTGTTGCCCATAATCCGAACTTAAATCTCATGACTCTTCCAGCAGAACCTCGACTAGCTTGTAACACAGATCAAGAATAAACAGTTGCTTTGAATCCCCAATTTTCCTTTCTTTTAATCCCTAGTGTTGCATACTGGGATCATATCACTCTACCATACTTCATCCTGCCCTTGCCCTAAAAATAGTCGCATTCTGCTCGCTCATTGCAGGTGAGGCCGATCCACGACTCGTCTTTTCTCTCGGACCAGGGCCTCCATGTATACCCCAGTGCCAGCAGTTTATTGAAGGGCATCTGGAATTCAGCCCCGCAGGGCACCATGCTTGACATAAGTGCATCTTCAATTCAGCAACGTAGGGCACCAGGCTTCAATACCACCGAACTGTTAAGCTACGGTGACATTAGCTGTCCTTAGTTCTGCCTAAGGTCTTGGCTGTTTGAACATTCGCCTTCTCAAGCATTCTCTCGATGATCCCCTCTGTCATCGTGCTTTGTTCTGCGTCCTGGAGTATACCATCCATCTAGCCATTCCCATGCTTTCTCTGGTATGAAGAAGTGCCATGCTTGCCATCTGCTATCACCCTCAAACGTGCTCACGTAGTACCTTTTTGACTTCCTGACTTTTGCCTTTGTCGCTGCACCCGGAGCTTGAAGTTTAGGAAAAAAACAGATTGTGGTGTTCTCAAACTGTGGGTCACCCAGGCACCTAGCCACTTGCATGGTCACATCCCTGTCTCGAAAGTTAAAGATCCTTGCGATGATTGCTCTGGGAGGGCCCCTGGCCGTTGAGGAGTGACCGGTGCTCCAAGCGCCCTCTCTATTGTAAAGCAGTTAGACAATCATTTAGCACAAAGTGTTTTAGTGATGAGGTCCTCTAGGAAGAATTCAACACCCGTCCCCTTGGTTCCTTCCAGGACCCCCACCACCCTAATATTGTTCCTCTTTGCTCTTTCCTCCTGATCTTCTAGCCGAGCCATGACCTTCTCGTATTCCTTAGTGAGGAACTGCAATGGCCCTCTTATCTCTTGGAGGTGGACTGTAGATGAGTAACCTCTGACTCAGAAGTGGTGACTTTTTCCGTTACTTTTTTTAAGGTTTGCACAAAGGAGTGTGATGTTAACAGTCACAGCATCCAGGTTTAACTCCAGTGACTTATGAGGTCTTTGATGGCCACCATAATGGCTCCTAATGACAGTTCTGTTGGGGGATTCTGTTTTATACTCTGGCCCTTTCTTATATCTTCTCCCATCACGCCTCCTTCTGCCGGTCTTGGGACTGCATATTTGTCCATTTTATTTGCTTGATGGGGTGGTCGGCCCTTATATCTCACTATGCTGATTGGGGCCCCTTGCAGATGGCTCTTGGGGGCATGAAGTTAGTAACTTCTGTTCCATTGCATGGAACTTCTCCTGGCCTCCTGAGCTGACTTTCAGTATCCCTTTGCTATAAGAGTGACTGCTGGACCCCTCGTCTTGCATGGCCCCTGGACTGACTATTATTTCTCCCCCCCCATTGCACAGCATCCAAAGGATGTCCCTTCGCACTCCAAACTACCACTCTGGATCTCTCCTCAATTACGGCACTTCAGTTATGGGATATATCAGGATTCGGGCTCCGAGGGGCCCTAACACCAATTCCATCCAGCAGAGGTGTCAAATGTCTTGACTGGTTATCATCACTGTACAGAGCACAGCACACTGCAGGATTGTTAGGGTCCCTGAGAGTTTCTCCCGAGGGGGAAAAGGGATGAGGAGCAATCTGTTTATGCAGGGGGAGTTACCTCCAGGCCCCCCTCAACACGTATAGCTGCCTCTCCAATGCTGATATTGGGGTGTTCCCCAGGCCCTTTTGCCACTCCTTGGGCCCACCCGACTCACCTCACCTTGCACACCTCTGCTTTGCTGGAGCACCTCGGGCCTACCTTCCTAGGCCCACATAGCACTGCGTCACCGCCAGCCTCACAGTCAGGCCTTTGCTGCAGATGTTGGCAGGAGGAGCCACTGTGCATTGCTCATTTTCGTGCTATGGCCGGTTCCCAGTAGCTAGAGAGGGGAAGGCAGCAGTGCCTCCTCGCAGCCTCCACCTTTTCAATCTGGATGTTTGTTTCTTGTCGTGTCCCCCAAGGTTCCTGGGCCCGCCCACTCTTTTTGCACGGTGGTCAGCTGCTCCTTCTCGGCTTGCCTCTGCTAGTGCCCCACATAGGGTGAGTGGGACTGCAGCAGCTTCCCCCCCTTGGCCCTGGACCACGTCTCTGAGCAGCCACCTCATTCCATTCGGGCCATACGCAGTTATATCATTCGGTCCCTGAGGGCATCACTGTTCCAGGTTGCTGGACAAATTATTGACCAGACGCTTGGGGATTCAAATTAGCAGCTATGGAGCTTCCTCAAACTGCGGCCATCTTGGCTGACGCTTAGCCATGCCCCCCATAAAACATTACTTTTGAGGGGCATTTTGTTGCGAAAACTACTTTCAAAGGAAGATCTCCCATGATTAAGATATGTTGCACGCAAAGGTGCTAATATTTTGCCGTGGAAAGATGAAAAGCAACTAAAAATCACTTTGAATTCCAATATAGATGATCTTGTTTTGGTAGTGAAGGGAGACAATTTAAAGGGAAATTAAATTGCTGCCATTCCTTAAGTGTTCAGTGAACAAATAGGAAAGTTAGTGGAATTTGAACATTAAATAAAGCTGTAAAGCATGCCATACCATTGAGACAGAAAGTAAGAGGTGTACCTTTTAGTGTCAGAAAAGAACTCCTCGAGTTACAAAATTGCATGCAAGTAGATGACCTTGAGGAAACAGAATTTTTGAATTGGGTGTCACCAATAGTACTAGCTAAGAAAAGCAACAGAGCTTTTAGGCTTAGGATTTAAGAGCATTAAATAACAGCATAATGATCAATAGACACCCATTGCCTAAGATCAACAACCTGTTGTCTATGCTTAACAGGGCCTCAATATTTTCCATATTTGGTCTACGAAATTCATACCACCAGGTGGTTCTGTCTCCTGCTTCTAGACCATTGACTGTGTTCATTACTCCATTTGGTGTATACCGATTTAAGAGCATGCCCATTGAACTTGCGTTGCTGTCCTTTGTGTGCTGAAGCATAATGGGCCACATCTTTTAAGGGCATGGAGGATCATGGTCGTTGTTTTCAAGATGGCATTTTATTGTTTTCAAAGGACAATAAAAGAACATGTTAAAATATTGTCTGAAGTATGCAGAAGGCTTTCGGATTGAAGGCTTCTTCTCAGTGTATATAAATGTAAACATTTTGAGTCGCAAGTGGATTATTTAGGTCACATGGTATCTGATGAAGGAGTATTTTCAAAGGATTCCCTAGTGACAGCTATAAACAATACCCCTGCACCTGATGATAAAGAGAAATTAATGTCTTTCATAAGACTATGTGAATATTATGGAAAATGTGTGAAGAATTGTGCCTCAGTGATAGAGCCTTTACACGTGATGTTAAGGAAAGGTGCAGATTTTGAACAAAAACCTGCCTTTGATGACATAAAATATCAAATTCTAAACGCTCAAGTTTTGCCACCATTCACTATGGAAAACATTGCACAATTTCTGTGCATGCTAATGATTATGGTATTGGGGCCATCTTAACTCACAAAGCTGGGAACTCAGATTGGTGGTAACAAATGCCTCGAAGATTTTGAGTGAATCAGAACGCCTCACCTGAGTGTGGGTGATCAGCAATTTCAGACATTTTGTATGGGGTAATAGATTTTCATTACACCCAGATCACAAACCTTTAGTTAAAATTTTCTCACCAGGTTTTGGAAGAAATTCTACTGCTCGTATAACTCATTTATGTTCAGTACTGCAAAAATATGATTTCAATGTCAGAAAACAAAACAGCACTTCTGATTGCCTTTCTAGATTGCCTTGTGGTAAAGGAGGAAAGAATGTTTTTGAAAGGGAGGACTTTGATGTAGTGGCCTGCGTGAATGATGTTTGCATGGTGCAAGGAGAAGCATTAAAGTAGGAAGCATAGATTGATGAGGATTCCAAGGGTGATAAACTTAAGTGAAGAAATACATATATGAAGGTTGCTTCTGAATTGAGTGTCAAGGGTGATATAGGTTCTTTTACTATTTGAATTCCGGTTGACCAGCATTGTTATGATTATTCCAGGAGGCGACCCCTCTATTTGAGGTGGCTGTGATATTGTTAGGTTGTTTCTCCCTTTGTGTTGGTTCTTTGCCTTCATATCCACCGAATATTCCCTCAACTATATAGGTTTGGCAAGGCAGTCTCAATTATTTGAAATAAGAGCGCAGTATTTCCCACACTTTATTCTACGCTGTGTGCAAGTGTGCATGTTATCTGATTTTCTGTGCAATAGCACTGGTTGTTACCAGCTATGGATTAACTGAGAGACCTGGGTTCCTACTCCCTTCATTTTATAGGTCATGCAGTGAGGAAGGTGGTCCCCGCCGTCCTGCGGCATTCCACCGAAATGCGAGTCACTGCCAACACTGAGCTGTGGTATCAACATTGGACTGCTTTTACATCCTTGATTATCTTTGATATATAACAGAAGAAGTTATGTTAATAATTTTAGATTCCACCAATGTGGACTTGATGAACAGTTGTATTATTTACTGACTGCAGTTTTGTTAATATCTATATTGTATTCACGTTTAAGTTCTTGTATTGACAGTGCTTTGCAACTGTTTGGAAATATTGTACTTTTTATTTGTTGATTGTGATGTGTTTGTGAGTGTATGTTGGTATGAGGGTTGTTTGTACGATTGAGTAGGGGAGCGTGAGATACCCTGGGCACACAAATGATGAATTAAGATTTGTACTAAAAGTCTGTGGACTAAATTAGTGTTTCTTTTTATAGTATGTTTATATAATATCAGGAGATCAGTTATGAACTATCTGCGATAAAAACATCCTTTCGCTATATTACTCTGTTTATATTTTGGCTCCATATCTCTATCAGTAATGAGTTATCTGCACTCTAGTCATTGGAAATTGAGGCGATGCAGTAATTTGCTTTTCATGTAGTGTTTAGGAATGATAAATGCATTTGTCAGGGAACAATTATTAAGAATCTGTCACGCAGGGCATATAGGAATGTCAGCGTTAAAATAATTATTGCAAGGGCATTATTGGTGACCCTATATGGATGTTGAGGTAGACCAAATGGCAAAGCAGTGAGAGATTTGCTATGCAACAGACAAGAATGGTAGAACCAAGGAAACACCCATGCAAAGTGTAACATGGACATTGTTTACATGACAAAAGCCTGGTGTGGGTATTTCTGCACCGTTTAGGAATTTTCCCAGAAACATTCTTCTTATTGATCAGCATTACATATGGCCAGAAGTAATGTTCATGGAAAATGTCACTGTTGTGTTGGATTTTTTTATGGAAGGTTTCAGCAGAGAAGCGTTTCACAAAATCAGAATCACTGACAATGGGTTCGGTTTATGTCTACTGAGATGTCAAGTTTATTACTCACACTCAATATCAACATGTCAGAACTGCGTTCCATGACCCTCAATGCAATGGCCATGTTGAACTCTTCAATAGGTGTTTGAAAGAGTTCATCCATTTGGCCACGGTGGGTGACATTCCCTTCACGTGGGATCCCCAGGACACCACAGTGGAGCCGGCCCCAGGAGGCTTGGGGGGTGGGGCTGTGCACCCCTCCTCCCATTTCAATATTCTACCTGGCCCCAGGGCTGGATTCTCTAGGGCATCTTTGGCGGGCGGAGGGGACCGTTCGTCCCCTCCACTTAGAATATTGTTCTGGGTCCCAGGTGATGGGGAACTTAGAGCCACCATTGGCTTGGGGACGTGGGCCACAAGCCCCCATCTTCTTTGAATATTGCACCAGGCCCAGGGTGATGGGGTCCCTGGGTCCATGATTAGAAAGGGAGGGGGGTGCATGCCCCTTACGCTTGAATGTTGCACTGGGCCCTGGGGGATGGGTTCCCGGGGCCGTGATCAGCTCAGGGAGAGGGAGCCCGCTAATGCCTCTCCTCAAATAACTTTAGATATTAAGCCCCGGGAACTGACACAACTCAAAGGTCCTATTTTATATATTTTGCCACAATATCGCAGGAGTGCCACAGGATTGTGGCAAAAATAATTATGTCCCCAGGGGTTCATCATATTTTAGTAGAGCCAGTAAAAGGCTGCAGCAGCCCAGCTGTTTCTAATATCTTAGTGGGATCAGCAGCCTCATGCCTAATCCACAAGGAAATCTTGTATATGGTAGTGTTACTGTTCCCTTACTTGTTTTCACCATTATCCTTCAATAGCTTGAGTGACATTACTTCACTGCATTGAGTGACATTTGTTAAAATTGGTAATTTAATTTCTTAGGCTAAACTTTAAGAAGGAATGCAGTTACACATGTCATTGGGAAAGTGTTGATTACGTTTTTGGCTTAGTCCTTAAAACAATTTTTATATATTGCAACATTTAAGTACAGAAAATTATTTTTGAACAGCGCATGACCTGAGCCCCATCATCTTTGAGTGCTCCTAAACTTTCTACTCAAGGAAGGCAAGATCTTGAATACAGGACCTCCTTCATGGCCACATCCAGCACTATCTACATTAGGGGGTAGGCTAAATATGTGCCTGCAAGCATCACCTACTTTTGAGTCTGCTAGTCAAGGCTGAAGGATATCCTCTAGGCTGTTTGAGCGGGTTGACTAGGTACAGGATACATCTGAAAGTCGTATCCCAAATATTGCTGATCTTGACCAACCGTCATGCCTTGCAGATTTTGTGCAGCAAATGCAACAAGATGAATTTGATGGATGGAATGCTTGAATTAATCGCAGCTACTGGCAATCGCTCAGGGCCACATTCCAATCCATTGTTTTAGTCTCTTCATGCCACCTCAGTTTGGACCCAGTTGTATGCAAATCAGTTTTGACCCTGCTCCTCGTGGGAACAGTCCAGCTCGAACTCTCATGCGAGGTCTTCCCTGAACTGGAACACAAGCAACCTAGGACTGGTTTCACCCCAGTTAGGGCTCTTCAGCCAGGTATAGCTTGGTTCCAGTGGCACAGTGAAAAAAAAACAAGGTGATGAAATGCTTGAATTAAACTTAGCCTTTGGCAATTGCTAGGGGCCACATCTCAATCCATTGTTTTCTTGCCCATCATACCACCTCAGTTTTGACCAAGCCATACGCAAATAAGCCTGGACCCTGCTCCTCACGGTAACAGTACAGCCTGAACTTCCATGTCAGGTCCTCCCTAAACCAGAACACAATCAACCTAGGACCCGTTCAGCCAGGTACAGCTTGTTTCCAGTGGTACAGCGAGCCTAGGATCCATGTCTGGGCACGTCCAGCATGCTTCGTTTGGCAAACTAAAAAAGAACAAGGTGCAGTTGCACTAGTACAAGACATGCACTCTGCCTAGAGGCTGTATGAGAAAGAGGATCAAGTTTAGGATGTGGCTTAGGGCCATCTCCTGTAGCAGGAGCTATAAAGGGACTGCCAAAGGGTGTGCTGTGTGGGATTCTGGGCGGCAAGGCTAGACAAAGTGTGCAGCCTAAATTCACATCTTAGCTCTAGAACACTGATAGTCAAAGTATGGTCCGGGGGCCGCATGCGGTCCTCCTCACCTTTATATGCGGCCCCTGGTCAATAGCAGCAATGAGCTGCTATTTACCCAACTCAGCACTAGCATACAAAGATGTCACACGAACAGGCAATCATTTATTTAAAGGTTAACGAAGTAAAAGAAAGGAACACCTTCATTTTAAAGACATCTTGCTGCAAAAATCACTTAAAAATTAAAAACTGGCTTTTTTATTTACAAGCAGAACTGTTTCACCTTAGTACATCGGATTATATATGTGCATTCAGAAGTATTTCTTTCTTAAAGTGATAGTTTCAAAAATTGGTGTAGGAGCAATCACCCAGCACAATGAGACCAGTGAACTAAGACTGAAGCCAGTTGTTACGTGCACTCTTTGGGTGGCCTGGTTTCTTATTATACATGAACACCATTATAGTTTATTAAACCAAACACAGGACAACGTTTTGTATGGTGCACCTCCTGAAGTTGTGTATTTTAAGGCCCTCTTATATGTGAAAATGAAGAAAAAGGAGGGCTATAGAAATAAAACAATTGACTAGAATCACACAATTTGGTTAAGTGGGGAAGCTGGGATTAATCCTAGGTTTTCTTGTTGCACATTGTGCTGTTCAGCCACTAAATGTTTATGCTTTGCTTCCCCTACACCCTCCTTACCGACAACCTCCCACGCCGCCCTTCACTGCTGGTGTTAATGCGGCCTTCGCTCACATCGCAGACCAAAGATTTTGCCCCCTGGGAAAATGTTTGTGAGTACCCATGCCCTAGAACATGCAGTGCAGATTTGTGGGACTGAGCATCTGGGGCTCTATCACAGAAGGTGCCATTGAATGCAAGAAGCATGTGCACCCTTTTTGTGCGACACGTAGAGCACTTTGGTGTTACAGAAGAGGCTGCAGACGCTTGCATGCCCCCCCCCCCCCTTTTAAATACTGATAGTGCAGGCGTATATCTAGTGCAAGTGCTTTCTCAAGAGGGCCTTCCCTCATTTGCGTAGGGCATGGCTCCATTCAAATGAGGGTATCTCTTTGCCTCTGCTCCTGCACCGTATTATGGACGCGAGTGTAAAAGCAAAGGAGCTACCAGGAGGTTCACTGAAAGTGCACCACAAAAAGGTGGTGCATTGTCAGTGCACTCCCTGGTGGCAGCCCTTTGGAAAGGAGAAAGGGGGTCCCATGACCCCCACAGACATCTCCTTGCAGGAAGGTACAGTCACTCGCTACACCCACCTGCAAAGGTGTCTCTGATCCCTTCTCAAAGTGCACACAGTGAAACACAGAGCAGCTTGGAAGCCGCTGCTCCGTATCTCACTTGAATGCACTGCAAGCCAAGGCAGCACCTGTTAGCGGCTGCCCTGAGGACAGTGCGTTGTCTGTAAAAGGCCGCATTTTCCCTGTTTGCACATGGCCCACCTATTTAAAGGTGTGTCGTGGCACAAACGGGAAAAGCGCGCCCTTTGTCTAAAAAGGGCCCCGTTTGTAATTTCCTAAAACTAGAGCTTGCAGTGCATTGCAAAACCATACAGGGACACGGGAGTTTGGTATGGCTGCCTGCTGTGTGCATATGGATTTGTTTGGCTTAGTACCTCTTTCAAAAGAATACATTCTTTACTCAAGGTATCCTAGGCTCCTTACATCAGAAAATAATTTGTGAAATAAAAATGCACATTCCTATAAATCAGTGTTTCCCAAACTGTGGGTCACGGCCCAGTTGTGAGGGGCCAGCTGATTTTTGGTGGGTTGCAAAATTCTGAGCAATACATAAAGATGCCTTTAAATTCTGTCTTTATCTTTCACATATCCAGCTTCATTGACAGACGTGAAATGGCAGGATATATATTCTTCTGACAGATTGCTGCTTGTGGGATTGATGTTTAATTTACTTTTTGGGACTGCAAAGTGAGAGGAGTGTTTAAAGTGAATTATGTGGCACGCTTGCTGGCATACAGGAAAGTGTGAGGTATTTTTTTTGCAACACACAACAAAATGCCTGTAAACGGGCTATTTTCATTCCAGAATTAGGAAAAGCAAAAAATAAACTTATTTTCTTGCAATTCTGAAGTGTGCTAGAAACAGACATTTTAATAGGAACAAAACAAATAAATACACTTTATTTGGTTATCCACAAATCATAAATATTCACAGAAACCCTATTTACACACACTATCATTTGTGCCCTTTGTAGTTTTATCAGCAAAACAGTATGTCTGTGAAAAGTTAGTGGCCAGTTCAAATGAAAATATACTCTCTGTATATGACAGTGCGCTACCATGTGATGCTTTAGTTACATTCAGAACCATCCCCCCATTCCCATTAAATTGAAAGATTGTCTTTCTAAAAAATGGGTTGTGGTTCTAAAATATTTGGGAACTACTGCTCTAAAAATTGCTGTATAGAGGAGATGCTGTGCTTCTTATTCAAAACCTAGAACTCACCGGAAATTTACCAGTTATGGTGGACTACACAACCATAACTCCATTAATTCAATTCTTATCTCAGCATAATTATGTCATAGATGATATCACAAATGTATCATTGAAGACATTACTAGTAACATTAAACATCCCATCACTTCATCATTTCTCTTTTCTATGTCCTTTGAGAGACAGGGGAAATGTAGTTTAGTGTATGTGTAAACCCTGCAGGGACATTTTTATGCTGAAATTGGTAATCTGGGCTTTCCACTCCAAATAATGCCTAGAACATTACGGCCCACGTTAAAACCTTGGCGGTAAAGTACCGCATACCGCTGCGGCGACAGCCGCCAAAAGACCGTTGCCGCAGCTATTATCCATCCGCCACAATATGACCACAGCCAGATTTCCGCCACAAGAAGAGTGGAAATCTGGCTGTGGCCATGCTGGCAGACGGTATTAAGGTGGCGCTGCTACCATCAGCAGTGCCACGTCAGTAGACCGCCGCCAGCAGTATTATGAAAAATAATACGACCTGGCGGTGTTCTGCTGGCGGGCGCTGCTGGTGGTAACAGTGCCCCGTCATGTCTCCTGCCGGAAGACCCCCTGGATTCAGGTAAGCCTGGTTTCTGACAGGGAATGGGGTTGAGGGGTGTTGCATGTGTGTGCATGAATGTGTGAGAGTGTGAGTGCTTGTGAATGAGTGTAGTGTTGCTTGCGTGTGTGTTTACATGTGTGAGAATGCGTATATGAATGCAAATGTGAATGCGTGTCTGCGTGTAAGTTCTAATTTGTGCGCGAATGAATGGATGAATGAATGTGTGTATGCCTGTGTGAGTGAGTGTGTGAATGGGTGGTGTGTGCCTGCGAGTGTGCGTGTATGGGGGGATGATTGGAAGGGGGGGTGTGGGTGGAGGGGGGTGGGGGTTGTCTGTGGAGTGTTAGGGGGAGGGTGGGCCTCCTACCAGTGTCAGGGAAAGAAATTGTGGTGAAAACCATGGCGGTAGGCGGGGTCATAATGCAGCTGGCGGGACAGTAGTGGCCGCCGGTTTGGAGATTGTTATCTCCAGCCCGACGCCTGCTACCGCTATGGCGGTCAGTGTGGTACATTGGCGGGTTGGCTTCAGCCAACCCACCAATGTGATAATTTGGCGGTATGTACTGCCAGCCTGGTGGCGGTATTACCGCCACATTTCTTCTCAATAGTCTTTAAAAAGACATTAGTACACCATAATTATAATTTTATTCAAAGGTTAGACTCTGTGCTCAGCGTCTGCTGGCTACAGGTCAAGACCAGTGGATCCTTACAGAATGGGTGCTGTTTTAAGGACATATCTGAAAGTAAGGTTCTACACCCAGAATCCTCTAAGCATGACTGTGGACTTTGGGTGTTGGCAGGGCCCGCTGTGCTTGCTACAAATACCTGGGGAAGCTGGAGAAAGTGGCAGAGGCGTCAGCAGAGGCCCTCTGCCTTTTAAAAAGAGCCTCCGATGGCTCCAGCCCTACGGGGCAAATTCCCATTGGAACAAACGGGGAGTCCAGGCCTGGGTTTAGGAGCATTGAGTAGCTTTAGTGATATCAAGAATAGTATGATGTGGTGGCATTTGTAAAGTTTTCAAAAGTGTCACCTTTCTTGTCATTTGTGATATCATGAGCGAGGTAATCAGGAGTGTTTTGGGGCATTTACTGTTTCATTTTGCAACATGACTGGTTAATTTCAGTGTTTTTAGGTGTTGGATACTAGCCTAAATGTCCCCTCAACTGAAAGGTTTTGGGTATTTTTTATGGATGTAGAACATGGCTTTTGGGCTCTTTCATAATGCCTTGCACCACTTATTCTATCTGAGAGAACACTCTACTGCCACCAGTTCACTTCAGCATAGCCTGCATCATGCCCAGAAAGCACAGGGTCCAAGTTTCAGTCATGACGCAGTTTGCAACCGTTTTCCCAGTACCTGCTGAGCAAGGGTCACAGGGAGACTCAGCAGAAGCAAGGCTTGTCTTTCACTCATACCATGCTTCCAGTGTTCTCCACCAGTGGCCAAAGGCAAAGGAGATGGCCTTCAGTTAAATTGTGTGACTTCTCTGTCACAGTGTCTTCTTGATACAGCTTAAATACATACCAATTAGCCACTGTATGTTGCCTTTTTTTTATTGCTTCCACATGTTACCACTGTCCAACTGGGCACCATGCACCAGTACCATGGAACCACATGGTTAGGCTTTCAGCCATGCTCAGCGTGCTATGCCCACCCTTAGTGCCCTTTTGGTGTGGCTTATGGTCGTGCGTTCAGTGGTACATCGGTGCTTATTATCTATGGCTGCAGTGCCTGATAGGTACAGGACTTGTCCTTGGTATAGCTTTGTACCTACTACCCCAGCCTTTAGTAGTCATGCCCTGAAGAAATACTAGCATGGCCTTTGATTTCACTCTATGCACTCTTTACGTTGGCCCTTAATTCCTTTCCATTTAACAAAAAGTTATTTAGCTCCACCAATTATTTTACAGTGTGCATGCTGTGAGGTTCCACCAATCTCATGTACAGGATTCATTGGCAAGGATACTGTTGTGTTTCCATATGAGTGTATTTGGAATGTTCTGCTGTGAGGGTTCGACCACTGCATAGTTGGGATCAGCGGTCCACTGGTGACACTTGGAGTGCATCCAAGGGAGCGTACAGGGGTGGCTTCTACGGCGGTAGTTACTGATTACGAATAAACTTAACATACAAGTGATCCACCCTGGTCGTCTCGTTTGTGGAACACAACTTCATTTTGGCAGTGATTAGAAGCCACTGTAAGAATCCCAAGCTGATCATTCTACTGTGTAAGTGGACTGTGCTGACTAAGGTGAGCGCGGCTGCTTTTGTTTACTGCAGACGGATCCATCATTCCTGTTGTCCAGCTACAGGATTCTGTGAGGCAAAGACACAGCCTCAGTCTAGAAAAGGGACTCCCCGCATGCGCATTGGCAAGCGGAAAGAGCAGATAAAGCTGAATTACAGTCTTGCATCTGCATAGGCGCAGCTGCCATTTTACTACAGCCTTCACAATGTAAGGCAAGCACAGCTGTCTTATAGTCAAGTATTGTGCGTCTGCCCAGTGCTAGCCTCCATGTTGCTTTGGCCTTCACAATGTCAGGCAAGCACAGCTGAGTTATAGTCAAGTGTCTTGTGTCTGCACAGTGCCATCCTCCATCTTACTTTGGCCTTCACAATGTTAGACGAGCTGCATCTGTGTGATAACTGCCGCCATTTTAGGAGTACTTTTAACTGGAAGACGCATATGATTTCTACTAGAATTTCTAATAAACATTATTTAGCATTGTACAAATGCTGCTAGAAGCGCATTAGTCAGCATTTAAAACACTGAGCATAGGCTATTCAGGATGTGCTTCAAGGGTGATGTGCACACCATTTGAAACACTTACATTTCTGTAGATTTTGGTCATGTGACAGCTCAAGATTCAGTGTGCACATCAACGGTGATGTGCACACCATTTATGAAGTACATATTAAAGGCTAAAAGAACAATTAAGTGCTTTCCCACGTGGTGATATGCACATCTTTCAAAATCCAAGACAGTGATGGATTTGATTGTTAAACAATTTTGCTCGTATTGGCCAGCAAATTTTCTTTGACTTTGCTGCGTAAAATGGTAATGCGCACAACCTCATTTTATGTCCATTGTATCACAAGAATATTACAGGGAATAACATTTTAGTGATGTTCAGTTTGTAAGCCTTATAATTGTGTGTTGACACACACAAACGGTGACACACACACCTGAAATATTATTATTCTTCAAACCTGCTCCTTGTCAAAGCAGTAAATGCTGGCAGTAAATCTACCACCACCATTTTCAGAATCACCTGGTACACCTAATATGCCATGGAAACAATGGTTTGATGGTTTTGAAATGTATCTTGGTGCCATAGGGGCATTGCGATGTAGATGGGAGGGAAAAAATCCTTCTACTACATTTTTAGGGTTTTGAAGGTAGAGAAATTTCTAAACATCTGTAGGAGGCTGGACTGGCTTGTAGTGAGTACCAAGGGGTACTTGCACCTTGCACCAGGCCCAGTTATCCCTTATTAGTGTATAGGGTGTCTAGCAGCATAGGCTGATAGATAATGGTAGCTTAGCAGAGCAGCTTAGGCTGAACTAGGAGACGAGTGAAGCTCCTACAGTACCACTAGTGTCACTTGCACAATATCATAAGAAAACACAATACACAGATATACTAAAAATAAAGGTACTTTATTTTTATGACAATATGCCAAAGTATCTCAGAGTGTACCCTCAGTATGAGGATAGCAAATATACACAAGATATATGTACACAATACCAAATTATGCAGTAATAGTATTAGAAAACAGTGCAAACAATGTATAGTTACAATAGGATGCAATGGGGACACATAGGGATAGGGGCAACACAAACCATATACTCCAAAAGTGGAATGCGAACCACGAATGGACCCCAAACCTATGTGACCTTGTAGAGGGTCGCTGGGTATATTAGAAAATAGTAAGGGTTAGAAAAATAGCCCACCCCAAGACCCTGAAAAGTGAGTGCAAAGTGCACTAAAGTTCCCCAAAGGACATAGAAGTCGTGATAGGGGAATTCTTCAGGAAAGACACAAACCTGCAATGCAACAACAATGGATTTCCAGTCGAGGGTACCTGTGGAACAAGGGGACCAAGTCCAAAAGTCACAAGCAAGTCGGAGATGGGCAGATGCCCAGGAAATGCCAGCTGTGGGTGCAAAGAAGCTGCTACTGGACAGTAGAAGCTTAGGTTTCTGCAGGAACGACAAGGGCTAGAGACTTCCTCTTTGGAGGACGGATCCCTCACGCCGTGGAGAGTCGTGCAGAAGTGTTTTCCTGCCGAAAGACCGCCAACAAGCCTTGCTAGCTGAAAATCGTGCGGTTAGTGTTTTTGGATGCTGCTGTGGCCAAGGAGGGACCAGGATGTCGCCAATTGCGTCTGGGGACAGAGAGGGCGTCAAGCAAGACAAGGAGCCCTCTCAGCAGCAGGCAGCACCCGGAGAAGTGCCAGAAACAGGCACTACGAGGATACGTGAAACGGTGCTCACCCGAAGTTGCACAAAGGAGTCCCATGTCGCCGGAGACCAACTTAGAAAGTCGTGCAATGCAGGTTAGAGTGCCGTGGACCCAGGCTGGACTGTGCACAAAGGATTTCCGCCGGAAGTGCACGGAGGCCGGAGTAGCTGCAAAAGTCGCAGTTCCCAGCAATGCAGTCTGGCGTGGGGAGGCAAGGACTTACCTCCACCAAACTTGGACTGAAGAGTCACTGGACTGTGGGAGTCAATTGGACAGAGTTGCTGGATTCAGGGGACCTCGCTCGTCGTGCTGAGAGGAGACCCAGGGGACCGGTAATGCAGTTCTTTGGTGCCTGCGGTTGCAGGGGGACGATTCCGTCGACCCACGGGAGATTTCTTCGGAGCTTCTAGTGCTGAGAGGAGGCAGACTACCCCCACAGCATGCACCACCAGGAAAACAGTCGAGAAGGCGGCAGGATCAGCGTTACAGAGTTGCAGTAGTCTTCTTTGCTACTGTTGCAGTTTTGCAGGCTTCCAGCGCGGTCAGCAGTCGATTCCTTGGCAGAAGGTGAAGAGAGAGATGCAGAGGAACTCTGATGAGCTCTTGCATTCGTTATCTAAGGAATCCCCAGAGACAGAGACCCTAAATAGCCAGAAAAGAGGGTTTGGCTACCTAGGAGAGAGGATAGGCTAGCAACACCTGAAGGAGCCTATCAGAAGGAGTCTCTGACGTCACCTGGTGGCACTGGCCACTCAGAGCAGTCCAGTGTGCCAGCAGCACCTCTGTTTCCAAGATGGCAGAGGCCTGGAGCACACTGGAGGAGCTCTGGACACCTCCCAGGGGAGGTGCAGGTCAGGGGAGTGGTCACTCCCCTTTCCTTTGTCCAGTTTCGCACCAGAGCAGGGCTAAGGGGTCCCTGAACCGGTGTAGACTGGCTTATGCAGAAATGGGCACCAAATGTGCCCATGAAAGCATTTCCAGAGGCTGGGGGAGGCTACTCCTCCCCTGCCTTCACACCATTTTCCAAAGGGAGAGGGTGTAACACCCTCTCTCAGAGGAAGTCCTTTGTTCTGCCATCCTGGGACAAGCCTGGTTGGACCCCAGGAGGGCAGAAACCTGTCTGAGGGGTTGGCAGCAGCAGCAGCTGCAGTGAAACCCCTGAAAAGGCAGTTTGGCAGTACCAGGGTCTGTGCTACAGACCACTGGGATCATGGGATTGTGCCAACTATGCCAGGATGGCATAGAGGGGGCAATTCCATGATCATAGACATGTTACATGGCCATATTCGGAGTTACCATTGTGAAGCTACATATAGGTAGTGACCTATATGTAGTGCACGCGTGTAATGGTGTCCCCGCACTCACAAAGTCCGGGGAATTGGCCCTGAACAATGTGGGGGCACTTTGGCTAGTGCCAGGGTGCCCTCACACTAAGTAACTTTGCACCTAACCTTTACCAGGTAAAGGTTAGACATATAGGTGACTTATAAGTTACTTAAGTGCAGTGTAAAATGGCTGTGAAATAACGTGGACGTTATTTCACTCAGGCTGCAGTGGCAGGCCTGTGTAAGAATTGTCAGAGCTCCCTATGGGTGGCAAAAGAAATGCTGCAGCCCATAGGGATCTCCTGGAACCCCAATACCCTGGGTACCTCAGTACCATATACTAGGGAATTATAAGGGTGTTCCAGTAAGCCAATGTAAATTGGTAAAATTGGTCACTAGCCTGTTAGTGACAATTTGAAAGAAATGAGAGAGCATAACCACTGAGGTTCTGGATAGCAGAGCCTCAGTGAGACAGTTAGTCACTACACAGGTAACACATTCAGGCACACTTATGAGCACTGGGGCCCTGGCTGGCAGGGTCCCAGTGACACATACAACTAAAACAACATATATACAGTGAAAAATGGGGGTAACATGCCAGGCAAGATGGTACTTTCCTACACAACCCCCCCCCCCAAACGATGGACAATAAGACTAGTCATTCCCTGGTGGGTCTTCATTGTCTAAGTGGAAATATCTGGAGAGTCCATCTGCATTGGAGTGGCTACTCCCAGGTCTATGTTCCACTGTATAGTCCATTCCCTGTAGGGATATGGACCACCTCAACAATTTAGGATTGTCACCTTTCATTTGTTTTAGCCAAAGTAGAGGTTTGTGGTCTGTCTGAACAATGAAGTGAGTGCCAAACAGGTATGGCCTCAACTTCTTCAGTGCCCAGACCACAGCAAAGGCCTCCCTCTCAATGGCAGACCAACGCTTTTCTCTAGGGGTCAGCCTCCTACTAATAAAAGCAACAGGTTGATCCTGGCCCTCAGAATTAAGTTGTGATAGGACTGCCCCTACTCCTAATTCAGATGCATCAGTCTGGACATAGAATTTTTTAGAGTAACAAGGGCTTTTCAGGACAGGTGCAGAGCACATGGCCTGCTTCAGCTCCTCAAAAGCTTTCTGACATTTTGCTGTCCATAATACCTTTTTAGACATTTTCTTGGATGTGAGGTCATTAAAAGGGGCTGCCATGGAACCATAGTTCTTAATGAACCTCCTGTAATACCCAGTGAGGCCTTGGAAGGCTTTCACCTGAGTCTGAGTAGTAGGGGGAACCCAATCAATAATTGTTTGGATCTTCCCCTGTAGTGGTGCAATCTGTTCCCCACCAACAAGGTGTCCCAGATAAACCACCTTACCCTGCCCTATCTGGCACTTTGAAGCCTTAATAGTGAGGCCTGCCTTTTGCAGGGCCTCCAAAACTTTCCATAGGTGGACCAGGTGATCATCCCAGCTGGAGCTAAAGACAGCTATATCGTCCAAATATGCTGCACTGAAAGCTTCCAGCCCTTGCAGGACTGTGTTCACCAACCTTTGAAAAGTGGCAGGTGCATTTTTCAATCCAAAAGGCATTACTGTGAACTGGTAATGTCCTCCAATGGTTGAAAATGCAGTTTTAGGTTTAGCATCTTCTGATAATTTGATCTGCCAATACCCTGCAGTCAAATCAAAAGTGCTTAGATACTTGGCAGATGCCAGTGTATCTATGAGCTCATCTGCCCTGGGTATAGGGTGAGCATCAGTTTTGGTTACCTGGTTGAGACCTCTGTAGTCTACACAAAACCGCATTTCCTTTTTTCCATCTTTGGAATGGGGGTTTGGTACAAGTACCACAGGAGAAGCCCATGGACTTTCAGAGTGCTCAACCACTCCCAGTTCTAACATTTTCTGCACCTCTTGCTTTATGCAGTCTCTGACATGGTCAGGCTGCCTATAGATCTTACTTTTGACAGGCAAGCTGTCTCCAGTATCTATAGTGTGCTCGCACCAAGAAGTGGTACCTGGCACAGTAGAGAAGAGTTCAGAAAACTGACCCAGGAGATTTATGCAATGGTCTTTTTGCTCAGCAGTAAGACAATCAGCCAAAACTACCCCTTCCACAAGAGCATCTTGTTCTGTGGAAGAGAAGAGATCAGGAAGAGGATCACTGTCTTCTTCCTGTCCCTCATCAGTTGCCATGAGCAGGTTGAGATCAGCCCTGTCATAGTAGGGTTTCAGGCGATTGACATGGAGCACCCTAAGGGGACTCCTGGCAGTGCCTAAGTCAACTAAGTAGGTGACTTCACCCTTTTTCTCAACAAGTGCTCTTGGGGCCACAGGCTCCAAGACCCACACTTTCTGACCTGTTTGGTACTGAACCAAAACAGCCTTCTGGGCATGCCATTGCTTCTGGAGCTCTTGGCTGGCCTGAAGGTTTTTACTGGCCTTTTTCATATACTCAGCCATCCTTGATCTGAGGCCAAGTACATAATCCACAATATCTTGCTTTGGAGCTTTTAAAGGTTGTTCCCAACCCTCCTTGACAAGTGTTAGTGGACCCCTAACAGGGTGTCCAAAGAGGAGTTCAAAGGGGCTGAAGCCCACTCCTTTCTGGGGTACCTCCCTGTAGGCAAAAAGGAGGCATGGTAACAGGATATCCCATCTCCTGCGGAGTTTTTCAGGGAGACCCATAATCATGCCTTTGAGAGTTTTGTTAAATCTCTCCACCAGTCCATTTGTTTGTGGATGATAGGGTGTAGTGAACTTGTAAGTGACACCACACTCTTTCCACATGGCCTTTAAGTATGCAGACATGAAATTGCTTCCCCTGTCTGATACTACTTCCTTTGGGAAGCCCACCCTGGAAAATATTCCCAGGAGGGCCTTTGCCACTGCAGGTGCTGTAGTGGTCCTTAAAGGAATTGCTTCAGGATATCTTGTGGCATGGTCCACTACCACTAAGATAAACCTATTGCCTGAAGCAGTAGGAGGGTCAAGGGGGCCAACTATGTCAACCCCTACCCTTTCAAAGGGAACCCCAACCACAGGCAGTGGAAAAGGGGTGCCTTTGGTGTGCCACCTGTCTTGCCACTGGCTTGACAGGTTTCACAGGACTTACAAAACTCTTTTGTGTCCTCAGACATTCTAGGCCAATGAAACAAGGGAACAAGCCTGTCCCAGGTTTTCATTTGTCCCAGATGTCCAGCTAGGGGAATGTCGTGGGCTAGAGGTAGGAGGAACTTTCTGTACTCCTGAGGAATCACCAACCTCCTGGCAGTTCCAGGTTTAGGATCCCTTGCTTCAGTGTACAAGAGGTTGTCCTCCCAGTAAACTCTGTGAGAGTCACTGACATCCCCATTAGCCTGTTTGACAGGTTGCTGTCTTAGACCCTCTAGTGTGGGACAGGTTTGCTGTGCCACACTCAGCTCCTCCCTGGCAGGCCCCCTTTCACCCAAAAGCTCAGCAGTGTCTGCTTCCAGCTCCTCTGGTGTAGGTTCTGCACAGGGTGGAAATTCTTCTTCCTCAGAAGTAGAATCCACTGTAGAGGTAGGGATAGTAGGTAGTGCTTTACTTCTACTAGCCCTAGCTTTAGGGAGCACTTGGTCCATTGTTCCAGGATCCAAGCTTCCCTGTCCTTTTTGCTTTTTGGCCTGAGCCCTGGTTAAAGCAAAAATATGCCCTGGGATGCCCAGCATTGCTGCATGGGCCTCCAACTCCACATCTGACCAAGCTGATGTCTCCAAATCATTTCCTAGTAGACAGTCTACAGGTAAATCTGAGGCTACCACAACTTTCTTTGGACCAGGAACCTCCCCCCAGTTGAGATTTACAACAGCCATGGGGTGGCTAAGTGTGTTGTTGTGAGCATCGGTTACTTGGTACTGGTGACCAAGTAGGTGTTGTTCAGGGTAGACCAGTTTCTCTATCACCATTGTGACACTGGCACCTGTGTCCCTGTAGGCCTGAACCTCAACACCATTTATTAGGGGTAGCTGCTTGTACATATCCATATTAAGGGGACAAGCAACTAAGGTGGCTAAATCAATAGCCCCCTCAGAGACTAACACAGCCTCTGTGGTCTCCCTAACAAGACCAACCCCAACTAAGTTACCAAAAGTGAGCCCAGCTACTCCCTTGGATTGGCTATTAGTAGGTTTGCTCCCACCACCACTGCTATTAGTAGGGACACTAGGTGTAGCAGTAGGGGTTGTAGTGGTAGGAGGCTTGGTGCTTTTCTTTGGGCAACTGGGATCTGTTGTCCAATGGCCTTTTATTTTACATAAATAGCACCATGGTTTCTTTTCTTTGTTTTGATTAGAAGAGGATTTGGGCCCACCACCCCCACCAGAGTGTTTTTGTGGGCCTGATGAAGACTCATTTTTAGATTTGTCCCCACCCTTGTCAGAAGACTTACCATCCTTCTTCTTGTTGCCATCTTTGTCACCCCCTGTATGAACTTTTCTGTTCACCCTTGTTCTGACCCATTTGTCTGCCTTCTTTCCCAATTCTTGGGGAGAGGTCAGATCAGAGTCCACCAAGTAGTGGTGCAACAAATCAGACACACAATTATTAAGAATATGCTCTCTCAGGATCAAGTTATACAGGCTGTCATAATCAGTAACTTTACTGCCATGTAACCACCCCTCCAAGGCCTTCACTGAATGGTCAATTAAATCAACCCAGTCTTGTTAAGACTCCTTTTTGGTCTCTCTGAACTTTATCCTGCATTGTTCAGTGGTTAAGCCATAACCATCCAGGAGTGCATTCTTAAGAACTTTGTAATCATTGGCTTCACTTTCTTTCACAGTAAGGAGCCTATCCCTACCTTTTCCACTAAATGATAGCCATAGGATAGCAGCCCACTGCCTTTGAGGGACATCCTGTACAGCACAGGCCCTCTCAAGTGCAGCAAACCACTTGTTAATGTCATCCCCCTCCTTATAAGGGGGAACTATCTTGTGCAGATTCCTGGAATCATGCTCTTTTGCAGGATGACTATGGGGAATACTGCTGCTGCCACCATGGGTTTCTAAACCCAGTTTCTGTCTCTCCTTCTCTACTTCTAAAGTCTGTCTCTCCAAATCCAGCTGTTGCTTCTTGAGCTTCAGTCTGGTTTGTTCCACTCTCAATCTATTGAGCTCCCTTTCTAACAATCTGTCATCAGGGTGGGTGGGAGGGACATGTCTTGAAACAGAAGTATGGTGAGAATGGACAGAAGGAGACCTGTCCCTTACAGAAGGCACCCTAACAGCTTGGTTAACAGAAACATCACTTCTACTATGGTGAGAATGAATGCTCTTGCTATGATGTGAGACAACACTATCTGTATGGTGTGACTCTACATCAGTACCAACTATGCTACACTGTCTAGTAATGGGCAGGCTCTGAAGTTTCTTTCCTGAATCTTTTCCTGGGGGAGTCCCTGGATCAGATTGGGAACCATTAGCTACTTTTTCAACAGATGGGGCCCTTTTGGCCTTATCTTGTTCTCTAAGCATGTTAAGTAACAATTCCAAGGAAGGATTCTTCCCTACACTCAAACCTCTCTCTAAGCAGAGACTCCTTGCTCCTTTCCAGCTAAGGTGATCATATGCAAGTTTAGACAGATCAACATTTTGGCCTGTGCCAGACATTTTTAGAGAGAGTTAAAGTGATAGAAAAAGTGAAAAAAAAGTTTTCAGAACTTTTAGAAAGATAGAAAAAAAAACTTTTAAAACTTTTAAGAACTTTTTAGAAAGTTTAGAAGTACTTTTCATCACTTAGAAAAGAGTGAAAAGAGGACATGCAAAACTTTTTAGTTATGTGTACACACACTGAACTTGTTTTGTATATTTTTCTCTTATGAAAAGTACAATGACAAGAGTGGTAAGTAGTCTCAAAGCACTTATCCCACCGCTGCACAACCAATGTAGGAGGCTGGACTGGCTTGTAGTGAGTACCAAGGGGTACTTGCACCTTGCACCAGGCCCAGTTATCCCTTATTAGTGTATAGGGTGTCTAGCAGCATAGGCTGATAGATAATGGTAGCTTAGCAGAGCAGCTTAGGCTGAACTAGGAGACGAGTGAAGCTCCTACAGTACCACTAGTGTCACTTGCACAATATCATAAGAAAACACAATACACAGATATACTAAAAATAAAGGTACTTTATTTTTATGACAATATGCCAAAATATCTCAGAGTGTACCCTCAGTATGAGGATAGCAAATATACACAAGATATATGTACACAATACCAAAATATTCAGTAATAGTATTAGAAAACAGTGCAAACAATGTATAGTTACAATAGGATGCAATGGGGACACATAGGGATAGGGGCAACACAAACCATATACTCCAAAAGTGGAATGCGAACCACAAATGGACCCCAAACCTATGTGACCTCAGGAAGGGGGAACATGGCGGCCGGTTGAAGCGCCGACCGCGAACTCCCATCGGACGAGAGACGCGACCTGCGACCCCTGACCTGGAAATGACGCGCTGAGAGCCGGAGCAGTGCCGCAGTTGGATCGACGCGCGAGAGGATCACCGCGGCCGTAGAGGGGCCCCCTTGTTGTGACGAGGAAGAG
This sequence comes from Pleurodeles waltl, assembly GCF_031143425.1. Taxonomy (NCBI): domain Eukaryota; kingdom Metazoa; phylum Chordata; class Amphibia; order Caudata; family Salamandridae; genus Pleurodeles; species Pleurodeles waltl. The sequence continues at coordinate 777,263,188 of NC_090449.1, read as the reverse complement.
GTTTGGAGGAGAGACGCCGGGGGAGAGACTAGGGGAGAGACTGGGATTGTGCAGGGCTCCTAGACCGGCGCCCGGGTGAGTCGCTCCTCTTGCCGGGAAGAGCTGTTGATGGCGGTTTGTTTTTTCTTTCTTCTCTCTCGGTGTTGAGGCTGACAGAGCTCCCTACGTGAGAAACACACACTGATAAATCCAGTTTGGTAGGAATACCATAAAACGTTAATTAACCGGAACATCGGATCTTTAAAAACAATCGCAGGTTGAATCTGCATAGGATTTTTTTTTTTGTTTTGTTTTTTTTGTTTTTTCCCTTTGTGAGCCTTGTTTTTTTTTTAGACTTCTTCTGTCACCCACAGAGGTTGATGTTAAACTCTCTTATCATTAACTTTGAGCATTGTCTCTTTGCTTTAAGAGTTATTTCAACGTTGCTTCTACTCCTTGAATTAGATCGAGTTGGGCATCACTGGGCATCATTTGCCTATCGGGCTTGGAGTACTTATTTGAAGGACTCGGAAGGATCCTAGAAAATCCAGTTTTGGAATACGTTACTATTGGAGTGTACTTGTTTATATTGATCTTCCCGCCCCAGGTCGGGAGATTTAATTAAAATCACGGCGAACAAGGAGGGGGGCGAAATTGCTTCGGCGAGAGGTGGTCAGGGGGTCCCCTGGAATCAAGCTTTAAATTCCAGTATTTGGGCTGAAGCAGTGAGGGGTGTGCGACGAGGGAGATCTTATACCTCTCGCTGTTCTCTTCGTGGGATTTTACCGGAGATTCCGGGGCTTTCCACAAGGAGTAATCTGAACAGGAATAGGGTGGGAGGAGAACGTGATACCAGCAGAGCCTCTCGGTGCATGTCTCCAATCAAACGCCGCCCCAGGGTTGTACGGACAGAGGTTAAAAACCCGGTTGGTGCAAGGACTTGTAAGCCCGGCCCCCTGGGTGTGAGTGATAAGCCCCAGGCTTATTCATCAGAGACTGTAGCAGTTACAAATCTTGGATATAAGACTCACGGCGAAGTCTCTTTAAAGGGGACTGATCACATTTTGTCATCTGTGGGCCCTCCTATCCCTCTCTTGGGGGAAGGTCAACCTGAACCTCTGGGGAGGAGTGAATCATTGATCACAAGATATTTTCGGACCACTACCTTTCCATCGCAGGATATGGCAAATAGTCAACTAACCTCAGATGATTTAGTAATGTCAAATTTAGCTATGCGTTTGGCTATGCGTTCGCCCCTAAATCCATTAGACAAGGATCTAGATGGACAGGGAGAGGATTCCTCTAAATTATCGGCTTTGTTAGAAGTGGAGAGTAACCCTCTCAGAGGTACAATGTCTTATGGTATGGACGTACAGGCCCTGCTAATCTCTCTTACTAAAGAGATTAGGGAAAAATTTGAGACATCAGAAAATAACCAAACAAGGATTCGGGAAGTATGTGAGGCTTTGGAAAATAAAATCACTTTGTTAACAGATCGGATGGGTAAACTCGAGACTGTGGTGGCGGCCCATGAGGAGCGGGTGGCAGCTCAATCTGAGGATATTTCACAATTAAAACGTGGGGAAAAGTTGTTACAGGACAAACTAGAGATTTTGGAAAATAACATGCGGAGAAATAATATCAGGCTTTTGGGTGTTCCTGAGGGATTGGAAGGTGAAGATATTAAGGGCTATGTGATTGCTTTGATAAAAGAGGTTATCCCAAATACAGCAGTGTTTAACCTGGAAGAGGATATTCAAAGAGTCCATCGTGACCCGTTCAAGAAAAATCCCGGGAGGAAGAATCCCAGGAGGATTCTGATAAATTTCAATACGTACTCTATCAAGGAAAAAATTCTGTCTGAAGCCCTTAAAGTTGGTGTTTTTTCCAAGGGGGATTGGGCCTTCAGGATAAGATCGGACTTGTCTAAAGCAACATTAGATAGACAGTGGGAATTGGGAAATTTTATGCGCGAGCTTCGTTCTCTTGGGGCTACCGTACAGCTAAGGTTTCCGGCAGCACTCCGGATCATGTGGAAGAACAGAATGTATAACATGAGAGATCCGGGGGAGGTTAGCGCATTTATAGACCAGATTAAGGCGTCACAATAAGATCTAGTGGAAGTATCTCGTCCGATGGGGAGTTCGAATTTAGGATAACAGGATGGTTATCCTAGTAGAATCAGGGAGGGTTCCCCAGGGTAGGGGGGTTGGGTTTGGGTGGGAGTTGGGGTTGGTGTTGGTGGAGGGGGTGGAAGGCACTGGGTGTGGGGGTTTGGGTTGGGTTAGGTGGGTTAGGTGGGTTGAAAGGATAAAAATAAGAAAGTCCTCATATGTTGTTTACCTAGGAGGGGGGTGCGCTGTGCTTATGACGTTTTCCTTTTCTCCTGACAGATATGTCTAAGTATGGGAATTTAAGATTGAAATTTCTTTCTTGGAATGTGAATGGTTTAAGGGTGGTAAGCAGGAGGAGGAAGATTTTTGAATATTTAAGATTGGCGGAAGAGGAGATTATCATATTGCAAGAAACTCATCTCCAACAAACAGAGTGGGAGACCTGGGTTAAACGGTTGAATTGGGTTTCTCTTAGCGTATGCTCCTCCCAAACTAGTGTGATAAAAGGCGTGGCAGTTCTGATCAAAAAATCCATAAAGCTTAGGATAGGATCGGTGCAAGTTGACCCTAGAGGGAGATGGGTAGTGGTAGAACTGTGCGTATGTGGCTATTGGGTCACGGTGGCAGGCTATTATGGACCTAACCTAGATGATCCCACACCATTTCAAGAGTTATTCAATATTTTACTTCTAGCTAGATATCCAGTGGTACTAGGTGGAGATTTCAACATATTGTTAGACCCCGTACACGATAAGTCAACCCCTCGAGGTACGGATAACTCTCCTAAAATGAGGGCACAGGTGAAACAAGCCATGCAAGATTTAGGATTGGTAGACATATGGCACTGCAGAGGAGGCGAAGGAGACAGATATACATTTTACAATAAAAAATATGGGCATAGATCTAGAATAGATTTTTTTTTAATACACAAAAGTTTATGCCCAGAGGTCAGAAAGGTAGCCCACAATCCAGCTCACCTCTCAGATCATTCAGCTGTAAAATTACACTTGGATATCAGGGTCGTAAATAATGGTATTAGATGTATAATTAATCGCGCTATACTATTAGACGACTCTATAGTAGAAGCATTAAAAAAAGACACAAGAGATTTCTTTCTTTTGAACCAAGGTACGGCAAGTTTATGGTGTGTTTGGGACGCCTTTAAGGCTTATATTAGAGGGAGGCTTATGAGCCTGGCAATATACAAACATCGTGAAGAAAAAGAGAAATTGGGAGATATGGAATTATCTCTAAAAACCTTGCAAGCTGCAATCCATAAAGCACGAGCAGAAGAGAAGGTCAATTTATTAGAGGACTTGATATGTCAAGAGGTTAATGTTCGGACTAAGCTAGAGGCTTTTTTGGAAAATCGCAGTAAGTTAAAATGGGAAGCTAGCCGATATGCTCACCATGAATATGGAGAAGGTTGCAGTAAGCTACTAGCATGGAAGGTTAAGTCAGACCTCTCTAAAAGATATATTTCAGCAGTCAAATCGGACAATACGAATCAGACTTGTGTGGAGCAAGAAGAGATTGAGGGGGCATTTGTATCTTTTTTCCAAGACGTATACTCAGAAAGCCTGGTTAATTCAGACGAGTCGATTAGTGATTTTCTAGAAAAATTACACCTTCCAGCTCTAGAAGATTCTGAAAAGACCCTATTAAATTGTAAAATAAATGAGGCTGAGCTTATTGAAGGCATAAAAGCGTTAAAAAAAGGAAAGGCCGCTGGTCCAGACAACCTACCTAATGAATTGTACAAGGTCTTGGGGGAAGTTATTAGTCCATTTTTATTAGAATTATTTAATTCTATGCTGGTTGAGGGGGCTCAGACGCCTAAATCCTGGAGAGAGGCTATAATTTGTCTAGTTTTAAAGCCAGGTAAGGATCCAATGTCTTGTGCATCTTACAGACCCATCTCCCTGTTGAATGCCGACTACAAACTTTATACAGGGATTTTAGCCAGGAGATTAGGGAGTGCCATAGGCAATCTGATTCATACGGATCAAAAGGGTTTTATGAAAGGGAGGTATCTCCAGGATGTAACACATGAGTTATTTGCTGCAATAGACCTGGCGGAACAAGAAAAGACCCCTCTGGCGATCCTGACTTTTGATGCAGCAAAGGCCTTCGATCGGGTCAATTGGTCTTTTTTGAGGTTAGTGCTGGAAAAAGGAGGCTTGGGATTTCCTTTTGTTAGGACAGTCAGGGAATTGTATAGATGCCCCTCAGCGAGAATTCTGGTCAACGGCCAGTTATCACAAGAATTTAGGATTTGGCGGGGTACGCGACAGGGATGTCCATTGTCTCCCTTGCTTTTTAACTTATATATTGAGCCTCTGGCAATTTCTCTTAGGTTAAGTAAGGAAATTATTCCATTTCAAAGTGGGGACTGGGAAAAAAAAGTAGCACTATATGCGGATGATCTTATGCTATACACCAAGGATGTTAGTTCTACCCTACTTGCGTTCAATACTTTGATGGAGCAATTTGGTAAACTTTCTGGTTACAGCGTAAACACAGTAAAGACAGAAATAATGTGTTGGAATTTGACTTATGCTTCTCCTTTAGTCAAACAAGAGATCAGATATTTGGGTATTCGATTAACAAATGATCTAAATGAGGTACCTAAACTAAATTTTAACATAACATACAGAGAAACCAAAAAATTGCTAAAGAAGTGGGCCGCTCTCCCTCTTTCCATAATTGGAAGATCCAACATTTTGAAGATGTGCATTCTCCCAAAATTCACCTTTTTATTCAACACTATTCCATTAGAGTTTAAGAACTGCTGGTTTAAAAAACTACAGGGGGATTTATCCTCGTTTGTATGGGCCTCTAAAGGAGTAAGGATCTCGTGGAAAAAGATGAGTAGAAAAAAAGAGTGGGGGGGCATTGCGTCTCCAGATTTCTTCAAGTATTATCTGGCATTTCAATTAAAAAACATTAGAAACCTATTGAATAAGAAGTCAGAATATGATCCGGCGTGGAAAGCCTTAACGGCACACCTCGAGGAAAAAGCAGATCATTTTCTATATAAATTCGGCCATCCTAAGTACTTCAAGAAGGTACGCTTGAAGACACTCAGACATGCATGCAACATTTGGATGTACTTTCGGAAGGTGCTAGAGATACCCTTTTTTTGCAGCTCTGCCCCCATTTGGGATTCACCTGGTACTCCTGAATGCCTTACTGATAAATTATCAATTCCTTTGAGAGTGAGTGGGATTGTAAGATGGGGCCAGATAATGGAAGGACCAGAACTGTTAAGCTGGTCGACACTTTATGAAGGGACTGGAGGGACAGTCTCCAAATTCAAGTATCTTCAGATAGCTAGTTGGGTTAAATCGCAACAAACAGGAGAAATAGGAAGGAATATATGGGAAGGGAAATTAAACCAGAAAATCATTAATAAAGAAGTTGCTCTGTGGTACCATGCTCTGTTGGAAGCAACAAGGGATGGGACATCCCTTCCCTTGTTGAAGTGGGGGGGGATCTTTCCAACGCTAGATGTGAAATCTTTATGGTATAGGTCCTGCTCAGAATTGTGGTTCACGACCAGCCCGGCAGAGTTGAAGAAAAACCATTTGTTCACACTTCATAGGGTTTACTGGACGCCGGCCAGATTAACAGCTATCGGGAAAACTCAGAAAAACTGTCCGAGGTGTGGTGACAATAAGGCAAACGATATACACATGTTTTGGCAATGTTCAAAGTTGTGGGAATATTGGGAGGAGATAGGAAACACTCTAAAGATAATATTTAATGTGAACGTAAAATTGGATCTCTCTATGGTGGTGTTTGGGGTCAGTGAACAGGGTATGAATTATCAAAAATTGTCAGCACATCAGGAACACCTGTTGTTTGTATTAATACTTTTGGCTAGACGAGAAATTTGTCGTAAATGGGTTGACCCCCCGTTCAAAGGATTGGCGAATATCTGTAAATCGAATGTGCATAATGGAACAACGAGGTCCCCTTTCTAGAAGGGATAACTTCTGGTTGAATTGGGAAAATGTCTACCAATAGTATATTATTTCTCTTTGTTTTTTTTTTTTTTTTTTTTTTTTTTACTGTTTTGCTGTCTGGTCTCCTCCTCGTGCAACTTAAGTCCAATGATTAGTACTCCCCTTACCCAATACTGGGCGATGCTTTGGTTATGACTAGGTTTCATAGAAAATAGTATATCCTGGTTGATGGCATACGATTGGGAGAATAATAAAACGTAGACCAAACGGGACGACCCAAGGGTTACGTTTCCCCCGTCCGGTACCATTTTTCTTCTACCAAAGCATGGGTGATAATTATGAGGACAAAAAAAAAAAAAAAAAAAAACCTATGTGACCTTGTAGAGGGTCGCTGGGACCATTAGAAAATAGTAAGGGTTAGAAAAATAGCCCACCCCAAGACCCTGAAAAGTGAGTGCAAAGTGCACTAAAGTTCCCCAAAGGACATAGAAGTCGTGATAGGGGAATTCTGCAGGAAAGACACAAACCAGCAATGCAACAACGATGGATTTCCAGTCGAGGGTACCTGTGGAACAAGGGGACCAAGTCCAAAAGTCACAAGCAAGTCGGAGAGTGGCAGATGCCCAGGAAATGCCAGCTGTGGGTGCAAAGAAGCTGCTACTGGACAGTAGAAGCTTAGGTTTCTGCAGGAACGACAAGGGCTAGAGACTTCCCCTTTGGAGGACGGATCCCTCACGCCGTGGAGAGTCGTGCAGAAGTGTTTTCCCGCCGAAAGACCGCCAACAAGACTTGCTAGCTGAAAATCGTGCGGTTAGTGTTTTTGGATGCTGCTGTGGCCCAGGAGGGACCAGGATGTCGCCAATTGCGTCTGGGGACAGAGGGGGCGTCGAGCAAGACAAGAAGCCCTCTCAGCAGCAGGCAGCACCCGGAGAAGTGCCAGAAACAGGCACTACAAGGATGCGTGAAATGGTGCTCACCCGAAGTTGCACAAAGGAGTCCCACGTCGCCGGAGACCAACTTAGAAAGTCGTGCAATGCAGGTTAGAGTGCCGTGGACCCAGGCTGGACTGTGCACAAAGGATTTCCGCCGGAAGTGCACGGAGGCCGGAGTAGCTGCAAAAGTCACGGTTCCCAGCAATGCAGTCTGGCGTGGGGAGGCAAGGACTTACCTCCACCAAACTTGGACTGAAGAGTCACTGGACTGTGGGAGTCACTTGGACAGAGTTGCTGGATTCAGGGGACCTCGCTCGTTGTGCTGAGAGGAGACCCAGGGGACCGGTGATGCAGTTCTTTGGTGCCTGCGGTTGCAGGGGGACGATTCCGTCGACCCACAGGAGATTTCTTCTGAGCTTCTAGTGCAGAGAGGAGGCAGACTACCCCCACAGCATGCACCACCAGGAAAACAGTCGAGAAGGAGGCAGGATCAGCGTTACAGAGTTGCAGTAGTCGTCTTTGCTACTTTGTTGCAGTTTTGCAGGCTTCCAGCGCGGTCAGCAGTCGATTCCTTGGCAGAAGGTGAAGAGAGAGATGCAGAGGAACTCTGATGAGCTCTTGCATTCGTTATCTAAGGAATCCCCAGAGAGAGAGACCCTAAATAGCCAGAAAAGAGGGTTTGGCTACCTAGGAGAGAGGATAGGCTAGCAACACCTGAAGGAGCCTATCAGAAGGAGTCTCTGACGCCACTCAGAGCAGTCCAGTGTGCCAGCAGCACCTCTGTTTCCAAGATGGCAGAGGTCTGGAGCACACTGGAGGAGCTCTGGACACCTCCCAGGGGAGGTGCAGGTCAGGGGAGTGGTCACTCCCCTTTCCTTTGTCCAGTTTCGCGCCAGAGCAGGGCTAAGGGGTCCCTGAACCGGTGTAGACTGGCTTATGCAGAAATGGGCACCAAATGTGCCCATGAAAGCATTTCCAGAGGCTGGGGGAGGCTACTCCTCCCCTGCCTTCACACCATTTTCCAAAGGGAGAGGGTGTAACACCCTCTCTCAGAGGAAGTCCTTTGTTCTGCCATCCTGGGACAAGCCTGGCTGGACCCCAGGAGGGCAGATGCCTGTCTGAGGGGTTGGCAGCAGCAGCAGCTGCAGTGAAACCCCTGAAAAGGCAGTTTGGCAGTACCAGGGTCTGTGCTACAGACCACTGGGATCATGGAATTGTGCCAACTATGCCAGGATGGCATAGAGGGGGCAATTCCATTATCATAGACATGTTACGTGGCCATATTCAGAGTTACCATTGTGAAGCTACATATAGGTAGTGACCTATATGTAGTGCACGCGTGTAATGGTGTCCCCGCACTCAAAAAGTCTGGGGAATTGGCCCTGAACAATGTGGGGGCACCTTGGCTAGTGCCAGGGTGCCCTCACACTAAGTAACTTTGCACCTAACCTTTACCAGGTAAAGGTTAGACATATAGGTGACTTATAAGTTACTTAAGTGCAGTGTAAAATGGCTGTGAAATAACGTGGACGTTATTTCACTCAGGCTGCAGTGGCAGGCCTGTGTAAGAATTGTCAGAGCTCCCTATGGGTGGCAAAAGAAATGCTGCAGCCCATAGGGATCTCCTGGAACCCCAATACCCTGGGTACCTCAGTACCATATACAAGGGAATTATAAGGGTGTTCCAGTAAGCCAATGTAAATTGGTAAAATTGGTCACTAGCCTGTTAGTGACAATTTGAAAGAAATGAGAGAGCATAACCACTGAGGTTCTGGATAGCAGAGCCTCAGTGAGACAGTTAGTCACTACACAGGTAACACATTCAGGCACACTTATGAGCACTGGGGCCCTGGCTGGCAGGTTCCCAGTGACACATACAACTAAAACAACATATATACAGTGAAAAATGGGGGTAACATGCCAGGCAAGATGGTACTTTCCTACATCTACCCAACCAAGTGCTAGCAGAGGAAGAAGAGTTGGATGACTACCAAGTGGTAATAAAGAAATTGCTTCCCAGGTTTTATATACAGCCAAGTTTGGTTATCCTACGACATATATTTTTCAAATGTTTCTAAACACAATGTGAAGATGTTGACACTTATATTAGTGCTCTAAAACTATGTTCTCATTTCAAATTTAGAGAGTTTCAGGACCAACTAGTAAGATATCCGTTCATTGGCCACTCATCTGACAAACATATACAACAAACAGTGCTGACTTCGGGTAATCCATCACTAGAAGATTTTGTAAAAGTCACTAAAAGTATGGAATTAGCATAGATATCACTTAATAAGATAAGAACTTAATGCAACTACATCAGCAAAAGAGACTAAAACCATATATAACATTTTCTTTAAACACACAAACATATGCTTTAGATGTGGTAATCCACCACACACCAGAGAGGGCAGGTGTTGTCCTGCTCAGATTGTGTCTTGTAGAAAATGTGGGAAAACTGGAGACTTTTCCAAAGTCTGTCATGGTTCACAGACAAGAGTACTGAAAGTCAACAGTGTGGTTGCTGAAAGTGAAGAAATTGTGGATCAACACATGCTCAAAGCTTTTAAAGATTGTGGTAGTCACGAAAGAGAAAATTGTCATTGGGGACCCATGTGAATGTATTGATTCCCATGTAGAGATTCAAGTGAGTGACCAGACTTCACACCTGTTAGTTGACGCTGGCACGTGTATTATAACGATCACGTCTAAATTGTTTTGTAAAATCTGGGGGAATAGAAGGTTGTTCCCTCTAGGTAGAGCTCCTGTCTCCTACGAGGGTAAGAAAATTGAGTTGACAGGATTAATTGAGGACATTTTATTATTCAAAGGGCCCAAGATCCAAGGGAAAATTATAGAGCAGTAAGAGTGTTGACTATATTAGGATGGTTCCATCAAGGTCTTTTTGGGGTGGTTCTTAAAACGGGAGCTGATAAACAGGTATTAGTTATCAAGGGTTTCCAGCCATCATTTCCCTTTGAGGAGGAATTTCCTAATGTTTTCTTCAAAGCTGCGGAAGATAGTGGGTTTTAAATATAGAATAAATGCCAAACAAGGTGCCATGCCAGTCAAACACAAGATTAGGTCTAGTCCATTTAGTCTCAAATTGGGCAAGCTCCAGAATAATGGAGTGATTGGACCCATTGAATCCAGTTTCCCCTCTGGCTTTCTCCTCTGGTTGTGGCACACAAACACAATGGTCACATAAGTTTGTAGGCAGATTTGAGGAGCTTGAATAAATATATATGGGTAGACTCCCATCTCCCTACCCAAGATTAGTGAATCTCTTGCAGGAACTCAGAGGCACTGAATGGTTCTCAAAAATAGAATTGGCCTCTGCGTATCACCAAGTTGTGTTGGAGGATATGTCCCGCCATTACACAGCATTCAACCCACCTTTTTGTACCTCCTAATTTTGTAAAATGCCATTTGGATTGGCATCTGCAGCCTCTGTGTCCCTGCTCAAAATGCAACAACTTTTAGGTAAAGTCATGGGTGTCTTAGCATTACAAGACAACGTTTTGATTTTTGATAAACCTTTTGAAGATCAGAACAATTTTTTAGACTAATGGGTTGGTAGTGACGAAAGATAAATGCAACTTCTGGAAAAGAAACATTGAATTTCTAGGACATTGTATTTTAAGTAAGGGCAATTCCCCTATAACAGAATTAGTTGGAGTAGTGTTAGAATGTCCCAGTCTTAAGAACAAGGAGGAGCTACGTTCCTTTATTGGAATGTGTGAATTGTATGCCAGGTTTATTCCAGGATATGCAGCTAAAATGAAAGTCCTTTCGAATATGTTAAAAACCAAGGTTCCATTCCATGAACCCAGCAGGAAGTACCGAAGACAAGAGGCTTGTTGTCCCCTCCTTCTCTCTCTAATTCTGCTCTTACTAATAACTCGCTCTCTCCTGAGGCATGCCCTTATGTGATGGTTTTAGCAGGTATTCCTCCCTTGGTGGCGTATAAGGTTGAATCCTTTGAGTGGCTGGGCAACAAAGGTACTTAACCTGTTTCACAATAATATGGACCCACATGCATGTTTCATGATGAAATAATAATGGCTCAGAGAGTGATTTGGGTTGGTCCCTCCGAGAAAAGCATGAAGGGTGACTGTATCATTGTTAACTTAATATCTCCTGCCCTTGTTGCTAGAGCCTCCAATGTGTTGGGATCTATTTGTACACCTAAGGGTTGGGTAGTACTGCTCCCATTAAGTTACTTTTATCGGGAAGCAGCCTTTATCACAAAGGCCAAAGAACGAGAAGTCTTTCGAGCAAAGGCTTTATAATGAAAATGCCTTCACAACTATAGGCTTTTAGAACAAAATTTTAAAAAATGATTATGGCTTTACAAAGGGTGACTTTTACAGCGAAAATCGTGGGAAATGTAAGTATATTGCAGGTAACTAAATAGCTTTATAATATATTTACGTGTGTGTGTGTGTATATATATATGTATATAAAATATATGTATATAAATATATATATATATATATATATATATATATATATATGGATATATATTTTATAAATATGTATTTATATGTATCATATTTAAACTATATAGACACATATGTATATTACCTAGTGGCAGTCGTCACTAGGTAGTTATATATATATATATATGTACATATATATATATATATTTTGTAAATATGTATATATATATGTATATTTTTTAAACTAAATAGACACATATATATATTTTAACTAATGGCAGTCGCCACTAGGTATTAATAGTTAGGACCATGTTTCCATATAAAAACATTTTTTTGACTTGCTTATATATTCGGCACTGTTTGACGAACCTTCATGGAATTTTCCCAAAAAGTGCCCCAGTGATTTTTGTTGCACACCGAAAATTTCGGGGTGATCCGTCAAGAGGGGACTGAGAAAAAAGGGGGTTGAAAAAGTTGCATTTCCCATGTTAATTCCCATAGGACCTTTGAAGACTACAGCCCAAACTACTGGCCAGAATTATACCAAATTAGGCAGAAAGCTAGTTTTAAGCACATTGTACTTTTGCTTATTTGGTGTACATCTGTTCAGTAATTTTTGAGAAATTTAAGGAAATCAAGTTTGTATAAATATGCTTGTGCAGGGAAATGCAGAGCTCTAATTGACTGCCATCTTGGGACTCGGCTTCAGCTGAGTCCCACCAAACAATGCAAAAAAAGAAAATGGGTCAGGGTAGAGATACCCTGACCCCTTAGCTCTGGTGCGGGAGTCCCAGAGGGATCCCTCCAGAGCAAAAAAAAACACTTTTTAAAAAATTCTTACCAAAAATTTGCTACATTGTTGCAAATTCATGATAAATTTTTTAAAAGGAGGCATGGTCTTCCGCACTTTTTTGTTTAAAATATGAGTGAGGCACATTGGCTCCCCTTCAGGGCTTATACTTGCCCCGGGGACTGCCACCTTCCTGGGGCTTCATTGTAATTGTGTGCAGGGCTCCAATAGCCCCGGGGACCACCACCGCCCTGGGGCTAGAATAGAAGATGGAAGGGGATCCTTTATGGACCTTCGGCTCTGGGGACCACCACCTCCCCAGGGCAAATTCCTAGGTGGAAGGGGCCACATGGCCCCCCTCGAGGAGCTATTGATGGCCCTGGGGACTGCCACCCCAGGGCAGAGATGTTGGCTTTTGCTTGGTAGGAGCAAAAGCAAACAAAGTCCACTTTCTGCAAGTGAGAGCTGTCAAACAGCTCTCACTTGCAAAAAAAAGTTTTTATCTGTCTTCCCTGCACAAAATTATGTAGCAACAGATGAAAACATTGCTCCTGCAAGCAGGGAGCTGCTATTAAAAACAGCTACCTGCTTGGGGGAGCAATGCCGGCTCCTGCAGGATGTGGGGAGCTGGCTAGGACCATGGGGGCCTCTCCATGAAATTAGTTCAAATTGGCAAGATGTTTAGTACGAATATTATAGTTACGTTTCAATGCAGAGCGGACCAAGTGTCACTTCTGGCCTAATGCTCATGGTCTTGTGCTGTCACTTAGGAGGCTGAAGGTTCAAATCCTAGTCTCGCTTGGCAGTGTGTTTGCTTATTTACTAGTGTTTTGACTGTTAAACCTTCCTAGTGATGAACCACTCAAGTTTCTTTCCAATCACATGTGTGGGCTGACTGTCATAGGTTTGTATGGAAGCATCACAGTAAGGACTCACCTACAGCCTAAAGGTTAATGTCACAGACCCTCAAACTGAAAGTTGAGAGTTCTACTCAAGGTGTGCCCGTGGTTGTTTTTCTTCTTTAATTTATTTCAAACTTCAAAAGTTTAAGGTTCCTACTGAAAGGTGATCTCACTCTTTTTAAGTGACAAATACATTTTTCTTTTCGATTTGTCCACAGTAAGGACTCACCTACAGCCTAAAGGTTAATGTCACAGACCCTCAAACTGAAAGTTGAGAGTTCTACTCAAGGTGTGCCCGTGGTTGTTTTTCTTCTTTAATTTCTTTCAAACTTCAAAAGTTTAAGGTTCCTACTGAAAGGTGATCTCACTCTTTTTAAGTGACAAATACATTTTTGTTTTTGATTTGTCCAGCAATATCTCATTCTAAGTATTTAATTAATCAAAGCCTTAAAAGCTCTCTATCTCTCTCCCTCTCACTCTTTCTATCTATCTCTCTCTCTCTCTCTTTCTTTCAACACTCACTCAGACACTCAGACCCTTATGCACAGACTCACAGACCCACTCAGACACTCACACACCCACTCACAGCCACACTTAGACCCACATTCACCCACTCACAGACCCACTCAGACTCTCACACATCCACTCACAGACCCACTGAAACCCTCATGCACCCACTCACAGACCCAGACAGACACTGACACACCCACTCTCACACCCAGACAGACACTCTCACAGCCAGTATCACTCCCAGATACAACCTGTCTCACCTATTCTCACAAATAGAGACACAGGATGTGGCCAACTCCCGCTGCGCATGGCCAAAGCCCATCCGCAGCATGGGGTTGGGTGGTTAGGGAGGTTGGCTGCAGCGTCTGGCTGCAGGCCAGGCCCTGCAGCCAACCCTCAATGCACACGGACAGCATGGAGTTGTGTTGCTATATGGGGTGGCCACAGGGCTTCACCGCAGGCCAGACCTGAGGCCAACCGCCACTGTGCATGGCCATAGGCGGTTGGACTAAAGTGTAGTAATCAAAATTACTTTACGTTACAAAAACATAGAAATTCAGCTGTTATAGTTAGTTATCTCAAGTAACTGTAACTCATGCCCTAAAGTAACTATCACGTGTGCCCTCACCATGCACTGCTAATTACCCCACAAATTACAGCATCATGATATCTTTGATAACATCTTTGATAATATCAGTGTAGTATTTGCTGTACATTTTGTGCTGGAAAAACTGTGCATGGTGGGGAACAAATTATAGTTACCAAAAGGGAATTTTTAGAGTTTAGGGTGGGTATAGGTTTTTGGGTGGTAAGAGAAATTTTAGGGTTTAGGATGGGTATGGGTTTTTGGGTGGTACAGGAAATTTTAAGGTTTAGGGTGGGTATGGGATTATGGGTGTGTTAGAAATGGGGTCTTTGGTTGGCAGTCAGGTTACCCCCTGTCCAAGCAGGGACACTCACTCTAGTCAGGGTAAAGGAGACTCACCCTCAGTTAACCCCCACCCACCCCCTTGGTAGTTTGGCACAAGCAGGCAGGCTTAACTACAGAGTCTAGGTGTAAAGTATTCGTAACAACACACACAGTAACTCAGTGAAAACACTACAAAATGACTCGGCACAGGTTTATAAAAATAGGTAATATTTATCTAACCAAAAGAAGACCATAACAATAAAAATCCAGCATACACAAGTCAAGTTATGAATTAAAAAGCAAAAAGAGTCTTAAATCCTTAAAACACTGTTAGAGTCAAAATAACACCACATGGGCGAGTGTACGTCGGAAAAGGAGGGCGATGCGTTGATTTCTCACTCGCAAGAGAGACCGTGCGTCGTTCCTCCTCCGGTCGGGTCGGTGTGCGTCTTTTTTCTTCTCCGCAGGAGAGCGATGCGGCAATCCGGGCAGGCACTATCGGGTGTGGGCAGGCTTTGCATTGTTTTTCCACGCCCAGCAATGTTGTGTCAAAAATCCGGTCGCATGGTATCACAAAAACGCGCTGCGTAGGGTTTGCGTCATTATCAGCTTCCGTCAGCGGGTGTTGCGTGACATTTCTCCAGCTGTGTTGCATCGATCTTCAAGCCACGATACTGGCGGAGCATAGATTTCAGCCGTGAAAACGGCAGCATGTCGTTTCTCAGGCGCATCTCGGAAAGTGTGTCGAAAATCTCCCCGCAGTGCGGTCGGTGCCTAGATTTTCAGTTTTTGGCTGCCAACTTCACCTTTCAAGGGCCCAGGAACTGGAAAGGGTACACTTGGAAGGGCAGGAGTCTCAGCAGAGAGTCCAGGTGCTGGCAAGGGAAGTCTTTGATGGCCCTGAGACTTCAACAACAGGAGGCAAGCTCAGGTCAAGCCCTTGGAGATTTCTTCACAAGCAGTAATGCACAACAAAGTCCAGTCTTTGTCCCCTTTCACAGGCAGAAACACCAACTGCAAGATAGCTCCACAAAGCACAGTCACAGACAGGGCAGCACTTCTCCTCAGCTCTTCAGCTGTTCTCCTTGGCAGGGGGTTCCTCTTGATGTCCAGAAGTGATCTACTTTTCAGGGATTTGGGTGCCCTTATTATACCCAGTTCTGCCTTTGAAGTAGGCCTACTTCAAGAGAAAGTCTCTCTTGTTTGTGAGATCCTGCCTTGCCCAGGCTGGGCCCCAGACACACACCAGGGGGCTGGAGACTGGATTGTATGAGGGCAGACACAGCCCTTTCAGGTGTAAGTGACCACTGCTCCACTCCCTCCTATCACAGATGGCTCATCAGGATATGCATGCTACAACCCAGCTCCCTTTGTGTCACTGTCTAGAGAGAGGTGCAAACAGCCCAACTGTCAAAATGACCCAGACAGGGAATCCACAAACAGGCGGAGTCACAGAACAGTTTAAGCAAGAAAATTCCTACTTTCTAAAAGTGGCATTTTCAAACACACAATCTTAAAACGAACTTTACTAAAATATGTATTTTTAAATTGTGAGTTCAGAGACCCCAAACTCCACATGTCCATCTGCTCCCATAAGGAATCTACACTTTAATCATAAAGGGAGCCCCATGTTAACCTATGAGAGAGATGGGCCTTGCAACAGTGAAAAATGAATTTGGCAGTATTTCACTGTCAGGACATATAAAACACATTAGTATATACCCTACCTTAAACATACACTGTCCCCTGTCCATGGGGCTACCTAGGGACTACCATAGGGGTGTCTTACATGTAAGAAAAGGGAAGGTTTAGGCCTGGCAAGTGGGTACACTTGCCAAGTCAAATTGGCAGTTTAAAACTGCACACAGACACTGCAGTGGCAGGTCTGAGCCGTGTTTAAAGTGCTACTAATGTGGGTGACACAACCAGTGCTGCAGGCACACTAGTAGCATTTGATTTACAGGCCCTGGGCACCTCTAGTGCACTTTACTATGGACTTACTAGTAAATCAAATATGCCAATCATGGAAAGCCAATCACACGTAACTTTTATATAGGAGCGCTTGCACTTTAGCACTGGATAGCAGTGGTAAAATGCCCAGAGTAACAAAAACAGCAAAAACAGAGTCCTGCATACATCAACAACCTGGGAAACAGAGGCAAAATGTTGGGGGAGACCATGCCAAGGATGCCAAGTCTAACAGTATGGGTTTCTGGGTGGTAAGGTCATTCTTAGGGTTTGGGGTATTGATGGGTTTTTGTGGGTGGTAAGTGAACTTTGGGGTGTAAAACATATTTTTTAAAAGTTCAGGCATTATTGCATAAAAGGTGTGTGTATCTATCTATCTATCTATATATATATATATATATATATATATATATGTATAGAGAGAGAGAGAGAGAGAGAGAGAGAGAGAGAGAGAGAGAGAGAGAGAGAGATGAATGTGTATTTAAATTGTTAAAATATATATTTATACATATGCATATATATATATATATATAGAGAGAGAGAGAGAGAGAGATGAATGTGTATTTAAATTGTTAAAATATATATTTATACATATATTATATATATATATATATATATATATATATATACATCCACAATTTGTTTTAGGTATTATACAAGTAAAAATATACCCATTATATATAATATATATAAAATAACATATATACAATAATATATATGTGTGTGTATATATATATATATATATATATATATATATATATATATATATACGTGCATATATCTATATATATATGTATAATAAAGGGTTTATACTTACATGTTAAATACTTACATTTTGTGTTTAAGGCTTTCCTTCTAATGGCATATTCCTTGTAAACAATCTTGTTTGTAAAAGCTTTTCATTGTAAAGGCATTTTCGTTACAATGCTTGCATTATAAAGTCACTTGTTCTAATGGCATTCCGGTAGTCCATCATAAATTTACTTTTATCGGCCACCAGGAAGGCTTATGATTCCATTTATGGTCCCAATTATGCAGAGAGCATGCCCTTCTGATACTCCAGTCGGCAATCGTTATGCCCCCCTCTCTGACATTCAGGAAATTGATTGACTCCTCGAGCATTAGAGGAATCACCTGAGGCTATAGTTATGCCCACAGCTGAGGTGGAGGTGAACAGCTCCCCCTACCATTATTCCGGCCTTAGATGGATCTAAAGAGGGACAGCAGGTGACCTCTACCTCTGGACTTGCTGCAGAACCAAATATTGTGATTACCGATGAGCCTGCTATCAAGTAATGCAATGGAAAATTCTCCCTAGTCTCCTGGATCATAGCAGGTCTTTCAACCAAACTGGCTGACCCAGAATGATGTGCTTTTATTGATGGATTTGACATGTTTCAGGAGACATGGGCCACAGAAAGTGAGCATAGGGATGGTTTTAGACATTACAGCAAATTTGCCATTCGTTCAGTGGACAGCCGTCCTTCTTGTGGCCTGTTAATATGGGTCGACACTTCTTTGAGGGGGCAAACAAGAAGATTTTAGTACAGACCCCAGATTTGCTGGGATTAGAGGTTGTTAATCCCTGTGGAAATTCCTGGCTATTTATTGTTTATATCAGGCCCACTCCTTTTAAAGTATCTTCCCCAACGTTAGAGATTTTGGATAGCTTTAATGGTTATGCTAAGTCACAAATCATTATCAATACAGGTGATTCAACACTCCATTTGAGCCAAGTGCATGCTTCTCAGAACTAACATCTGAAGACAATTCAGTTTGGGGCATCCTCGTTATAGACACCCCCATTGCTCGATTATCTGATGAGGTCCTGCAGGTAGCCAGTATTTGCTTGTCACAATTACTGAGACCTTGCAATGGCTGCTCAAAATAAGACGTTTCACTATCTACCACTTTCCATAGAGTTAATTATAGGAGTAGAATTTATTATTATCCTTCTAGATGTTAGAGCATGGGACTTCTTTATTGATATGGTAATCACCTGTAGATTTCAAAATGATAATTTCCCTCTTTTTTTGGAGTTGGGCCATGGGGCACTATGGGAAGAGGCACCAAGAAATGCCCCAGATAGTTTTGTGCCTGAAGTCGCTAACTCTAGGAGGGCCCTGAAGTGTACACTTAGAACAGCTCAAGTAAATTGGAATGATGAGTCAAGGGCCGAACCTTTAAATGCGGCAACTAGTAGAGATGTTAATACATTTTGGAATGTTGTGAAATATGGCTCTTCACATGTGGCAATGTGCCCTTAAATCCACATTCAGTGTGAAGTGTGGGAGTATCACTTTAAATCCCTGTATGGAAACAGCAGCCCCTCAACCTGTGAACTATGAGTAGTTGCAGTTACTACTCCCATCTCTTTAAATGGTGCAGCGACTGCCACCGTGAACCACTTCTCCATTTTTCTTTAATTGATAGTGAAAGGGCTGTGGCTGTGCAAAAGAAGGGGAAGGCTTCTGGTCTAGTAAGATCCCTGCGGACCTTTTTAGAACAAATCTGGATGTTTCGGGTTCCATATATTAACACAATCTCGAACACCATCCTTGCAGGTGCTCCTATACCTTGAACCTGGAACAGTTTGGAGATTGCCCCTGTATATAAAAAGGGACTCAAGCATCTAATGCAGAACTATCGCGCCTTTTGTTTGATAGATTCTATTCAAAACATCTTTTGCAGGCTAATCCTTGGTAAACATAATGGATGGGTTGCTGACGGCCAAGTGATAACACTCTTTCAAGCTGGCTTAGAAGATAATGTGGGCACTGTTCACTAAACCTTAATATTCTTGGTTACCCAGTGGAAGATGGTGGACATGAATGGTGGCTGCTTCTTTGCTGCCTTTGTTGACCTCCGTTCTCTCTTTGGCTTGAATACACTCAATTCAAGTACATGGTCTTTAATCCACACAGAACATTAGGGGGAGATTATAGTTGCAGGGAGTCTCCCTTGTTAGAGTGAGAGATTTTGATTATGTTGGCATCCGGATAGCAGACTCCAACTCTTTGTAGGCCACTATGCAAAAGAATGTTGTTACTTCAAAACACAGGACTGGGGTCTTACTTAGATTTGCAGAAGACAGCCAAGTAGTACCCTATTAACCCCCCTCCACATAAATAGGACACATATTCTAGCTGCAGTACCATATGGAAGCAAATTGTTGTCCTATTCAGACTTGACTAATCTGGGTTGCAAGGAAAATAAGTTTGTGCAGTCATTACTATTACTCCCCCATGGCTGCCCTTTGCTACCTGTACTGCTTGATCCTGGATTAAGTTGTTTGGCCTGGTGTCCAAATTGCTTCCATAGGTTTATTGGGTGTGTATCTGGAAGTTGAATGCGCTGAAACCATACTCAGACGGCCTTGCTGATCCTCTTCGAAGGCCTGGAGTTTTGAGGAAGATCTGGTTTAGATCAATCAAAGCAAACTTGATGGAGCTTAGCTTGGAAGAAGTCTGGAATTCGCCTAAACCCTTTGGCCAGGGATCCCTGGAATTGTTAAAAGTGAGGTTTGGGGAAAAGCACTATGCTGAATGTACTACCTGTGGAGCTGTAGGCATGTTAATTCAATCTTTTATGAATTTTAAAGAATTTCCTTTTTCTGAAAACTTTCGAGATACCATTTGCCCTCCTTCCAAAGTGACGTGCAGTGCCCACAGGTCACAGTGCAGGCAGCAGCTCGGTGATGGCTTTCTGCGCTGTCAGTGAGTCGAGGGCTGCGGTGTGAAGCAGGGCAGTGCGACGTGCAGTGTCTGCAGGTCATGGTGCAGGCAGCGGCGTCATCATTGCTGAAGCACTGCAGTCGGTACGCCCAAGGTGGTGGTGCTGCACGGAGCGACCATGGGTTGTGATGCAGACAGGGGCATCTGTTGACGACACTGGAGTCGATGGCGTCGGTGGACAGGGGCTGCGGTGCGGGATGGTGCTTCCTGTACCTCTCGAGCAGTGTCCACAGGCCACGGTGCAGGCAGCAGTGCTGGTGTCAGCGTGGAGTGTTGTCATCAGGGTTGCCAAGGCTGTGGTGTGAGTAAGACAATGCGGAGTGCGGGACCCACAGGCCACGGTGAAAGCAGTGGCTCGGAGATAGTGTCAGGTGGTGGCATCGATGAGACCAGGATTGTGGTGCGAAGGACACAGCTCCGTGTGGGGTGGCACAGCTCTGTGTGGGGTTGTCAGGTCATGGTGCAGTCAGCGGCGAAGTTGATGGCATTGCAAGTACAGTCTTCGTCCTCTTTAAGGCAGAAGTAGCAACTGTAGGCCAGCCCAGCAAAACACACACAG
Source organism: Pleurodeles waltl (assembly GCF_031143425.1). Taxonomy (NCBI): domain Eukaryota; kingdom Metazoa; phylum Chordata; class Amphibia; order Caudata; family Salamandridae; genus Pleurodeles; species Pleurodeles waltl. Next base: position 777,242,380 of record NC_090449.1, on the reverse strand, counting down.
CAAAGGGGCAGTACTCCTCCTCCACCTCTTCAGATCTTCTCCTTGGCAGAGGTTCCTCTTGATCCAGAAGAGTTCTAAAGGTCCAGGGTTTTGGGTCCACTACTTATACCCCTTTCTGCCTTTAAAGTAAGCCTACTTCAAAGGAAAGTCTCTGTTGTTCACAGGATCCTGCCTTGTCCGAACATGGCCCCAGACACACTCCACGATGTCATAGACTGCATTGTGTGAGGGCAGGCACAACTCTTTCAGGTGTAAGTGACCACTCCTCCTTCCACTCCAGCCCAGATGGCTCATCAGGATATGCTGGCTACACCCCAGCTCCCTTTGTGTCACTGTCTAAAGGGAATTCACAACAGCCCAATTGTCAGTCCAACCCAAACTTGAAATACAAAAGCATGCAGAGGCACTGTAGCCTGCCTTTGGGGCTACCTAGGGCCTACATTAGGGGTGCTTACACTTGCCAGGTCGAATTGGCAGTGAAAGACTGCACACACAGACACTACAGTGGCAGGCCTGAGACATGTTTACAGGGCTGCTCATGTGGGTGGCACAACCAGTGCTGCTGGCCCACTAATAGCACTTGATTTACAGGCAATCAGCACACATAGTGCACTTTACTAGGGACTTACCAGTAAATCACATATGCCAATCATATATAAACCAATCACCAATACGATTTACATAGGGGGCACTTGCACTTTAGCACTGATCAGCAGTGGTAAAGTGCACAGAGACAGTAAAACAGCAGAAACAGAGTCCGGCATACCATACAAACAGGAGGTTAGAAAGCAAAGGAAACACGCCAAAAGATGCCAAGTCTAACAGTGATCATGTGGCCGGTGGCCATTTTGTGGTGCCAGTCAGTGTGCTTTTGCCACAGGCTTGCATGCGTTCTTTGATGTCCATGCCTCCTTTCTTGTTGTTTTTTGTTTGACCATGTGGCCGGCGGCCATTTTATGTAGCCAGTCAGTGCGCTATTGTCATAGGCTTGCATGTGTTCTTTGTTGTTACTGCCTCCTTGCTTGTTGCTGTTGTTTGACCATTGACATTTCAATATGCTCAATTTGCTACACTAGCGTTCATCGAGGTAAGCCTGGTTCTCACTGTGGTACTGGAGGTCAGCTGACCCATATGAAAAAAACATCACACAATCTGTTGGGAGAATCACCTTAAGAAAATAACTGGTGGTGGTGATGAAAAAGGGGAATCAGCTCCGATCTAGGTGGGAGGTGATGAGGAATAAGAGGGTGATAGCTTCACACAAAGCAGCCCTGTTCCCAGCAATTCGCCAGCATTACTCACATCAGCAAACTCCAAATTGCACAAGACTCAGACAGCGACACCACCACATACAGTGATTCTCCCACGATGCACATTGAGTCTACTACCTCCTGGTTGTCGCTGGAAGTTGCCTGCGTCAGTGGTACCACAAAAGAAAACAATCCAAGATACTATTATGGGCATGTTTTGGCAGGAGGGGGCCCTATGAATGTATCCACCCAATGGCATACTTGTTCATCAGGAAGCTGGCTAAAATGTTAGTGGTGGACCTCCACCCTTTTTCTTTTGTGGAAGGAGTGGGATTGTTTGAATTTGTGGAGGATATCTGCCCGCAACGGAAGGTTCCCATCTGCACCTATTTTGCCAAAGTTGCTGTTCCAGCACTCCATCACGATGTGCTGAAACTGGTTGGGCAAACATTGCAAGAGAGTGCTTTTAAGACTATTTACCTGATGACAGACATGTGGACTAGTTGTCAAGCAACTGATTATATGTGTATCACCTCCCACTAGGTCTCTTTTGTTGGGGTTATGCAACAGCTACTTGCAGGTCTCAGCACTAAAGAATCTTTCAAGGGTGCTGGGTGACATGTAGGAGTAGTGATGTTCACCATGGAGAAATCCCAAATAGCTGCAAATCTCTTGGTCCACTCCTCATGAAGCTTACCTTCTTCTTGACTCTACAACATCATGGATTTACTGTTTTCCAATCCACAGGCCTTCATTTCTTCTGCAAAAAAGCTCCAACACTCCTTCTTACCTTACAGGACTGGTCCAGCCAGCCACCCAAGACAGATATTCTAATAAGAATGCTGATGCACTACTGAATGTGGCAGTTATGTACACTATAATTTTTCTGTTAACAATCATAGTTTTTAAAAGTGTGTGTTGTCACTCCTCATTAATTTGTATTTTTCAAACCTAGATGACAGAACAATTAGATATGAACTGGGGTCTCTGGGGCTGAAGGACTGTTTCTAATGCATCAACTGTACTCCACAAGAGATTTGATGATGATGTGCTGCCCATCGACCTGATGAATATTGTGGTTGTACAGTGTTTGTCTTTGTCACAGTTTTCCCAAACTTTCCGTTCCCATCCATTCATGAAATCCCTTACCCTCTTCCCCCAGGCTGTGTGATATATATTGAGGTGTGACTTACAAATGTGCACTAGAAATGGTTCACCCGCTTGGTGGGGCGAAAGTGGTGAAAGTGACATTAACTCACTGCAGGATCTTCTTAGTACTCGCAAAGTTACTACTTGTAAAGCTACTGATGGAAAAGGTACTAGTTGTAAACTTACAATACAAGAGCCAGTAAAGTAACACCAGAAGTCTAACTCTACCTTTGTGAATCAGGTTCTCCCGGTGTTAGTTACAGAATCTATGCAACATGGATTAACCAGACCTTCTCCTCCTGAGTCCTGACTCCTGATTTGAGGATTTTATTAGTTTAGTTGTATTCTTTTTCATAAATTAGGCTCTAAATTTCTTGGGAGTTACTACTGCTAGTTTTTGTAATAAGAGTTTTTTTGCCATGGTGGTCTGGTCTTGGATAACCACTAGCTCTGTGTTTGCTTTCAGTCTATTTGCTTGTGATGAATCTTTCTGAATAATCCAACATTTGGAGTTCACAGCTGGAATAGGTGGGAGTAGGACCTCGCCTTGTTTTCCCTGATATCACACGAACACTAATAATAACACCCCGTCAGTAAGAAGACCCTTTTGGGAAATTCTGCAATAAGGGTTGGGAAGATGCAAAAGGTAACATTTCTTGATCAATTCAGGTAATAAGTGAACTTGAAGACCAGTTGATGACTTAGTGTTAAAGTTATCCTTTGGAAGGAGAGATAATCAATACTGTATCTTTGTGTATGCTGGCAGACCCCTTACTGGGCAAGTAGTTACAGAGGGTAGGACAAGTGCAGTTACTACTACACTGACGACTATACTGTATAACTGCAAAACCTCATCAAATGAAACAGAATTAAATTAATCACTAATATGTTCCTGGACAGTACCACCCTGGTGGTGGAATATAATAAAGTACTGGACATCAGGAAGTGGTAAGTAACCTACAGAAGAATACATACATGGCAAGGGAATTCAGATAAGTAAAGTCTAGGATGAAAAGTCAATATATAAGGTGTGATTTCAAAGGGAAGCTCTATGTCGCACTCTTGTGTCAACAGTAACTCTCAACAATACTATACTATGCTAACTAGCAAAGAAAAGACAGGTAATGATGACAAATAATGATGCTGAGAAAGAAAAAAGTAAAGCCCATTCATTTTAATACCCACCGTCTCCACCCACAACAGGCCCATCACCTTCCTCAAGCCAAATATGTCCCAAAAAGTTCAAAGTACAATGCCCACCCTTTTCCCAACTTTCTTTCATTCCCTCCTCTCCGCCACAGCATGTCCTCCCACGAAAACAAAAAAATCAATCAAAAAGAGCATTGAGGGAATCAATTTCCCGGACCAAGTTCTGCTGCCCACTTGATCAGTGCCGTCTTGTTTCTGAGCAGGCCCGTCTCATGTCTCGGGTACGCCAGCTCTCGTAAGATGTGTTGGAAAAGGTGTGGTTTTAATGACTCTGAAGAGGAGGGGCAGGGCTGGTGGTGGTACCAGCTGCAGTGGACTCCAACTGCAGTTGGCAACGGCAGTGGCATGGCCGAGTTGAAGGCAGGCCTGGCTGGCGGCCCACGGTACCTGAGGCCTGTGTCTCCAGCTCTTCTTCCTCCAGGGCCACTGGCCAGCAATATTCTGCTGCCACTGCCTCCAACTTCTGCTTCTGCAGCCGGGCAGGTATCTCCTGCCATGTTGGCACCGGTGCAGGTTACTAGGTGTCAACAGCTCTAGCAGCAGGAGTAGCTATATCAAGATATTAAGAAGAAAAACATGAATTGTGATGCTCAGATCAAACACTTGTTTACACCGTCCATAATGGCACATTACAGTAGCAGAACATTGTTGTTCCCTTATAACTATTGGAATTTAACTTTGGATTGGATTTGATGACTGATAGTATAGTAGTCCCACATTACACCCAGGCCTCTAACACAGATTATTCTCAAGGAAAAATACCTACTCTTGGCATTAGGGAAAATTAGTCCAGAGGGAGGTAAGTTATAGGCATTGGGCTAGGTACACTATGGAATGTTCCCTCAATCTGTAATGGAAGACATGAAACCTAACTTCACTTTGGTACAGAAATGAGGCAGAGTCATCACATGGTGAGAAATAGTTTACTTTTTTATGTACGCTCGGACAGAAAGACAGAATGATGAAGTGAAGCACTAGTTGGTGACAGAGTGGGCATTGGGAAACACATCTTGTCTTTAGTTTGTGGTTTGCACATTGCAGATTAGACTCAAGGTGATGGGTGGGATATTTGCCTTCCTGAACCAATACAGTATTGTCAATAAGAAAGCTAGGTAACTTACCACTTGTCCCTGCTGCCACTGGGACTTCTTCCTTCTCCCTGGATTTCCTGAACCTCTGCCAATGTCCCTGCTGCAACAGCACTGCTGGTGGTCTGTGTGCCTAATAAGAAACATAATGCACCCATTTTAGACACCACCTAAGTGTTTATTTTGCACAGTGCCCAACAGCAATACCACAGTACAGTTATGATGGCTAGCTATCAATATCTGCTTCTGAAAGTTATCACTTTGGGAGGTTTGTGTTATTGCTTGACAACATTTTAACAGATATAGCCATTTAGTCCACCAATATGTTTTTCTACTAATGGAAGTATTGGTAAAGAATCGGGAATCAGACGATTTAGGAATAAGGGAAGGGCATAAGGTGAGGCTATGAATGGATAAGTGGTAGAAGGGTATGTAAAAGGCATATGTTATTAGTTATGTTGTCTCATTCCTGCCATGCTGCACTGTTATGGAAACAGCTAGTATAAGACAGCATGTGGCGGTCCATGACCATGATGACCACTCTGTCTTTGCTCCTGTACTTTTTTGACTCTTTGATCAAGAAAACCACCAACATGTTTGGTAACTAGAGTACTGCTTGGGTCTGGCAGTGCAATCCTCTTTACATTACTAGAAATCATTCCCTGTCTTAGTACTACACAGCTCAACAAGACACGTAAAAGGGGCAAAGGGAAGCTTACAATAAAAGGGAGCAGGTGAAAGATACAGACAAGAGAAAGTGAGCCACAAAAACAGGAAAAACGCAGGGATAACAAACATCCAGTTTGAAAAAACTAGTATATACAAGGGCATAATTTTAGGAGGGGGGGAATAAAAATTTACTTACAAGGGGCAGCAGAATCCTGGGCTGCAGCACTGGTGGTGGTGGAACCAGTCATAACCGCTGTGGCGCTCGTGCCAGCCGGCCCAGCACCAGATGCCCTCTTGCCCTTGGGTGCTTACGAAAGAAGATTAAAAACAATGATTGATTTTTTGTTAAATCAGATAGCCTATCTCTTGTTTCATCATAATCTTTTGAAATAGTGAGTGAAATTAGTTGACAATCATTCCTTAAATCAACCGAAGCGAGCACCTGCCTAGCTCACACTGGAACAGAAAACTGACAGTATCCTTCCCTTGACTTCCACTACCTTCTTATGTTCCTAACTTCCTACATCATCCCCGTCAGGCTGGCACCATGCACCACTACTGTACTCTATCCAGGGTTTGGGTTGCTCTTGCCTCTAAGGCAGAGGTCTCGAACCTTTTTGATACCAAGATCCCCCTATCAAAATCTGTTAGGCGTAAGGACCCCCTCCTGACAAAAAATTCTAGAACCTGGTACTCCTCATCATCGTCAATCATAAATGCTGCCAATTCCCACAGCAAATTATTTTTTTGGTAGAGAAATAATAAACAATGTTTAGCAAACCAAAGGTTTGTGGATGACTCCTAGTTATGCTAGTTTGCTGCTGTTGTTGACTTCAGTCATGTTTAGGGGGAAGGCTGGAGGGCTTTGAGAGTCTGAGCACAGAGAACCATGTGATATCGCTTCCTGACCCAGTCATACAACATCCTGTGCTGTGCCCTTATGCACCATAGGACTTAATTAATGTGTGCAACTGCAACACACTGCTTTCTTTTTCTGATGCTGCCTCGGAGTGGGAGCTGGCCTTGGTGCAGGAGTGCAGCCATATTCTGAGGCAGGCACTGTCTGGGTGGGACAGCAGCTGTGGCAGCAACTAGCACAATACTGTGGGACAGTGCATGTCTGCACGAATTAAAGGTGAGGTGCCCCGCACAATAAAAAAACACAGACACAGGGTTTAATTTAGCCCAAAATTAAGTCAGTGGTTGCGCCTTGAGACCCTCAAGGTTGAGTAGTTATGCTACATAACAAAGGTAATTGGTTGATTGATTGATTGATTGAGGCATGCACCAAACTGGAGGCACAGGTAGTAGCATGAAAAAGAAACATAACTGCCGTTTGCCGCCCGGTCTGAATGAGTCTCAGCTGCGGTCAGGCTATTGCAGCCAGTGCAGCTGAGCCCCCAGGCCAGTGCTACCAGTGGCAGCTATATTGTGATGCATGAACTCTACTCACTGATGCATCAGTGCTGTGTGCAATACAGTGCTCTACATTTTGTCAATCTCCCACCATCCGCAAGGAAATAGGCAGCCAGGCCAACCAGCCTTCGTAGTGCAAAAAAAAAAAGGTGGGGACTGAGATGCTGCATGCTATAAGAGTGATGTCAGTAAGCATGGGGGCGGGGTCAAAGATGTGGCCAAAAACAAAATATTCTGTAAGTCTTTTAGGCCTTTCACCATTGGGTAGCTACATATAAAATAACACACAGCTTAAAAGAAAATTAAATACAAAAAGTTGTTACTCATTGGGAAATGAACAATAGTATGTTATGGAACCTCTGTTAGTTAATGCACTGCGGTGATCTGTGCTTAACCAGAGCCACACAATTAAATCTTAGGTGTTGCATTGGAAAATAGTGACTTGTGTATTTTTAGTGCTATAAGGTCACAGCCTGTGACAGAAAACACTGTGAATATGGGTCATTATTTTATACTTGCATTGCACACAGTATAAAATATACTGCTACAAAACACATTAAACGTTTTATGATGAATTGTGCTTCCAAAATATAGATCATAGCAATATCCAGACTGTGTAATGCAATTTGATTTTTACATCACTGACCCTTCATCACCTCCTTGGGGTTGTAAGCGCTATGTAAATACAATTGCAATTAAAAGAACTCACATCACAGCTCAGTTGTTACCTGCACTACAACTCAAAATAAAAAATCTTTGTTATCACAAAGATTCTTCAATTAAAGCCAGTACTGGCTCCAAAGCATCTTTTACATGTGCAGATTAACTCATAGCACACATTTGCATTTCTTTTTCAGGCAGCAGGTGCCCTGGCAGGAAGCGGTTTATCTATCTGCCCTGCTTTAGTTTCACATCGCAGGACACTCCTCAGTGATGGTTGTTTTACAAAAAGTAGAAACGTTTTTCATAAATCCGTTTTGTGCAGACTGTATGGCTGGGGAATGTGCAACCCCCTTCCCATGACTCCATGCCCCACCCTGGGTATTGTGTCCCACAGATTGAAGACCTCTGCTCTGCGGAATGTTTCTGTGCAGGGAAGTGAACCTCCCTGCACAAAATGATCCAGGGTGCTGTGCAGTGTAATGTGGCACCCTCTTGCACCCTTATGGTGAAACGGGGCATGCAGTGGTGTACTATGGAACAATCGGTGTGGCAGCACAGGGAGAGAGGAGGAATGAGACATCTTGGTAAATAAATGTCACATTCCAGCCCTCTTCCTTTCAGGCAGCACAGCAACTCTGGCCCTGGGCACTGGTGCACTTCGAACTGTATTGAATAAACACTGGCATATTATTATTACATCATGCTCACACTCCTTTAGGAACAAAGATAGTGGATGCAAGTGCAAGCACTCTTTGATTCTAAAAGTTAATTTATATTTAAGTGAGCTGTTTAAGTGAGTGGAGTGGCACACACTAACATTTCTTGCATGAACATGGTACGATGCTCATAAACAAAATGTCCTTTTTTGCTTTGCGTCAGAGGCACATGTGGCATGTGGCACCTGGCTACAATCATTGCTGCATAGATATCTATCTACATATATATATATATACATATATATATATATATATATATATATATATATATATATATATATATATATATATATATATATATATATATATATACACAAATTACTCAGTCAATTTGATACACACATGTAAAATTATAAATTTAATTTAATATTATATATATCTATATATTAACAACTTCAAACTGCTGTGCCTCCCCGTATCAAACCACCAGCGGTGCCCACATGGACATGGGTCATTCCGTCCAATATTATCACTCTTCTCCTCATTCAAAGAAAACTGGCACTCTGTGGAGCGGTTGCAAATAATTCATTGTGCACGGTACAACACTCAGGAACAGGAACGCGATTTGGCACTTGCTGCCTTTCTCAACCTGTTCAGTGCCATTTTCTCATTACTTTTTAACTCCATATGTGACTTTACTTTCACCATACAGTGTTCCCATAAAACAATACTTTTTATATTCTTTGCTTGCTGGTACACACATTATTTCATGACATTTATATTCAATCTAATTTTCGGAAAATATAATTCAATACCACACAGCTAATTACACAAATGGGCAAATATGATTGATGTATTGCCGAAAATTTCACAATGAGGCTGGTAGTTATACAAGTGAAGCCGCAATTAGCTTATCATTCACTAAAAAGGCACAACAATAACAAAGCTCTGGGTAAGTTACTATAAAAACAAAACAAAGACCCCCGACACTGATAAAGCTTTTGGCATATTTTTTTAATCATATATCAAATTACCAATAGCATCCCAATTGTGCCCACGTAGGCAAACCATACTTCTTGCTTCAACATCTCCCAGTCTCAATATTCCTCATAGTGCACAATAGTACAAAAAAATCACCAAAACGTGAAATAAAGACAAGAATAAACACAGAGGAAATGACACAATAACAAAATAGCTATAACAAAGTTGGGATCTGAAATATGGAAGAGCAGATAGGGTTAGATTGGGTTGGATTAAGGAAAAGGCAGCCAGCAAGGAAAGAGGAACAGAAGGAAACGAAACAAATTGGCCCTGTCCTTGCGTGCCACTGGATGCTGTTCATGCTGATTTTTCAGTGTAGAACGCGCTACTGACGTGATAAAGCAGCACAAGCAGCTGGACGATTATTCATCTGCCCATTTTGGAGTTTGTTGAGGCAGTGCAGACTGCTGTGGTGGCGAGACGGGCCAATGAGGCAGTCGGAAACAGTGTTTCGGCTGGACACATTTTGATGTTGCCTTTTGCCGATGTGACTGTGGCAGTCCAACCACCACATCCCAACACGCAGAAACAGAGAGTATAAATTAAGAAACTCCCCTGAAGGCAGCGTCATGCATCCTGTGCCGCCGTGGAGCTGATCACACACGTCCTGCTGCTGCTCATAGATGGAGCACAAAATCCTTACTGCCGTGGACGCAAGTCAAGGTAAGAACACACACCTGTGTCAGTAAGCTGAACAACAGATCATGGCATCGTCACCCACATGATATGGGGGTCACTCTACATGGGCCAAGTACACTTGTCATTGTTCCTGATCAAAGTCATTCACAACAAGTGACACATCCACAGCCATAAAATCTCCCATTTGGGCAGGTCACAGATACTGCGCCGCCACACTCCACAATAACACACGTCTGCTCATGAGTGTACAGAACAGTGTGGCACAGCAGTCACTTTACATTGTCACACGTAATTCAACTGACGCCCACACATTGATCACATGCCATGGACTGTCGGCAGATTGAATACACACATGTATGGATGTGTCATTTAACTTAAACACCCCTCCCGTTAAACATCCCTGTAGCGGACCCACACATATCAACCACATTGAAACACAATGGAAGGTCACTGGGATACACAATATATTGTGACACAAATATCCAAAGCTCACAAAACAAACAATACCTGCCCAATAGGGATGGGGACATCAGGAGCACTCATGGAAGGATGCTGCCCTGGGACACATTTCACTTTGCACATGCCCTAAAACAATGTTTGCACAGGAACTGGCCATACAAGTATCTCAGGGACAAACAAGAGCAGAGCCAAGTGACATAAAAATGGACACATGATCAGTCAAAAGTAAAGGAAGGTTGCACAACTGAACACCCTCCATGTGTGAACAAACACAATTCTAACTTCCACACAAGACAAATGTACAATGCATACCAGGGGGGCAATTCTAACACCATACATGCTGACATTGGCCTACTCAAGATGAAATACTTACTATGTCACAAATATCACAATGCAATGACAACTCAATTGGATTACCGCCCACATATCCATACAGTGAACATCTACCCTTGTTCTGGGTGACACAACATTACCCACAGAGTCAGATTTTGCAAACAGTCAATCAGAGTGAAATACACACAACTGTAGGCATACAACACAAGCCACTCAGGATCAACAAAAAGGCAGAAACGTAATGGCAGGACAAATGTGTACCAAACAAAACAACAACTTGAGTTCATTAACACTGAATGCTTTAGATCAAAGGCCACTGGCCAGTCCAAATTAGTCCACACAGTCCATGCACAGTACTGTGCCTAAGCTTGACTCCAATCCCTGCCAGGGAACCTCTACAGGAAGGGGCATCAAGTGGGCATGCAGGCACCTAAGGGAGACATACTACACATCTAGCATGGAAAGGTACACTGTAGTCACATTGTGCAAAATGTCAGGGAGATATGTCTCACAATGTATCAGCTAGCCTCATGGTAATCCCCTCTCTTTGTATGTCTACCATTTCAATGACATACTCTGACTGTATCAGTAGTAGCCAATAGTACTTTGAATTTTGGAGAGACCCAAGGATTCTCACGTACTTGTAGAAGGACCTCAACATGTTGCCCAATGGGAAGCTAAATCATTCTCTCCATTCTGGTCTTACAAACCCAGATTTCATGGATGAATGGTTGTACACAACCACATATGATTCCCACATAATTGAAAGCCATTCCATGATGCATGCCAACAGTCAGGTAATGAACCTTGCACATTTCACATGTGCAGAGCACTTTGCTACATGATACCACATCAGTGGCATGAAAATGTACACTGTTGGTAAAAACTATAGTGCTATCTGTCATTTCTACTGTTGCTCCTGCAGTTGTACATGCCAAATGACATGTCATGAGATGTGAGGGTATGCATGAGTCACTAATCAATGGTGATACACTCCTGTCTGTGGCACCACATGAAGTGTTGCACCATGACATATGTCCAATTCCAAACATATTGGCATGCACACATATGTAAGGGAATAGAGAAATCATCCCATGAACACAGGTAGACCATGCATGAAAAAACAGTGAAAATAATTTGCCAAAAGTGAAAGGAACACATACTAACATGTAGGCACAAGGAATGTTGGCAACAGTGATGCCACACAAATCATGTCAATGGACATTCCCCACTTACCAGGGGACAGTATTGATCTGCAGCTGCATCCAAAGAACAATGTTCTGTCATATGTATGATGTCCACCTTCACATGACAGACAGTAGAGAGGCACCAGCACTCGTGGTACACTGGAATCAAGTGGCTTTTGGGGGACAGATGCCAAATTACTCACTTGAGCAGACACATGACTGAGGACAGTGATCCATCACTTCATTTTTTGTGGGCTGTCACAATGAAGAGTAGTGCAGTGTTGTGTACAGATTACACCCACAAAAACAACCAACATTACTTGATTGATCACTGTACACAGCTATGTGTTGGCCCTGGAGAGCAAATTGTTTGTGGATTGTACTCAGTTGTATCCTATGACCCTGGGCTAATAGGCAAGGCGCATCACTATACACCAACTTCCATACCTACGCAAACATTTACTCATCTTCTGTGTCACACACAGGCCATCCCCAATCGTCGGAGGGAGCGCCTGTAATTTAACACATCAACTTGGCAATGTGACAGGCAGGAATATGCCCTGTACTCATTCCCTTGTGGCTGCTGTGCTCCCCTCAAACGCCCATCATGCTCTGGATAGGCTACCACCAGAATGTGGGACATTAGGGGGTTCAGGATCTGATGTGCACCCTGCCCACATTGGGACGACAGCCCCGGCTGGACCCCTGCAAACTTCGGGGTCCCGCATCTCAGGTCCTCCCACCTCTTCCAACAGTGGGCGTTCCACCGGCTATGGACCCCCCGAGTCCACACCTTTTAGGCAATGGCTCTCCAAATCCTTTTCTTCTGATGGGTGTTGACTTGAATGGATGCAAGAAACAAATCAAGATTTCAAACACAAGTTTTTGCACAAATGGTTGTGTTACACACGTCAGAAACACCAAGCACAAACTTTTTAAATTTATCAGCACATGACAACTGTAAAGCTCACATGCTGATAAGTACAGGAACATGAACTACACACTTTTAGAGTTATCTGCAGACTGACTCACTACCCTGCTCATAGCCTATAATGACTAAGCAAGCCTACTGGCATTAGGTAGCACAGGCTCCAGCAACATGCACTGTGATGTGAGCCACAATGAAACACTACACACCAAACTGGCTTCTGAAGGGTACCTCCTTGGGCCTGCCTGGACAAATATATTTCCACTCAGCAACATTGACTCAATGCATACAGTCCATACAGGCAACTCCCATAGTACAGACTTCACCCTAAGACTTGATTGACAATGAAAGGGCTGACATGGTGGGCACGGAAAGTCTCTACCATGTGCATGTGCGGACATGTGTCCTACCAAATGTAGACTCATGCCACTTCAGGGTGGGTTTCTGTGGTATGTACCTGTGCCACATAACACACCTTTGAATATAGGCGGAAAACCTACAGAGATGGCATTCAACATACCAAGGTATGTTTGGTTCAATTTCTGCTATGTAACAAAGCTACTGAGTCATATGCCATGGCCTCCCTGGAATCTACACACTATCTGCACTGTGGGTTTGTCAATTGTGCAGTACACCTGTACTGGACAAATGTGACTTACGTGAAGGTGACAACAGAGCTATGGGAGTAAGGGACCTGTTGAGTCAAAAACGCACATTGACAATGATGTAAAATGCACATATGGACTAGTTCAGGAATTTAACTTAGAGCCCATTCCTAATCTAATCGATTGACTGAGGCATTCATGGCAGGTTTTGCCAAAAGAGCCTCACATTGGCCACATAACAGGATCTGCAGGTCTACAGGGGATGGGCACACTGCCACAGTTGCATAGCCATGGTGACTCTCCCACAGCCCGGAGTATGTCCCATGTTGTGAGATACATTTGACTGGCCCTGGTCTCCTCAGGCTGAGCATATAAAACCTACTTGATACTCACATTTCCCTCACTTCCATGCTTGGGGCCTCAGAAGGCATCACACAACACAATGTGAATGTCCACACCAAATAGTACTGGTCTCCAATATCTGCACCATGTACATCCCATTGAGGCCACACAAACCGCAACAACAGGCACGCAAGAGGTTTAACAGGTACATAGGGACACATTGTAGCCTGTGAGGGGGGAAAGGATGGTGCTGAACATAGTCAATTGCGTCTATGAGGTAATTACCAGCTACTCTGATGAGCTATAGAGCTGACCATACAAGGGAAGGACCTTGTCTACAGCCCTCTCCAGTTCCTCTGTAGAGAAGGCAGGGACCCTTTCACCTGCTGGCCATTGCATACTTGCTTCCAGAGGTGGCACACAGCAGCTGTAGTGGTGGAGGTGTTGCTGGCAGCAGTGTCAGGAGTCAAGTAACTGATTTTGTAAAACGTGACGTACACGTACGCCACCTACACGTTCATCAACGCTGACAGCCAGAGCCATTGGGCCACGACCGCCACAGGCAGCAAAATTAACCTATGGCTGTGTCCACGGCGGTTGGTACCTCCCACTGTGCGGACGACTTTGCGGGCAGTACCTAATGTCCAGTGGAGTAGGTCAGGCATTCGCCACTTTGAAGTCTGGAAATACAGTAAATGGCCCTGTTAAATGTGTCACATCAACAATGTATGTGTATGACCATCCCAAACATCCCAAATCAGTCTTGTTGTGTAGGTCCTACCATGCGATCACCAGTGCAATGTGTTGCTGGGTACAGCTGACATATGATGGCAGTGCACTGTCCACCACTGGTGACGTTTTTTTTGATGGTCGGAAAATACTGTTATATTTAGAGGGGCAATTGAGTAGCAGATGGTTGAGTGTTGCATGAATCCATGTTGTGGGCGCATGTCTCGTCAACTATGGGGGTCACATTTGACACTTGTGTGGTTGACAGCTGTGATGTGTACTGGTTGTAATGTATTTTAGGTCTGAAATGCCTTATCACATGATTTTGTGTGGATTTATCATGTATTTTGGTGTAGACACAGTGACTAATGCTCCCTCTCTTGTATTTTCACACATAGGTACCCAGGGAGAGGGAGGATGCGACAAGCCCCAGTGTACCATCCATTGCCAGACCTTCAAACTGTGGAAGAACGCCATATAATTAAACTGTACAGTCTGAATAGACAAACAATAGTGTATTTAGTGCCATCAGTTGGAGCCATATCTGATGCCTGAAAACACCAATCTGACATGCTTACGCCCATTGTGAGACTCGTGGAAGTATTGCACTTCCAGGCCACAGGGTCCATCCAACATACAGTGGCCATATCTGGTGGTATGTCCCAACTTATGTTCTGTCTTGTGTTGAGAGATTTCCTATCACCAGTGTTGAAGCACATTGACAGTTATATCATGTCCCTCCGACGTGAGGATTTGGCCAATGTGAAGGCTGACTTCTATGGTTTTGCCCACCTTCCACATGTGGCAGGGGCCATTGATGACACACATGTTGCCTTGGTGCCACCGCAGGCCACTGAACAAGTCTATCACAACAGGAAAGACTTCAGTTTAATCAGTTGTCTGTCTGATCTTTACATCTCAAACGTCTGTGCCTGTTTCCCTGGATCAGCCCATGATTCCTTCTCAATGCAGAACAGCACCATACCCCAGCTGATTTCACAACGAGAACCAGAGAGGACCTGGCCACAGATCACTGTGGCATGCTGCATGCTCCACAAATGTGCCCTGCCTGCGGGGGAATATCCCCTACATCCCAGAGGAGGGGGAGCCTGCAGTGCCACCAGGTGGAAATCCTGAAATGCCAAATGAAGATGACAGTGGTGAAGAGGAAGGGGCTGACTTGCAACAAGATCTCATCGACAGCTTCTTCTTATGAGTGTAAGTATGTCATGTGATGTCATGAGTTTGGCTGTACAATGTACTGTAGTTGTGAGAATGTGTGGAGTTGATTATTTGAAGTAGTTAGGGAACTGATACTCAGACAAATATCAGCCTAAGTCTGTTTGATGAGATAGCTTTTGACATATCCCCACCTTGATGATGTGGATTTGTTTGTGTCAGATTTATTGCAACATACTTTGTTTTCCAGGTGCCTTCTATGTGATTTTTTTTCATATGTATGATTTCATGCCTAAACTCCTTGATTTGTCCTTTGTTCAGGTACCTTCACCATGACATCTTCATGTGGGCATTTCAGAGTTGTGACATTGGCAGGTATGTGATGTGTTCGGACATACAAAGTGGATATGGATTGTTCTAGGGAGTGTAGTTCACAGATTTTGGTTGTAGGAGAACTGTGCCAAGACAGCTTACACAGTGATAGGACACAAGTTCATAAGACTCCATTGGACTTGTTACTTGTCCTGTGTTGGCACCAGATGCATCATGTGTGTCATCATGTGGTCATAAAATATGTAGTTGTAGGCCACATTATGTCAGTTACCCTTCAGATTGGCTGAACACTTTCTGTATGAGACATATAGGGTGGTTGATGTGTTTCATTATTGTATGACAAAGTGCATGTGCCAAATCTTTGACATATGTTTGTGTCACACCAGCAGATGCATGAGCGCTGGATTGTTATGACCGTGTGATCAGAAACTGTTGTACTGTCATCGGTCTGAGTGTTGCATTATATGATATTGGATTACTTTGGTGTGGTAGATAATATGGCTTCAGCTGATGACTTTAACAACTTCAATGTTTGACTATTCTACAGGGCAGTGTCTGACAAATCCCTTCTTTCCATGGTCTGGAGGTCAGTACCTGTCAATATGTTCATTTATTCAGTATTACTCAAACATTTATGTTTTGCAGTGTTTCAGACATCTTGACAATGTGTGTTCTGAACAATGTAATAGCATTTTATCTTTGACCATACACTTGTATGTGTATGTTTGTGTGGAATGGTTGTAATCCTGAGCTGGACACTGTGTACATGCAACATATCCCATCTTGAACAAGTACCTTGGATCATCATTGTATGGTTCACATAGTCTGACATATATACATGCCAAAATGTGAAATTAGAGACAGCAGACAATGAGTTTCTGACTGGTGTATTTATTTCAGTGCACAAACAAAATAATATTGTGACAGAAATGTGAATACAAGTGAAGTGAAGGGGTCAGTCATGGTGGATGAAATCACTGGAGTAGATGTGACACCACTGGAAGTCCAAAGTCCAGAGTTTTTCTCCCATTGAAAATAGAAGGTGGCTTGGGAACAGTACACACAGTGATTGTGTGACATACAAAGGAGGACCCTAAGGAAGAGGATTGTTGATGGCAGTGGTGGGTGTCTTTCCATCTGCACTTCCTGAGTTCTTTGCTGGGCATCCCCACTTGCAAGGAGAGGGGTTGATTAGCTACTACAGAGGCTGGGATGTCTGTGGCTGGTTGTTCCTCTGGCAGGGCCTCCCTTCCTGTGGCTGGCGCTGATGTACATGGGCCTGATGTTGTTGACCCAAAGGAAGGGGAAGATTGGTTTTGAAAAACCCTGCTAACCCTGTTGTGTGAATGCCCCTCAACACCCGTGTTAGGGAGGCTATGTTTGAATTGAGGGCCTCCATTTGTTCACACATGTCCCTATGCATGTCCCTCTCTAGCTGTTTGATTTCCTGAAGTTTGGTCAACACCTGGCTTATCATGCCTTGGGACTCCTTATAGATCCCCAAGATGTGGCTGATGGTGTCCTGGCTGACAACAGCCATAGTGTCCTTACTCCGCTGGCCCGCCACATCCCTCCCGTATACCCTACCCCCACGAGCCTGAGCCCTTTGCTCAGGGTGCCCTCTCCAACTGGTTCCTGGACCCTTAGTGGCCAAAGTGTTGAGTTGCACGTCAGGATCCAGGACTGTGGGGCACAAGATGGTGAAAACTGTGATACGTACACAGGTTGGGGGGGGGGTGCCTGGTTGCCTGTGATTTAGAAACAATAGGGGTGGGAGGTGACGTGGCCACAGTGAGACTCACTGCTGACATCTGACCAGGTTTCCCAGATGGGACTGGAGCTTCCTCCACTTCCCCAAGTCCAGGAGTGTTGTCATCACTGAGGGCCTCATCCAGGAGGGTAGTAGAGTCTGTTCTGTGGCCTGTGTGCCCAGTGGCAGCTCAACCTGTTAATGAAGAACATACATTGTTATTGTTTGAAGTGTGACATTTATCTCCAAAATGTTTGTGTTACAGTAAGCAGATACATTTGACATTCTTAATTTGTAGGTTAGCCTATTGTTCCATGTTACCATGATATTGGAGTATTTGACATGACTTGTGTGAAGCTTGCCTAAACTATTTAACTCAAGCAGCTCATGAGATGTGCAGATCAGTTGCACTCTTCAAGATGGACTGAAAATGGCATCTTACTACCAATAAAGCCAACATAGTGGAGAGGCGACATACTGTATACCTTTGACCATTTGGAGGCCTAGTTGAATGGGATGCAGACAAACACAGGACTTTGTGGTATATGTGACTGGAGTCATCTTGTGCTCAGTGCTGTGTCAATGTGTCTGCTGCTGCTACTAACCTGGTGATGCAGCTTGAGGCCTTACAAATACTTGTTGTATACACTTGGTAAGGTATCAGTCCTGTCCTCAGTAGCTTCATCTTTGGTTAGGAGATTAAAATGGAGCAAGATAGACAGACACATCTCTGAGTTGAGCATGTTGTGTATATTGGTCACTCACAGGTGAGTACACTTCAATTGAGAGTTAACAAACAGGAGTATTTGGGCAAGTGGACACTGGGCTGGTGTTTGGAGTGAAAGACAGAAGACCTCCTGGGAGTTACAGTCAGGTCACTCCCTGTACCACCCAACATTTGACAGTTGGCATCTTCCAAGGTGAGTACACCTCATTTGAGGGTTCATTAACAGATGCATTAGGGCAAAAGAACACTGGGCTGGTAGTTGGAGTTAGGGAAACGGGGCCTATTGGGCTTTGCGGTCATGTCACTCTGTCTACTTCCCAATACTTGACAATTTGTGTTCTCCTAGGTAAGTAAACTTCATTTGAGAGTTCACTAATAGATGCATTGGGGCAAGTGGACAATTGGTGGTTGGAGATAGAGCAACAGGGCCTATTGGGCTTTGCAATCATGCCACTCCATCTACCTCCCAACAACTAACAACTAGTATCATCCCAGGTGAGTAAACCTCAATTGAGAGCTCCTAAACAGGAGTATTTGGGCAAGTGAACACTGGGCTGGTGTTTGGAGTTACAACCACAAGGCTTCCTGGGAGTTGCAGTCAGGCCAATCTCTCTACTACACACCCTAGACAAATATTAGGTATTACATGTCCATATGCAGACTGCATTTAGGTTTGGCCATACATTTACATGTTGAGACATGCCATGAGTCCTGGGATGATTTTTTGATACTGAAAGACTTACCAACACTATTTGAACATATGGCATGTGATGGGTCTTGGTAGCTGTGATGATACAGATTGACAGTGTTAACACTCAGATACTCTGGGTACCGAATGTTACTGAGGTACATGAACAAGACAGTGGCAAAAGCTGAGCCGTGGGCATGCAGGAAATTGCATTTTTGTGACAGTTTTATGTTGTGAGTTTCCAAACTCCACTCCCCCAGGTATTTCTGTCAAGCCCTCAGGATGCAGAATGGCCAAGACCCTCTCCTCCCAGGGAAAGAGTCTTAATGAGGCGCTGGGAGGGCCACCACCAGTCTTGATGGCCTCCAGCTGCTGCCAGGGGACCAGGTAATAGACCTTTGTCCTGAGGTCGTCCCACCTCTTCCTAATGTCCCCCTTGTGTGCAGAGTGGTGCCTACAACATTCACTCTGTTGACGATCCTTTGTCACATTTCCATTTTCCTACTGTGGGGAGTGTGCTGAACTTGGTCTCCAAACAACTGTGGCTCTGTTCTTATGATTTCATCCACCATAACTCTCAACTCATCTTCTGAAAATCATTGAGATTTGGTATGGGGCATGGTGGAAAATTAAAGTGGGTGACAGGGAGTTATCTGCAAAAGAAAGGTGATATGGGGAGTAAATGGAGAAAGGTGTGTGAAGTGGTTTAATGTATAGTGAGCAAAAGGGGTGCCTCATCTCTCTCAAATAATCTCAACTCTTGATTTCAGTGGCGATGCAAAGGATCATGGTCTTTGAAAGGGTGTGTTATTTAGTGTACTTTGCAGGTGTATCCACTGTTCCAATGTGTGTCAGCTGTGTTGTTTTTAAATTCATCCAATTCAACAAATGTCTGTTACTTTTGTGGACGCACTCCGCGGTGTTCAACGACCATTGGCTAACTGCCATGAGGGGACCACCACAGAGACTGTGGTGCTCATCCGCCTGCCAAACTCAACCTGTCACATGACTGCTGGTGCCATCAGGACACACCGGCTGTATTCCGACTTCACCGCAGGGCGGACGGGTGTAGACAGTGTTTCCGCCCACTGGCCCTGCTGTGAAGAGGGCCTTAAGATTGATTCCGGCTCGATTCCGAGCCGACGCCACTGTGGCGGTGCAGCAGCACCCGTTGTGAATTTCACTGTCTGTAATTCGGGCAGTGAAATGCGCGATGGTGCTGTGCAGGGGGGCCCCCATTCTGCCAGCTTTTCTACGGTGGTGTGAACCCCCATAGAAAACCTGGCGGATTACAGCTGCCTGGACCGCCAGGCTGGAGGCCGTCTCTGGTGTGGTAGTTTCGGCGTATTACCGAGGTGTTTTGGCCACGGTCGGAATGTGGCGGATCGGACCGCCACTACTGCAGTGGTCCAGTGGTCACCCTGAGTCTGGTGGTCTCAAGACCGCCAGATTCGGAATGAGCACCTATGTGTTTGTAATATGCTCTGTGGTTGGCCGCAGCACTGATGGCGCTGGAGGTCAGACCATCTAGATATTGGACTGCTGCGCCCCTCGCAGTGGTGCCTTTTTTTGCATGGCGGGCAACAGTTCTGCCTGTTTGCATCATAATATCGCGGTCTGGGGACCATCGGCGTAGCTGTCTTTTTTGGACCGCCGACATGGCGGTCTGGTGGTCCGACCGCCTAACTCATAATGAGGCATTAAGTCACTGAGTCCTGAAGAAAATCCATGGCTACATTAGGAGACATCGTGGGCACACCCTTACCCCAGGTTCATTTATAGGGTCCTAAAAAGGTCCTCTTAACTCATAATTTGGAAAACTTGGGTTTCCACAAGGACATACTCCTTTGATTTCTTTGTTATACACGCAACCTATAGCTACTATACGGCTGAACGGGACACTCTCCCTCTTTTTTTCCCATAGAGCATGGTACCCGACAGGGATGTCCACTATCCCACCTGCTCTTTATAATAGCGAGGAAACCCCCTGGTTTGTCTCCTGCAGGAGGGGCACATCCATAGAAGTTTACAGTTTGCCAGCGGGCTTCTCCTAGTTTTTCTCTATGCAGATAATATACTGATATTCATCCGCCGCTCTGAAACAAATCTCAAACCCATACTAGATGAAATTGTCCGCTTTGGGCACTTTTTCAGGGCTACATGTCAACTGGGGTAAGTTGGAGCTCTTCCCACTCACTGACAGTACCCTACCCCCGCAACAGAATACGCCCTGAGATGTTGTAATGACTCTACAAAGTACCTTGGTATTCATATTCACAGAGACAAGGACCAGGTCATATGCTTAAACCCTGGGCCTGCCATTGAGAGGCTTACCGCCCAGGTGGCTAGATGGGTGAGACTTCCGCTGTCTATGGTGGGCTGCATCTCCCTCATTAAAATGATGGTTCTTCCACAATTCCTACATCTTTTTCTAAACATTCCCATAGCATTCACAAACTCTTTTTTTGCCACACTCTGCAGTTTGCGTATTCAGCTTGTGTGGGCGGATGGGCACCCCCGCATTCGTTGGGAGATTCTCACCCTCCTGTATGAGTGGAGTGCCTTTGGTGTTCCCAATCTTCAACTGTATAATTTTTCAGCGGCACAGTGCCACTACTTTCACCATTGGTTCCATCCCGAAGCACGCATTCCCTATGCCACCCAGAGCGTGACTTGGCAGCCCCTGTCCTATTATAAGCAGTCCTGCCCCAGGTAGTCCCCTTGAATCCTAGAGATATCCAAATGCTATCCACTAGTAGTTGGGCCTGGCGCAGGCTGGTCACTTACTTCAGGCCGATACACTATGGGGGTGATTATGACCTTGGCGGACGGCGGAGGCCGTCCGCCAAGGTACCGCCGCCAAATGACCGCACCGCGGTCAAAAGACCGCGGCGGCCATTCAGACATTTCCTCTGGGCCGGCGGGCGCTCTCCAAAAGAGCGCCCGCCGGCCCAGAGGAAATGCCCCTGCAACGAGGACGCCGGCTCAGAATTGAGCCGGCGTAGTTGCAGGGGTGCGACGGGTGCAGTTTGCACCCGTCGCGTATTTCAGTGTCTGCATTGCAGACACTGAAATACACAGTGGGGCCCTCTTACGGGGGCCCCTGCAGTGCCCATGCCATTGGCATGGGCACTGCAGGGTCCCCCAGGGGCCCCGCGGCACCCCCTACCGCCATCCTGTTCCTGGCGGGAGACCCGCCAGGAACAGGATGGCGGTAGGGGGTGTCAGAATCCCCATGGCGGCGGAGCGCGCTCCGCCGCCATGGAGGATTCCCCCGAGCAGCGGGAAGTCGGCGGGAGACCGCCGACTTTCCGCTTCTGACCGCGGCTGAACCGCCGCGGTCAGAATGCTCGTGGGAGCACCGCCAGCCTGTTGGCGGTGCTCCCGTGGTCGGCCGCCAGGGTCAGAATGACCCCCTATATTGTCTGGTGCTGACGCTGATAAACAATCCATTTTTACCTATTTGGAAGCGCTTATCCAGCAAACCCTACAGCTGTTAAATATCCACACATTAGGTGATGCATTTCCCAATGATCGCATATTCTCACGCACAGCGGATGCACGATTCACCAATGCCACTCACTTACAGCATTTCGTGCTTAGTCATCTACAGAGCACCTTATGCGCACAACACCCCACCTATCCACTATTTATTATTTTTTATTATTTTCTATGGTGCATTATTTTCGGTTTCATTTTCATTTGAAATGCTAGCTTATAATGTATTCTCTATTTCTATTCTAGTAGAAATATTCATGCTTCATCATTTCCGTTCATTTTTTCATTTGAAATGCTAGCCTTGAAATGTAGCGGCAAAGCTGCAGGATTGATGTTATACAAGGAGAAAGTAAATGGGATACATCGTAACTTTAAACGCGTTAGCGCGCTGAGTCTCACGTGACTGGGATACAAGGTATATAATGCTACTTTAAAATGGCGCTCGCGAGGTTGATGAAGGCGGAGAACGCCGAAACGCGTCCTGCATTTCGCCAATAAAAGTCTGTTATAACCATCGCTCTTGGAGTGCCGCCTCTCCTTTGGAATCGAGTGGAGACGAGTGCATATAAATATATACATAGATATAAACCATGTTGACCTATATCCTTAATGCTAGAATAGGAGGGCCAATAAAGAGCTAAAGGTGGTACTGCTTCTCAAATGTTCTCAAGACTTTTAGCTCCTCAACCAGTCCATAGCAACCATGTTTTTTTTACTTTACATAATCCTCCTGAAAATATAAATATATACATAGATATCAACCATGTTGACATATATCCTTAATGCTAAAATAAGAGAACATTATGATGTTAAATTAAACCTGGAATGCTGTGCGAAGCTTTGCAGAGGCCCAGGTATGGCCCTATGCACTTGTTGTTCTTACTCCTAGTCATATTGTAAACACATAAGGTGTAAGCAGATACATTATGACATTTAAGATACGGAAAGCATGACAAGTAAAGTTAATTAGGTGTATCATATTAATTCATAATCAAAGTAACCAATAGTGCCATTCTGCATCTTTGTTTTAACCATGTCTAACAGTATCAAAACGAACGATAAGAGAACTTTCCTGTTATTGCAGTTTAAGTTCCTGATCTCCTTCTCGGGGATGATGGAAAAAGACCTGGTATATGGGTGACAGGATGTAAAATGTTCAACAAACAGAAGATGCACATCAGCTCTTTGCATGTTGCGGAAATGTTCCTGTATCCTTTGTTTTAGCGGTCTGATTGTACTCCCAATGTAGTATTTATCGCAAGGGCAGATGATGAGATATACTATATTAATATTGTTGCAATTGATAAAGTCCAAAATGATAAAGTCATGATCGTTGATGGTAATTTGTTTTGTCTTAGACAAACCAAGTTTACAAATAGAGCAATTAGCATAGGTGTAAAAGCCAGTAACTGGTTGAAGAAAGTGTTGCGATGTTTTCTTGTCGTATCCTAACATTAGTTGCTTTTGGTGTGATGTGTTCCGCCGACTATCACACACTCATTGTGGGATTGCCCCTCCACTTCAATCCGGTACTGGCCCTCTTGGGCTACACAGGAGATATACCCAAACCTATAAGACACCTCACAGCTATATCACTTTTATTGGCCAAGTGGGAGATAGCACTCTCCTGGGGCACCAAATGTACGCCCACTACTACAAAATGGCTAACAAGCCTCACATATTGCGATAACACCAGCAAACTTTTTGCATCGCTGCAACCTCCAACATCTAGACCTAGGGATATTTGGCATCCATTTAGAGATTACTTGCACACACTGGACACCACCCCTGACCTCTCAATCCTCCATGGAGGCTTGATGGGCCTGCGGCCTGCCTCCTGTGTAATAGCTGTGCTTGAATGTGCTTGCTGGATTTCATTTTTGTGATACTGTTTGTGTTCTTGCTTCCCATTGCCATGATTGTGCCATTAGACTGTCTATCATTCCACTGCCAAAAGTTAAACTTGTGCTTCGGAACGATGATCATCCCTTTGCCTGTGGTTCATTTTGACTTGCTTGCATTGTTGTAGGTTATTTGAAAATGATAAGTAAAGTGATGACTGAAAGGCTCTCAAAAAGGCCATCTTCTGCCAGAGAGGTTGCCAGGTCCCTGAGTTTGGAATGTGCTTTGATCAATAACAGGTGTTTTCACTCCATAGACAGAGCACAATATGTGTTACCTATGAAACAGATGATCAGATTGTTCCACCAAGATAGTACTCCTGAAAGACTAACTGGCTCCTTGACAAGGCATTGGGCATTCGGTCCATAGTTGGACCCTGACTTGTTTGTGATGTGGCTTGTGATGCCCGAATGAATTAATATACTTCATTTTGTATTGTCATTTAAGACCGTTATAGAAAGAAAAACGATCTTCTTGAGGACACCATACTCAAAATCTCCATATATCAACTAAATAACAGAACAATATATGCTCATTATAATCCTAATGTTAACATGCAAAGCTAAAAACAAGAAAAGGCACAAATCACGATAATTAAGAGTTCTTACCCCATACTGTGATCCAAATGATTAGTTGGCTTGCCAAGCTGGTTGACCACCCCACTCTCTGCCAAGATCAACTCCAAGGGCCTGGGATACTATATATCTTTTTGGATTGTGCATGCACATGATGGCAAGCTCGTAGTGAATATAGGTCATGTCGTGCCTTTTTTTTTCACAAAGAAATAGCTAATGCATTTCATTCTTAAATAACTTATTAAAGGCTGTGAATGATTTAGACCTACAAAAAGTATATATTTGAAAAAATATATACATTCAGGGAAGCAAAAAAAGGTATATATACAATTTAAAAAATCAGACACTGATACCCAATTCAAGTATAATCAATTCATTTAGGCATTTGAGAAAATTGGAGCACCAACTCTAATCACTTTTTCTACTTTTCAACATCCTTAATACATTATTTGAAAGTTAAAACTAAATGAGAGCTGCACATTACCACTGTTAATTAAATGAAATGTTTAATTACAAGGAAAGATCAAACATAGATACTTCATTTAATGGTATAGTTAACGTGTTAATTAAATATTTAGCTCAACCGTCCAAGTTGGTATGTTCTACTATCAACATTGTCAATAGGGTTGCCCAACACTACCTATTCTAGTTCTCCTACCCCAATAACAAACAGATTCCAATCCATAAACATTTAAACACAGTTATCTGCATATTCCTTTAGTATATAGAAGTGGAGATTTATTTTCTTTATCAGAAGGCCATTCAACATGGCAAGCTCACGATTGCTTGTTGCCTTTTACAATGGAACCAATTTGTGACAATTATTCTCGTAAAAGTATATACGGAAATAAACAATAAGGAATTATAGACAAAGAGTAAATGCAGATATAGTTTGAATTACAAGGCAACTATTATCTTTGTGACTGCAGATGATATTTGAATGACTGTTGCTTATAACAATTATATATCTTCTGTCACAGCCCTGACCAAGTTTTTTTGAGGAAAAAACTTGTTGGCTACTTTAAAAAAAGAAATAGACAATGTGGATAAATAAAGAGACTTGTGGACTACTGTGTCTATATTCACGATGACTCATTGGGTGTCCCCCAACTTGGAGTCCTCTGTATCTTCTGCTTTTTGTGGTAGCAGTATCCTCAACAGCTGGGTGCTGTTTGGGAAAAGTACCAATATAACAATTAAAGACTGACTGTGGAGTGTGGTCATCATTAGCCATAGCTATTTTTGTCTAGCACATCAGATGCCTTCTTCTATGGAAGACCAGCTGAGTCTTGGTCTCCAGTTCTTTCTCTCTTCAGCTCTGCGTCTGGGTACCTGAGCTTACCATGCCCAAGCCCCTCCCCTGAGTGCTTATCCTGATCCCCTTTTGTCCCTGTACCATTGTCTGGGTCCCCAGAGGGGAAGGGCTCATTCCTCCCATCCAGTTTACTCTGGTGGTTTTCCTCAATTCTGGAGGGAATTTACTGGGATTCACATGCTCGTTCCAGAATTGCTTCCCTCAGTTGCTTAAAGGTATCCACTGAAACTGAGGTATCCTTTTTTTTGCCCAGGACACTGGTGGGCCCGAGGGTCCTGAATCTCCCCCATAATGAGTTTTAAGCTCTGACCTTCTGCCAGAAGCATTAAGGATTCTTCCCAGGAGCTCCAAGGCATTGGTTCCTACTTGTCCAGAAGAACCAATGCCCTCTCACAGGCACTCCACAACAGTAAAGAAACATTGTTTCTCACATACCTCCTCGAAGAGTTCTTTGTTAAAGGCCCCAGAAAATGAGATCAAGGTACAGAAACAGTGCGCAAAGCACCAGTCTAAATATATTTTTACATATATGTGTATATTTATATATATATATATATATATATATATATATATATATATATATATATATATATATATTGGTATCATGGATACTATTTGTGAGAAGAAAAGTCTCCTGCTCCCTAGTTTATATATATAAATTATATACTGACAGTTGGGTTCATGAGTTAGGGGGTAGAGTTAGAAATTTCAACAATATTGATTTAGGAAGTTAAATTATTAATTGGGGTAGATGGTGGTCCATCACAAGTGATAAAGTCACTATCACGTTAGGCACAGGCAGAGGTTTCAATAATTTAAACATGAGCTCAAACCCTAGTAGCTGTGGCACAGAGCAGGAAGGCTTAATTTAAAGCAAATGTGCATTTAGAAGTACTAAAGCAGTTACAAAAGTAAAAAACTCAACATAATAAAAATCTCACTCCAGTTTGTGAACATATAGGAAAATGTAATTGGCTAAATTACACCAAAATGAAAAAATCCAACAAGGGGAATTTTAGAAAATTTAAGGTACAAAAGTGGCAAGCAAGGGTAAAGCACCAATGATAGTTTCTGATCACAGTTGACTGGGACCTAGGTGTGATTTAAGGCTGACCCCAAAGGAGCATGGAACGGCTACATCCACCAGGTTCACCTCAGTTGGAGATTTTACCTTGGGAATTATTCTCCAAAATGGAAGTCCTGTAGCGGGCCAGGCAGCAGGCTATTTCAAAGAAATGGTCTGATAAAAGTTCCTCTGAAGCCATTGGTTTTGGCGGGAAAAGCTCCAAGTGGTCAAAGTTTAGATTTCGCACCCATAGATTTCCTCTCACTAGTTGGATTGTCGTGGTGTCTTCGCCCCGTCAGGATTTCTTCTCTCAGACTTGGGGTTTAATTTTGAGTTTGGTAGAAGTGGACGTTATTCCACAGCAAGAGAAATTGAGGTATTTAGTTACTTCAGTCATGTTTAGAATGCATGAGAAAGCCTCACCTACATCATACTGGCATGCTTCATCACAGGCTGACAGATCCCATGCTGACAAGATGGTACTGTCAGAGTGGCCTCAACCTCAAAGAGAGGGATTTCAGAATAAATATTACTAGATAAGCAAGGGATTCAGGTAATTACTAAAACTAACTCTATGTATAGCCAAAATGGATTCTGTTTATTCAAGGGCACATAGGGCAGGATCAAAACAAGCGAAGTGAGCTGCACAATGAGTTACGTCTTAGTCATCCCTTTCAAGTGCCAAAATGTTTCAGCCCAACTTAAAATCCCATACAGAGTTTTGTGCCTTAGGGCTCATTGGATCCCTACTCTAATTCTTCGGTTGTAGCTTTGTGTAGACGTAAGAGTAAGTCTTACCTTACTCAAGGTTGTAATGGGTTTAGACACAAACTTTGGTTTATTTAGGTAAACTGGTCTCAGCAGAAGGGGGCACCTTCTGTTGTCACACATTTTTCAAGAAGTCATCCCCATGATGAGCCTGAACGTGCTTCCCTTGGCCCAAAATGGATATCCCCTCGAAGTCATCTGTTTACCTGTCTGCTGCCATGGTCCGTCCATCAGATTTGGAGTATGGATGAGTCACGAAAAAAAGTTAATATTTTCAAACAAATATATAATACTAACATTCTATAAGTAAGCTATTTTAAACATGTTCAAATTGTAAGGAAAAACCAATCTGCACTGACATTTTGATATTTTAACTGAAAACACTACAATATTGATACTCTAATCTACAATATACTTCTCTCACATATCACACAGGCCATAATCAAATGATTCAACAGTGTACGACAATTACATATTTATACTACCCAGTCACTGATATGTTATGCCTCAAATTATACCACATTGTGTCAAGGGCGTGACACACACACACATGCAAGACATTGCACTGATATCCTTAACCTAGATGAAAGCATACATAATGTGTGGCATGGACTATATGTGAACCACTACATTGTAGTCACAAGAAGGTTAAGCTCTGGTTAAATTATTGACTTTGTAGTTCACGTTTACAGGATGGTGTAATTATTCCTTAAGTTTGGCGACCACCATGTACATTAAAATAATACACTTATTGTACACCGCCACACAAAGGGACATTATAAAGGGTCATAGATATTTTGTTATACCTGTTACTTCTTCAGAAATTCCACTGATATTCTGTCTTCCTTATTAAAAGTGTGTACAATTATGCAGCACTTACAATACGGCTGTTGTAATTTATTTCATAATTGTAATTGATTGATTCATTAAACAATGTATAAATCTGGGCCATACATTTTTAATAAAAGTTTAAAAAATGCAACAATATTAACTTCCATTAATAAAAATATATATGTATTATTTTCTTTTTGTGAAAAAGATTCCATATTTATAATGTGGAATTCATGTGCATCTTTGTTATTATTATGTTTATCAAGTTGTGTTGAGAAAAAGGTTCTGCACATGGTGGCTACTGGTAGGGCATGCCCAACCTTAACCTTTACACACATTGGATCTTACATTTTTGCATCTATATGGATAGTGGCTACTGGTAGGGCATGCCCAAACTTAACCTTTACACACATTGGATCTTACATTTTTACATCTATATGGATAAATCATTTATGCAAAAATAGTTTTTATGAGAAGGGCTAGGGCATCCTTTTTAAAACTGTGTGTTCATACACTTGCCCTGGGTCTGGATGGCTTATAACATTTTCAGATTCAAGCGATGGCCAAGGGCTCTCAACCCTGTCACATGTACTAAACTTAATCACCATTACGGGAAGACATTGGGATACTCCGTCACAAACATGACGAATATCCTACCCAACGTTTTACAAGTTCCATAGGATATAATGAAACTTGTAAAATGATGGACAGGATATCCGTCATGTTTGTGATGGAGTATTCCATCCGCCAAAGTCATAATCAGGCCCATAGTGTCTAATATACATAAGTGCAGTTGCAAAACTTTTTTTCCTGCAGCAAAGGACTGTGAGTCTCTTCAATCACTTGCTGAAAAAAGCAGCAAGTTGCAATATACATCTGTAACAGAACTGATTTTTGTCAACTTAAAATTACAGGATTCACACAGTGCTGATTTTTATATTGATGCTTAGGTTATATTTTTAACAGATATGACATATATTTTGTTGAGCTTATTGCATTTATAAGTGTAAATATTTATTTAGAATTATTAAGGTAGGTGGAATTTTTGTCACATTTGTGATGCGATTGCTATCCCTCAAAAAACAAACTGTGAAAAAGCATTTCCTAATCCAGTTGTTTTTATTAACTGCAATTTACAAAATCTTGAATGTCCTAAAATATATTTTTGTCTGATGGGGTAACTACTCCACAAACATGTTGGAAATGCCTTCAATATTTTTGCATCTGCATTATATCCTATGTCATTTCTATTAAAATGTTTGGGATATCCCTTACACCTTCTGCTAACCTCTACATCATGGCTGATTTTTCAGTGCCTGCCACCGCCTGGCAGTAAAGGGCACTAAAACGTACTTAATGTCCTGTCGCTTTGGGAGATTCCTCCCATGACGATGAGTTCACTGTTTTTTTACTTTCAAAAAAGGAATCCTGCTGTGGGATGTTTTTTTTTTGGGAAATAACAAAAACCTGGTAAGTTTGCCATATTGCTGTGTCATGTTGATGGAGCTGTACAGCAAAATTACAATGCATTGGGCTAGCGGACATTTCTAAATGTGGCCGTTGGCACCTAGTTTAGGGTGGTGGAATAATTTACTTTGTCGCCCTCGTGGAGGATGGCCCAACCACCAATATAAAAGAAAGGTCCCAAACTAAAGGCTGAATTTTGTAAAAGATTAAAGTTAAATTGCATGTACTGTTGCAGTTTAATACACCTACACCCTTGTCTCTGCTCCCTGCCTTCAGCTCCCCATCCATTTAAAAGTAGGCTAGGGCCAGAATGTGCTGCATCATGGGGGCAACGCTGCACATGCTTTTTTTTGTTGGGAGGACCTTACAAGTTTATTTGAGGGAATAAGGCATCTTCACCGCCAAAGGTCATCCCATCATTTCCTGCATGCAACAAGGCCTATAGACAGCCTTGCGGTGCACTTGCCTGGCAAAGCCCACCAGATTTTTTTCTTCTGCTGGGGGCTGACCTACAGAGAGAAAGAAAAGAAACTTACAAGACATAAATTAAAGTATATGTTGATTGAAACCATACATGTAAAGAAACAGAAGTATGCCTCTATATGTTCATTTATCTCTTACAAATATTGTGAATGGCATCTTGTTAGATAAGTTAGTCACTCACTACAGTAACAGAAATACCATTTACGTATTCTAGGTAAACCATATAAAATGTTGTATTTTAAATTTTGTCTGGATTTCCCGTTACTGTTTTAGTTCAACAAATGTTAAATAATTTTTAAAAATGACAAAAATTACTTGTAATTTTCTTTAAAAAAAAATGTACAGACCTGATTTTGAGTTTGTTGAATAGCTCATCAATCGGAAATATGACAGATGTATGCCATCCTTTTTACATTTAGCATCATGTTTGTGCTCAGTTTCTGTCCCCAAACTCTAAATCTGGGTCAATATTATTTCATATTGGCTAATGTATCAATGCAGTCTTACGTAATTTTTTTATATATTGAGTTTTGTTTTTCTAATTTCATCTTACTCCATTGCAATGTGATAGAGAGGCACTACACCATACAAATAATAATGCATTGGTAAGTACTTGAAATTGTTTTGATAATTAGGGGCTTAAAGTCAAATTGTGATGGAGTAGTCCCTCTACCTAAAATTGCTGTAGAGTGCTGCCTTATACTTACAAGTAACTCATTGCAAAAAGTAATGAAGTAGATAGCAAATTTAAACATTTAGGTGGTCATTCCAACCTCGTCGGTAAAAGGTGTTACCGCCGTGCAGAAGACCCCCAGAACACCGCCGCGGCCGCTGTAAACTGGCACGGTCATTCTGACCCACAACAGGTAAACCGCCAAAATACAGACATCCACAAAAGTCCGCCACACCAAAGGGCAGCGAGAAACTGGCGATGACCAAACCTCCACCGTCACGCCAACAGAAATACGCCCACACTATCACGACACACGAATCCACGCGGCGGTCTTTCTACCGTGGTATTCCATTGGCGGTACACACCGCCGCGCTCAAAATACACACACATATACAAAACACTGCCACATTGGACAATTCGAAATACACACACCTGATACACATACACACACCACTCCCACACACCCAACACAATATGAAACACACACCCACATCACACACAAACCCCTACTCCTAGAGATTCGTGAACACGCACAAAGATAAGAGACCCGAGCACACAGACGCGCAATTCACTGTCACCCAGCAATACTACCACGCACTTCAAAATACACACCAATACACATCACCACACTTAGCACCACACAATCCACCCCACACATCACCCAAACCACCCCATGGCACCGCAAAGACACCCCAGGTTTTCTGACGCTGAACTTAGGGTCATGGTGGAGGAAATTGTACAGGTAGAGCCACAGCTCTTTGGGACACAGGTGCAGCACACCACCATTGCCAGGAAGATGGAGCTATGGAGCAGAATAGTCGACAGGGTCAACGCGGTGGGACAGCACCCAAGAAATCGGGACGACATCAGGAAGCGGTGGAACAACCTACAGGGGATGGTGCGTTCCATGGTATCCAGGCCCAACATCGCGGTGCAGCGCACTGGCGGCGGACCCCCACCTCCTCCCCCTGAATTTACAACTTGGGAGGAGCAGGTCTTGGCGATCCTGCATCCTGAGGGCCTCGCAGGAGTATCTGGAGGAATGGACTCTGGTAAGTCATATCTTAACTACTTCATCCCCCCAACCCCACCAGCATGGCAACTCATACCCCCACCCTCACCCCCACCCCCATCACACCTACTCCTTGCAAATGTCTTACCCTCACAACCCAACCATCCCAACACCAAGCCCTGCATGCGACCACTAAGCATGGACACCCATCACCTAAGCATGCCCACTGCACATACCCATCCCCCCCAAACCACCGTCACAAAAGGCCTGTTAGAAATGGGGTTTTTGGTTGGCATCAGGTTGCCCTCTGTCCAAGCAAGAACCCTCACTCTAGTCAGGGTAAGTCACACACAATCCAAAATCAGCCTGTGCTCACCCTCCGGTAGCTTGGCACGAGCAGTCAGGCTTAACTTAGAAGGCAATGTGTAAAGCATTTGTGCAATAAATCATACAACACCATAGCATAACACCACAAAAATACACCACACAGTGTTTAGAAATATATATAATATTTATCTGGGTATCTTCAGGTCAAAACGATCAAAGTTGCAATATGAATTTGTAAAGGTATCACTGAAAAGTGATATAAAGTGTCTTAAGTCTTTAGAAAGTAAACAGAGTCTCTTTCAAACACAAAGTACCTGGTTTCTGGTGGAAAATCTCCTCAGAGGGCCACAAAGGAAGAGGTGCGTGGAAAAAGGGTGTGTGCGTCGATTTCTCCCCAGCACACACGGACTCGCATCGTTATTTTCCACGCGGGGAAGTCGGGCGTCGTTTTCCGGCGTGCGGACAGTCTCTTTCTGTGGGTCGCGGGGAGTACCAGATGTCCCGGGTCTGTGCGTGGATTTTCCTGCTTGTTTTCCGGCTGCGCGTCGTTCTGCGGGGCTGCGCGTCGAAGTTTCGATCTCACGGCAGGCGTTGCGTCGATTTCTCCCGCGGAGTCGGGCGGCGTTGTCCTTGCGAGGCCGTGCGTCAAAGTTTTGATCTCACGGCAGGCGTCGATTTCTCCTGGAAAGTCGGGCGGCGTTGTCCTTGCGAGGCCGTGCGTCAAAGTTTCGATCTCCCGAAGACGTCGCGTTGATCAGCGTCGGTGTGCGGCGTTTTTCTTGCCGCGGAACAAGCTGTGCGTCGAAAAGTTCGCCGCACGGAGCGTCCAAGAGGAAGAGAGAAGTCTTTTTGGTCCTGAGACTTCAAGGAACAGGAGGCAAGCTCTATCCAAGCCCTTGGAGAGCACTTTCACAGCCAGACAAGAGTTCAGCAAGGCAGCAGGGCAACAACAAGGCAGCAGTCCTTTGTAGAAAGCAGACAGGTGAGTCCTTTGAGCAGCCAGGCAGTTCTTCTTGGCAGGATGTAGTTTCTGGTTCAGGTTTCTTCTCCAGCAAGTGTCTGATGAGGTAGGGCAGAGGCCCTGTTTTATACTAAGTTGTGCCTTTGAAGTGGGGGTGACTTCAAAGAGTCTCTAAGAAATGCACCAAGCCCCCTTTCAGCTCAATCCTGTCTGCCAGAGTCCCAGTAGGGGGTGTGGCAGTCCTTTGTGTGAGGGCAGGCCCTCCACCCTCCCAGCCCAGGAAGACCCATTCAAAATGCAGATGTATGCAAGTGAGGCTGAGTACCCTGTGTTTGGGGTGTGTCTGAGTGAATGCACAAGGAGCTGTCAACTAAACCTAGCCAGACGTGGATTGAAGGGCACAACAAGATTTTAGTGCAAAGAAATGCTCACTTTCTAAAAGTGGCATTTCTAGAATAGTAATATTAAATCCGGCTTCACCATTCAGCAGGATTTTATATTACCATTCTGGCCATACTAAATATGACCTTCCTGCTCCTTTCAGATCAGCAGCTGCCACTTCAACAATGTATGAGAGCAGCCCCAATGTTAGCCTATGAAGGGAGCAGGCCTCACAGTAGTGTGAAAACGAATTTAGGAGTTTTACACTACCAGGACATATAACCACACAAGTACATGTCCTGCCTTTTACCCACACAGCACCCTGCTCTAGGGGTTACCTAGGGCACACATTAGGGGTGACTTATGTATAGAAAAAGGGGAGTTCTAGGCTTGGCAAATACCTTTAAATGCCAAGTCGAAGTAGCAGTGAAACTGCACACACAGGCCTTGCAATGGCAGGCCTGAGACAAGGTTAAGGGGCTACTGAGGTGGGTGGCACAACCAGGGCTGCAGGCCCACTAGTAGCATTTAATCTACCTGCCCTAGGCACATGTAGTGCACTCTACCAGGGACTTACAGGTAAATTAAATAGTCAATCATGGATAAACCAATCAATAGTACAATTTACACAGAGAGCATATGCACTTTAGCACTGGTTAGCAGTGGTAAAGTGCCCAGAGGTCAAAAGCCAACAACAACAGGTCAGAAAAAATAGGAGGAAGGAGGCAAAAAGTTTGGGGATGTCCCCGTCAAAAAGCCAGGTCCAACATGACCCGCTACCAGCCTAAAGCCAGGGGAGAACAATCACTATCCTGATGTACTTCCCTGCTTGAGGCGACAGAACAAGGACCCAGGCCCACAACAGCAGGGGCATGCTCCAGTTCTTCGCCTTCCTGACTCCAATTGGATCCCTCTGTCCATACTCTCAGGGCCCACTAAGCCAACCCATGGGGAACCTTTCTCCTTACCTGCGGATCCCATCTGTGCAGCACCTAACCTTACTTTGCTCACAGATGTATCCCAGGAGCAGGATAGTACCACCATGACCAACACAGTGGTGTTGCCCACTCTACCCCCGGGGTGTGACACTTGTCCCCTCCCCAGGGATAACTCTGTCCACCCGGACAGCAAGCCACAGTGATTACTGACAGCTGCAAGGGATGAGAGCCAGGCCCCAGGCCTCTCAAAGCTCTCCAACCACTGTGGCTGTGGAGAGTGGGGGGCGGGAGCCCCAGGTGCTGGGCACCCTTTAACCACTCTCCCCTTCACCAGGTCAGGGATGACAGCCTGAACCTGGTCCTCCCCTCTGGGGCTCTGTACCCTCCCTCCTGGAGCGGTACCCCCAGAGTCCAACATGGTCAGGGTGCTTACAGAAGTCGCCCTGTACCATTCCTCCACCAGTGCAGGGCTGTTAACCTGCAACTGGCCCTCCAACCTGGGGTCTGTACCTTCAGGTTGGACTAGGGCCCGGGGTGAGGCTTCTAACTAGGAGTGGCCTCCTCAGAAGACAACAGGGTAGGGGCACTGTTATCAGTAGCCCCTCCCTCCAGGTCTGGGGGGACACCCTGAACCTGGTCTTCCAGCCTAGGGTCTGTACCCTCAGACTGGATCACTGCCTGGCAAACCAGGACTTCCTGGGAGGCACACCTACCCCCCACCGGGTCAGAGTTTAACCTCTGCACATGACCGTTCAACTCAGAGTCACCACCATGAAGTTGAACAATTGCCTGGCATGCCAGGACTTCCTGGAGGGCACACTGACCCTCCACCAGGCCAGAGTTTAACCTCTGAACTGGGCCATTCAAATCAGAGTCACCACCCTGAAGTTGAACAATTGCCTGGCGCACCAGGACTTTCTGGGAGGCACACCTACCTCCCACCAGGTCAGAGTTTAACCTCTGAGCCTGGTTCCCCAACCCAGGGTCACCACCCTGAGGTTGGGCAATTGCCTGGTACGCCAGGATTTCTTGGGAGGCACACCTACCTCCCACCAGGTCAGAGTTTAACCTCTGAACCTGGGTATCCAACCCAGGGTCACCACCCTGAGGTTGAACAATTGCCTGGCACGCCAGGACTTTCTGGGGGGCACACCTACCCCCCACCAGGTCAGAGTTTAACCTCTGAACCCGGTTTTCCAACCCAGAGTCAGCACTCTGAGGTTGGACCACTGCCTGGTACACCAGGACTTTCTGGGAGGCACGCCTACCTCCCACCATGTCAGAGGTTAATCTCTGAACCTGGTTCTCCAACCCAGGGTCACCACCCTGAGGTTGAACAATTGCCTGGCACGCCAGGACTTTCGGGGGGGCACACCTACCCCCCACCAGGTCAGAGTTTAACCTCTGAACCTGGTTAGCCAACCCAGAGTTACCACCCTGAGGTTGGGCAATTGCCTGGCACCCTAGGACTTTCTGGGAGGCACACCTACCTCCCACCAGGTCAGAGTTTAACCTCTGAACCTGGTCACCCAACCCAGAGTCAACACCCTGAGGTTGGACAACTGCCTGGCACGCCAGGACTTTCAGGGGGGCACACCTACCCCCCACCAGGTCAGAGTTTAACCTCTGAACC
Source organism: Pleurodeles waltl (assembly GCF_031143425.1). Lineage (NCBI taxonomy): Eukaryota > Metazoa > Chordata > Amphibia > Caudata > Salamandridae > Pleurodeles > Pleurodeles waltl. Next base: position 777,205,510 of record NC_090449.1, on the reverse strand, counting down.
TGGCCATCCAACCCAGCGTCAACACCCTGAGGTTGGACAATTGCCTGGCACAGCAGGACTTCTTGGGAGGCACACCTACCTCCCACCCGGTCAGAGTTTAACCTCTGAACCGGGGTATCCAACCCAGAGTCACCACTCTGAGGTTGAACCATTGCCTGGCATACCAGGACTTCCTGGGGGGCACACCTACCCCCCACCAGGTCAGAGTTTGACCTCTGGACCCGGTTATCCAACTCAGAGTCACTACCCTGAGGTTGAATCTTTGCCTGGCATGCCAGGACTTCCTGGGGGGCACTCTCACCCCCCACAAGGGACACACCGTCCCCAAGGGCCACACAAGAGTCTGGTTGGCGCAGGTCTCCCGACCTCTGCCTATCTGGCAGAGTCTGGGTTTCCCCCAAACCAGAAACGGTCTCACCTGGGTCATTCCTGGGGGGCTCTGCTCTCAGAGCTGACCCCTGATTCTCAAGATCCTCCACTGGGGTCTGCCACCCCCTCTCAACCCTATGTCTGGACTTCTGCACCCCCTCACTAGGAGTGGTACTGCCAGACACCAGAACTGTTGGGATGCTGTCTACAGTCATCCCCCCAAGTTCTTCTGACACTGCGGGGCTTCCCTCAAAAGGTGGCCCTACGGTACAGGTTAGGCTCTGAGACCTACCTGGGACACTACAATCCTCTCCCACCTCACTTGGTCGGGAACCACCTTGACCACTCCCTTCAGGAGCACCCCCAAATGCCTCTTCAGACTCTCTGGTACTCACCCAGAAGTCTGTCTCCATTGTAAGTTCCCTGGGGTCAGAGAACTCACACTCCACCTGGTGTTGGCGTAGCTCTGGAAAATAAGGACCAGACATATGCTCTCCAGCAATTACATCACTCTGCCCTTCACATGTATTAACCACAGTACCCTTCACCCAACCACCCATTAACTCAGCCTTGGAAAAGCACTCTACATCACCCTCTTGAGACTGGTGAGACAGTATCGGCCTGTCCCTGACACTCAACCCATACTCTTCTGGGATGTCTCTACACTCTATATCCAGGACGTCCACCAGGGGGGAACCCTTTTCTCTGTCACTCTCTGCTAGAGTCAGTAAAGTGTCCCTTCCCCCAGTAGGAATATGACTCCCTGTGCCAGTTCCCCAATCCTTCTCAGGGACCCTGTGCATAACGGGAACTACCTCATACCCTTGAACCGCCTGGGGTGTGTCAACTACCTTCTTCAAGTTGGGCACCACATCTCTGGGCTTGTGCCCTTCTTCAGCAGTACTGGATGCAAGATTTTTGCTGCCACCATCTGAACTGGATTCAGCCAATTCGGCCTCCAGTTTCAGCTCTTTACAGCTCAGCTCTTGAGCTGCAATCTTTTCTTCTTCCAGGGCTAAGAGACTTGCTGCCTCAGCCCTTTCAAGAAACTCATCTAGCTCTTCCATACACCGTTGTAGAGCTAGGAGCCCTTCATCTCCCACTAGTTCTCTTTCCTCATCTGAGTAGTCTTCCTCCTCCTGTGAGCAGTCTTCCTCCTCGTGTGAGTAGTCCTCCTCCTCATCGGAGGGGTACTTAGTCATTTGGTTTCTTGCTGCCTCTCTCTCTGCCCATCTTTCCTCCCCCAGACTATGGGGGTGATTCTGAGTCTGGCGGGCGGCGGAGGCCGCCCGCCAGACTTCCCCCACCAAAATACCGCTCCGCGGTCGAAAGACCGCTGAGGGTATTTTGGGATTTGCCCTGGGCTGGCGGGCGACCGCCAAAAGGCCGCCCGCCAGCCCAGGGCAAATCAACCTTCCCACGAGGACGCCGGCTCAGAATTGAGCCGGCGGAGTGGGAAGGTGCGACGGGTGCAGTGGCACCCGTCGCGTATTTCAGTGTCTGCAAAGCAGACACTGAAATACAAAGTGGGGCCCTCTTACGGGGGCCCCTGCAGTGCCCATGCCATTGGCATGGGCACTGCAGGGGCCCCCAGGGGCCCCGTGGCACCCCCTACCGCCATCCTGTTCCTGGCGGGAGACCCGCCAGGAACAGGATGGCGGTAGGGGGTGTCAGAATCCCCATGGCGGCGGAGCGCGCCATGGGGGATTCACAAGGGCAGCGGAAAACCGGCGGGAGACCGCCGGTTTTCCGCATCTGACCGCGGCCGAACCGCCGCGGTCAGAATGCCCTGCGGGACACTGCCGGCCTGTCGGCGGTGCTCCCGCCGACCCTGGCGGTCTCAGACCGCCGGGGTCAGAATGAACCCCTATGTAGTGATGTAGCATCTCCGCCTTAGTAGATCTCCTTGCTACAGGAAGGCCCCATTTTCTGCAAAGCTTTCTTAGGTCAGCCTTAGTGAGGTGGTCAGTACGAACAAAGAATGAGTAGGTACACAATCCCATTCTGATAAGGTTTTACCAGCAAGAACCAAAATCCCAAGTCCAAAATATCAATAGTATATCCTGGAGGACATCAGAGAACCAAAAGTGAAAAAGATGAAAAATCAAGTTGACCTTCAACTGTGGGTAGGTAGTGAAATACTTAGCTACTGTATGTCACTGTACAAACACTAGTCCTATCCTCACCGCTGATCACCAATGTTAGAAATGGGGTTTTTGGTTGGCATCAGGTTGCCCTCTGTCCAAGCAAGAACCCTCACTCTAGTCAGGGTAAGTCACACACAATCCAAAATCAGCCTGTGCTCACCCTCCGGTAGCTTGGCACGAGCAGTCAGGCTTAACTTAGAAGGCAATGTGTAAAGCATTTGTGCAATAAATCATACAACACCATAGCATAACACCACAAAAATACACCACACAGTGTTTAGAAAAATATATAATATTTATCTGGGTATCTTCAGGTCAAAACGATCAAAGTTGCAATATGAATTTGAAAAGGTATCACTGAAAAGTGATATAAAGGGCCTGATTCTAACTTTGGAGGACGGTGTTAAACCGTCCCAAAAGTGGCGGATATACCACCTACCGTATTACGAGTTCCATAGGATATAATGGACTCGTAATACGGTCGGTGGTATATCTGCCACTTTTGGGACGGTTTAACACCGTCCTCCAAAGTTAGAATCAGGCCCAAAGTGTCTTAAGTCTTTAGAAAGTAAACAGAGGCCCTCATTCTGACCTTGGCGGGCGGCGGAGGCCGCCCGCCAAAGTCCCGCCGTCAGGTTACCGTTCCGCGGTCGAAAGACCGCGGCGGTAATTCTGACTTTCCCGCTGGGCTGGCGGGCGGTCGCCTTCAGACCGCCAGCCAGCCCAGCGGGAAAGAGGCTTCCACGATGAAGCCGGCTCGGAATCGAGCCGGCGGAGTGGAAGCTGTGCGACGGGTGCAGTTGCACCCGTCGCGTATTTCACTGTCTGCGCAGCAGACAGTGAAATACATGTAGGGGCCCTCTTACGGGGGGCCCTGCAATGCCCATGCCAGTGGATGGGCACTGCAGGGGCCCCCAGGGGCCCCGCGACCCCCCCTACCGCCATCCGGATCTCGGCGGTCCGACCGCCGGGATCTGGATGGCGGTAGTGGGGGTCGGAATCCCCGCGGCGGTGCAGCAAGCTGCGCCGCCGCGGAGGATTCAATGGGCCCGCGGTACACTGGCGAGACCCCGCCAGTGGTGCCGGTCCGACCGCGGCTTTACCGCCGCGGTCGGAATCCCCATTGGAGCACCGCCGGCCTGTCGGCGGTGCTCCCGCGGTCCTCCGCCCTGGCGGTCAAAGACCGCCAGGGTCAGAATGAGGGCCAGAGTCTCTTTCAAACACAAAGTACCTGGTTTCTGGTGGAAAATCTCCTCAGAGGGCCACAAAGGAAGAGGTGCGTGGAAAAAGGGTGTGTGCGTCGATTTCTCCCCAGCACACACGGACTTGCGTCGTTATTTTCCACGCTGGGAAGTCGGGCGTCGTTTTCCGGCGCGCGGACAGTCTCTTTCTGTGGGTCGCGGGGAGTACCAGATGTCCCGGGTCTGTGCGTGGATTTTCCTACTTGTTTTCCGGCTGCGCGTCGTTCTGCGGGGCTGCGCGTCGAAGTTTCGATCTCACGGCAGGCGTCGCGTCGATTTCTCCTGCGGAGTCGGGCAGCGTTGTCCTTGCGAGGCCGTGCGTCAAAGAATTGATCTCACGGCAGGCGTCGCGTCGATTTCTCCTGGAAAGTCGGGCGGCGTTGTCCTTGCGAGGCCGTGCGTCAAAGTTTCGATCTCCCGAAGACGTCGCGTTGATCAGCGTCGGTGTGCGGCGTTTTTCTTGCTGCGGAACAAGCTGTGCGTCGAAAAGTTCGGCGCACGGAGCGTCCAAGAGGAAGAGAGAAGTCTTTTTGGTCCTGAGACTTCAAGGAACAGGAGGGAAGCTCTATCCAAGCCCTTGGAGAGCACTTTCACAGCCAGACAAGAGTTCAGCAAGGCAGCAGGACAACAACAAGGCAGCAGTCCTTTGTAGAAAGCAGACAGGTGAGTCCTTTGAGCAGCCAGGCAGTTCTTCTTGGCAGGATGTAGTTTCTGGTTCAGGTTTCTTCTCCAGCAAGTGTCTGATGAGGTAGGGCAGAGGCCCTGTTTTATACTAAGTTGTGCCTTTGAAGTGGGGGTGACTTCAAAGAGTCTCTAAGAAATGCACCAAGCCCCCTTTCAGCTCAATCCTGTCTGCCAGAGTCCCAGTAGGGGGTGTGGCAGTCCTTTGTGTGAGGGCAGGCCCTCCACCCTCCCAGCCCAGGAAGACCCATTCAAAATGCAGATGTATGCAAGTGAGGCTGAGTACCCTGTGTTTGGGGTGTGTCTGAGTGAATGCACAAGGAGCTGTCAACTAAACCTAGCCAGACGTGGATTGAAGGGCACAACAAGATTTTAGTGCAAAGAAATGCTCACTTTCTAAAAGTGGCATTTCTAGAATAGTAATATTAAATCCGGCTTCACCATTCAGCAGGATTTTATATTACCATTCTGGCCATACTAAATATGACCTTCCTGCTCCTTTCAGATCAGCAGCTGCCACTTCAACAATGTATGAGAGCAGCCCCAATGTTAGCCTATGAAGGGAGCAGGCCTCACAGTAGTGTGAAAACAAATTTAGGAGTTTTACACTACCAGGACATATAACCACACAAGTACATGTCCTGCCTTTTACCCACACAGCACCCTGCTCTAGGGGTTACCTAGGGCACACATTAGGGGTGACTTATGTATAGAAAAAGGGGAGTTCTAGGCTTGGCAAATACCTTTAAATGCCAAGTCGAAGTGGCAGTGAAACTGCACACACAGGCCTTGCAATGGCAGGCCTGAGACAAGGTTAAGGGGCTACTGAGGTGGGTGGCACAACCAGGGCTGCAGGCCCACTAGTAGCATTTAATCTACCTGCCCTAGGCACATGTAGTGCACTCTACCAGGGACTTACAGGTAAATTAAATAGTCAATCATGGATAAACCAATCAATAGTACAATTTACACAGAGAGCATATGCACTTTAGCACTGGTTAGCAGTGGTAAAGTGCCCAGAGGTCAAAAGCCAACAACAACAGGTCAGAAAAAATACGAGGAAGGAGGCAAAAAGTTTGGGGATGTCCCCGTCAAAAAGCCAGGTCCAACAAGCCCCCACACAGGAATGCAAGCACATGGGTACACGGGCACCCACCCATTGCACACCATGCCACACACAGATGCAATAATCATACTCTTATACCCCTGCAGGACCCGAACGCCACGTCACCGCGCAGGAGGGTCCACAAATGTCCACTCCACCCCCAGAAGAGGCCCACAGTGATGACAGCACCTCTGTCTCCCTGGTTTTAGATGACCAGCCCGGCCCATCGGAGACCTCTGGACAGTCGGTTCCCCTCAGACAGCCACAGGCTACAGCAGACCTTCCCCCCTCTGGGAACACCAGCACAGCACCCACCCAGTGGGCCCATATCTCTGTCCCCAGGACACGTCAATCAGCTGTGTGTCCACCACTACAGGGCACCCAGGTTAACCCACCACCCCAACAACAACAGGGACCTGGGGGCAGTGGTAGTGGGCACACGGTCCTGGGGACAGAGGCCCAGGGAAACAGGGGAACTGGGAGGGCTGCTGTGCGACAGGGGGGGGACAGGCCCACGGAACCCACCCTCCACGAGGCCCTCTCCTCCATCATGGGAGCATACCACCACTCCCAGGAGACGATGGCCACGGTCCTGGCCAGGTTTCAGGAGATCCAGCTTCTGCAGGAGCAACAGTATATGGGGTTCAGGGAAGAACTAAGAAACATCAGTACCGCCATGGGCACCATCGTAGTGGCTCTGAATCAGCTAGTCACCACATTGCGGGACACTGTGGCAGGACAAAGGGCCCCTGACACTAGCATGGACCAAGAACTGCCTACCACCTCCGCCGGCGCTAGTGGACAGGAGGCCCCGACACAAGACCAACAGGCCACCAGAACCCCACCCCCTGCACAAGGAGAACCACCCTGCAAGCGGGCCCTGAGATCCAGGAAGAAGACAGAGTAAGATGCCAAGACCCCCGCCAGCAAAGGATACCTCCCTGATTGTCATCCAACTGTCCCACATTGACACCCTGTCCAACCTTACACTGCCCCTGCTCCACTTTCCACAGGCATCTGGACAATGCACCTGTGATACTGATAGTCTGCACTCTGCCATGGACAATCCTCCACCATCACACCTCAACGATTTGCAACCACCCACCAATTTAGAGCACTGTAATAAACACACTTATTGCATAAAACAATCTGGAGTCTGGCTGTGATTATGTACAAATGTATTAGACATTACCGTTCCAAATGGCATATTTACATTGTGATGCCAACATACCAATGTCACACAGCTGTAGTCCATGGGGAAATAAAGCAGATGTCACACAGTGGGGCCCACATCTCTGAAATCGGAAGGGAATGTCACAACTCAGTTACCTACACTGGGGGAAAAGGACAGACAGTAGAGAGGTAGTAGGGGTTAAGTATATGTAATATGCCGGTGTGGATTCTTACCTGTGTGTCATTGAAAATACTGCTGTATTACAGTGTTCCTGTTCTCTATGTTGTCCTCTTCGCCTTCCTCCTCTTCACTCTCCACAGGCTCCATAGCTGCTACAACACCACCATCTGGACCATCCTCCTGCAGAAAAGGCACTTGGCATCGCAAAGCCAGGTTGTGAAGCATACAGCAGGCCACGATGATCTGGCACACCTTCTTTGGTGAGTACATTAGGGATCCACCAGTCATATCGAGGCACCTAAACCTGGCCTTCAGGAGGCCGAAGGTCCGCTCGATCACCCTCCTAGTTCTCCCATGGGCCTCATTGTAGCGTTCCTCTGCCCTTGTCCTGGGATTCCTCACTGGGGTCAGTAGCCATGACAGGTTGGGGTAACCAGAGTCTCCTAATAGCCACACATGGTGCCTCTGGAGTTGACCCATCACGTAAGGGATGCTGCTATTCCGCGTGATGTACGCGTCATGCACTGAGCCTGGGAACTTGGCATTAACATGGGAGATGTACTGGTCAGCCAAACATACCATCTGGACATTCATGGAATGATAACTCTTCCTGTTCCTGTACACCTGTTCACTCCTGCTGGGGGGGACCAAAGCAACATGTGTCCCATCAATGGCACCAATGATGTGGGGGATATATCCAAGGGCATAGAAATCACCCTTCACTGTAGGCAAATCCCCCACCTCAGGGAAAACGATGTAGCTCTGCATGTGTTTCAGCAGGGCAGACAACACTCTGGACAACACCTTGGAAAACATGGGCTGGGACATCCCTGATGATATGGCCACTGTTGTTTGAAATGACCCACTTGCAAGGAAATGGAGTACTGACAGCACCTGCACTAGAGGGGGGATCCCTGTGGGTTGGCGGATTGGTGACATCAGGTCTGGCTCCAACCGGGTACATAGTTCCTGTATAGTGGCTCGTCAAGCCTGTATGTCAGTATGACATGTCTTTCCTCCATTGTCGACAGGTCCACCAGCGGTCTGTACACGGGAAGATTTCTCAATCGCATGTCCCAGTGGACGGTGCCTATGAAGGACAACAGCGAGCACAGAGTCAATCAACCCACAGGTACGTAACCACAGCTTGCACATAACACGATTCCCAATGCACTGAATGGCTTGTATGAGTGTCGATGCAAGGCCTAGGTATGTGCAACGCAGTAGAAAATAAGGCATGTGGGCCCTTGAAATGGCGGCTGCCTGACCTGTGAAGTGTGACAATGGGATGTGAGGTCAATGCGCTGGCGTGGGACACCGTGGCGGTAGGCGGTCGAAGACCGCGGCGCAAAGCTGCTTTGGTTAACATTGAACCCTATGGGTCTCAGGAGCCAATGACGAAGTGCACCGGTGGTCGCGGTACGCACCGCCGCGGGCGTGACTGCCATTTTCTATCAGCTTAATCACTCGATACCTGATCTTCCACAGGAGAGGACCTACACTGCAAGTGCTGCTGTGACCATGGTCTGGAAGAGACAATGGCTCATGCGACTGGGGAAAGGGCCCCTGCCTTCACTGCTCAGGAGTTGGAGAAACTCGTGGATGGGGTCCTCCCCCAGTATGCGCTACTCTACGGTCCTCCAGACCAACAGGTAAGTACACTGGGACCATGCTTTGTGGGCAATGCCTGTGTTGAGTCAGGTGGATGAAAGATGGTGGGGAGTGGAGCGATTGAGGCATGCATCAAACGATAGATGAGAGCATGTGCCACATGGCAAGGGTGGGGATGGGGGGGCCACTCACATCGAGCATGCAGAAGGTGATGATTATTCTTCTCTCCCTGTACATGTCACATAGGTCAGCGCCCACCAGAAAATCGGTATTTGGCGTGCCATCGCCAAGGATGTCCGGACCCTGGGGGTCCACCAGAGACGGGGCACCCACTGCAGGAAGAGATGGGAGGACATCCGACGCTGGAGCAGGAAGACGGCGGAGGCTCAGCTGGGGATGGCCTACCAACGTGCGAGGGGTGCCAGTCGTACTTTGACCCCCCTGATGTTCCGGATCCTGGCGGTGGCCTACCCCGAGTTGGATGGGCGCGTGAGGACATCACAGCAGACACAAGGGGGTGAGTACACTCAAATCCTGGTGACTTTGCGCGCAGTGGAGGTGTCTGGGTGGGCGAGGAGGGCTGTGGGTATCCCTAGGCCAGGGCGATATCTGTAGGCTAGGCCCCTCCGTAAGGCATGGCCCTGTGCCCCCGCCCCCCACCTCTGTAGGGTGCCAAGTACAGCTATTCATTGCCCTGTGTCATGTATGTGAGCAGAGGTCGCCCATAGGCTTGTAGGCCATGTCCCACGGATTGCGTAGTCGACCCCAAGTGCGGGGCGTAGTGCAGGGGGCTTCTGTGTCTGCCCTGTCCGCCAACGGTGTCGCCAATGCATGCACTCAACATTTCTTTATTTTTCCCCACCCCCCTTTTTTGTTGTCTGCCTGTTCATTTGTGCATTAGCATCATCAGGTGGAGGAGAAGTGGCATCGGAGCACGAAGGAGCTGCATCTCACATGGCCATGGCGGGCCATGCAACTGACTCGGATTTCACCAGTGAGACGGAGGGCGAGGGGAGCTCCACAGCGGGGACTCGTGCGGATGTCAGTGACAGCGACTCGTCCTCTGATGGGAGCTCCCTTGTGCTGGCGGCAACATCTGTGCCCCCCGCTACAACAGGTACAGCCGCCACCCAGCGCACCAGCACCGCCCTCCCAGCAGCCCCTCAGCGTTTGCCCCATGCCCGCTCACCCAGGAAGGTGGGCATCTCCTTCGCCCCAGGCACCTCAGGCCCTGCCCCTGTCACCCCAGCTGCCCTCAGTGAGGAGGTCATTGACCTCCTGAGGACGCTCATTGTTGGGCAGTCTACCCTTTTGAATGCCATCCAGGGTGTAGAAAGGGAGGTGCACCAGAGTAATGCAAACCTGGAGGGCATTCATTCGGGTCAGGCTGCCCATCAGCGATCGTTCAACACTCTGGCCTCAGCACTGATGGCAGCAATTGTCCCTGTCTCTAGCCTCCCCCCTCCAATTTCCTCCACCCAGACCCAATCCCCTGTACCTCTGCCTATCCCAGACACACCATCAGACCAGCCTGCACACACCTCAACACCCAAGGGAAGCTCAGGCAGACATAAGCACCACACATCACACAAGCATTCACACAAGCAACATCCACATGCAGACATACCAACACCCACTGCCTCCACTGTGTCCCCCTCCTCCTCGTCTCCCTCCCTGTCACGTCTCCACTCACACCTGCATGCACAACATCTTTAGCCACTACGTCCATCACCAGCACACCCACCAGAACCCACCACACACGTGCAGTCACCACCCCTACTACCATTCACACATCCCCTGTGTCCTCTCCCAGTGTGTCTGTCACCCCCTCTTCCAAACTACACAAACGCAGGCAGCGACCCACCCAACAGCCATCCACCTCACGACAGCCTCCAGCACAAGCACCTGCACCCAAAGACACCAGACTTCAAACTCCTACAACCACAACCTCCTCCTCCACTCCCATACCTACTACTCCTACCCATCCCTCTCTTCCTAAACTTATTTTCCTTTCCATACTTGTCCTCTTCCCAACAACTCCCCCACCCCGTCCATCTACAAAGACTCCAGTCAGCACCTCAGCCACCACAACAGCGGGCCCTGTGAAGACAGTCTGCCATGGGCTGTGGAGTCCCCCACCCTCAAGGGCAGCCAGCTAAGTAGGGAGCCAAGGCGCGGGCAGCCCACCTCCGCAAAAACATGCCAAAATTGTCAGTGCCCGGCGCGAGAGGCCTAAAACACCTGGGACCAAAATCACTACTATGGTTCCGGCAGGGAGTGTGGTGCCACCTGGCACACCGCCAAAGGTGGAGAAGGGCCACAGGCGACCAGGGAAGGCTGGGAAGGGCAGCATGCCCGACAAGACCGCCAGCAGCCCAGCTGAGCAGGAGGGCCCCGCATGCCCCATCCCAGGTGGGCAGGAGGACACCAACAGGCCCGGGACTGCAGCCCAGGAGGGCCCCACCAGGCCGATCCCAGGTGGGCAGGAAGGCGCAGCCAGCCACAGGTCAGGTGGCGAATGACCTCCACGCCATGGGCTGATCCGCTGAACTGGGCACTCATCCGATGCACCGCTGAACTGGGCCCTTCATCTCAAGCACCGCTGAACTGGGCCCTTCATCTCAAGCACCGCTCCGCTGGGCACCGCCGTCTCAAGCACCGCTGAACTGGGCCCTTCATCTCAAGCATCGCTCCGCTGGGCACCGCCGTCTCAAGCACCGCTGCGCTGGGCCCTTCATCTCAAGCACCGCTCCGCTGGGCACCGCCGTCTCAAGCACCGCTCCGCTGGACACCGCCGTCTCAAGCACCGCTGAACTGGGCCCTTCATCTCAAGCACCGCTCCGCTGGGTATCGCCGCCTCAAGCACCGCTGCGCTGGGCCCTTCATCTCAAGCACTGCTCCACTGGGCACCGCCGTCTCAAGCACCGCTGCGCTGGGCACCGCCGCCTCAAGCACCGCTGCGCTGGGCCCTTCATCTCAAGCACTGCTCCACTGGGCACCGCCGTCTCAAGCACCGCTGCGCTGTGCCCTTCATCTCAAGCACCGCTCCGCTGGGCACCGCTGTCTCAAGCACCGCTGAACTGGGCCCTTCATCTCAAGCACCGCTCCGCTGGGCACCGCCGTCTCAAGCACCGCTGAACTGGGCCCTTCATCTCAAGCACCACTCCGTTGGGCACCGCCGTCTCAAGCACCGCTGCGCTGGGCCCTTCATCTCAAGCACCGCTCCGCTGGGCACCGCCGTCTCAAGCACCGCTCCGCTGGGCACCGCCGTCTCAAGCACCGCTGAACTGGGCCCTTCATCTCAAGCACCGCTCCGCTGGGCACCGCCGTCTCAAGCACCGCTGCGCTGGGCCCTTCATCTCAAGCACCGCTCCGCTGGGCACCGCCGTCTCAAGCACCGCTGAACTGGGCCCTTCATCTCAAGCACCGCTCCGCTGGGCACCGCCGTCTCAAGCACCGCTGAGCTGGGACCTTCATCTCAAGCACCGCTCCGCTGGGCACCGCCGTCTCAAGCACCGCTGCGCTGGGCCCTTCATTTCAAGCACCGCTCCGCTGGGCACCGCCGTCTGAAGCACCGCTGCGCTGGGCCCTTCATCTCAAGCACCGCTCCGCTGGGCACCGCCGTCTCAAGCACCGCTCCGCTGGGCCCTTCATCTCAAGCACCGCTCCGCTGGGCACCGCCGTCTCAAGCACCGCTGAACTGGGCCCTTCATCTCAAGCACCGCTCCGCTGGGCACCGCCGTCTCAAGCACCGCTGAACTGGGCCCTTCATCTCAAGCACCGCTGAACTGGGCCCTTCATCTCAAGCACCGCTCCGCTGGGCACCGCCGTCTCAAGCACTGCTGAACTGGGCCCTTCATCTCAAGCACCGCTCTGCTGGGCACCGCCGTCTCAAGCACCGCTGCGCTGGGCCCTTTATCTCAAGCACCGCTCCGCTGGGCACCGCCGTCTCAAGCACCGCTGAACTGGGCCCTTCATCTCAAGCACTGCTCCGCTGGGCACCGCCGTCTCAAGCACCGCTCCGCTGGGCACCGCCGTCTCAAGCACCGCTGAACTGGGCCCTTCATCTCACGCACCGCTCCGCTGGGCACCGCCGTCTCAAGCACCGCTGCGCTGGGCCCTTCATCTCAAGCACTGCTCCGCTGGGTACCGCCGTCTCAAGCACCACTGAACTGGGCCCTTCATCTCAAGCACCGCTCCGCTGGGCACCGCCGTCTCAAGCACCGCTGAACTGGGCCCTTCATCTCAAGCACCGCTGAACTGGGCCCTTCATCTCAAGCACCGCTGAACTGGGCCCTTCATCTCGAGCACCGCTCCGCTGGGCCCTTCATCTCAAGCACTGCTCCGCTGGGCCCTTCATCTCAAGCACCGCTCCGCTGGGCACCGCCGTCTCAAGCACCGCTGAACTGAGCCCTTCATCTCAAGCACCGCTCCGCTGGGCACCGCCGTCTCAAGCACCGCTGCGCTGGGCCCTTCATCTCAAGCACCGCTCCGCTGGGCACCACCGTCTCAAGTACCGCTGAACTGGGCCCTTCATCTCAAGCACCGCTCCGCTGGGCACCGCCGTCTCAAGCACCGCTGAACTGGGCCCTTCATCTCAAGCACCGCTGAACTGGGCCCTTCATCTCAAGCACCGCTCCGCTGGGCACCGCCGTCTCAAGCACCGCTGAACTGGGCCCTTCATCTCAAGCACCGCTGAACTGGGCCCTTCATCTCAAGCACCGCTCCGCTGGGCCCTTCATCTCAAGCACTGCTCCGCTGGGCCCTTCATCTCAAGCACCGCTCCGCTGGGCACCGCTGGGCACCGCTGAACTGGGCCCTTCATCTCAAGCACCGCTCCGCTAGGCACCGCCGTCTCAAGCACCGCTGAACTGGGCCCTTCATCTCAAGCACCGCTCCGCCGGGCACCGCCGTCTCAAGCACCGCTGAACTGGGCCCTTCATCTCAAGCACCGCTGAACTGGGCCCTTCATCTCAAGCACCGCTGAACTGGGCCCTTCATCTCAAGCACTGCTCCGCTGGACCCTTCATCTCAAGCACCGCTCCGCTGGGCACCGCCGTCTCAAGCACCGCTGGCCCATTGGCGGAAGGGGCAGGCCCGCATCTGTGATGGGCAGGGCTGCACGAAGCACTCTGGGCACTAGTTCCCCCTCCAGTACCAGTGGAGACTGATATTGACTTGAGAGACTGTGGCTTTGCACTCCCCAGGATGGCACAGTGGGCAATCCACCCACTGTAGAGACTTGAGAGACTGTGGCTTTGCACTCCCCAGGATAAAGCAGTGGGCAATCCACCCACTGTAGAGACTTGAAAGACTGTGGCTTTGCACTCCCCAGGATGGCACAGTGGGCAAGCCACCCACTGTATAGACTTGAGAGACTGTGGCTTTGCACTCCCCAGGATGGCACAGTGGGCAAGCCACCCACTGTATAGACTTGAGAGACTGTGGCTTTGCACTCCCCAGGATGGCACAGTGGGCAAGCCACCCACTGTATAGACTTGAGAGACTGTGGCTTTGCACTCCCCAGGATGGCACAGTGGGCAAACCACCCACTGTAGAGACTTGAGAGACTGTGGCTTTGCACTCCCCAGGATGGAACAGTGGCCATGGAGGCCCCTAGTGGATCTGGCGTCGTGGACTCATCTGGCTGAGGTGCCCCCCCTTCCCTTCCCCCTGAGGTGCCTGTAGTTTTCCTATCTGATGCCCCTGCAGTGTTCTCTCCGTTGGAGTCAGGTATCCTGTGTGGGCTTTTTCCCATGTGATTTTGGCCCAGTGGCCCACGAACAATGCCTGATACAGATATCGGACTGGACAATTTATGTATATAAAGTTTTAGATGTGTGATATATTTTATACTCAGTCATACAATATATTCCAGAGTTTAGAATCATTTCCTTTTGTCTTTGCATTCTTCTGGGGGGTTTGGGGGGGGTAACTGTGATGTGTTGCTATGCATTGATGTGTGTGTTGTAGTGGGTGAGGGTGGGTGTGTCGCATATGTGTGTTCCCGTAATTTTTTGCCTCCCCCCTCCCCTGTGTCGTAGGTGCAGTACTCACCGTTGTCTTCTGCGCCGGCATTCGTGCTTCTGGTAGAGGAGCAGGAATACAATCGCTGGTAGGATGTGTAGTTCGGGTTCCATGCTGTCCAGATTCCTCGTGGGGTGTATGGAGGTGAGCGTTTTCCGTTTGAAATGGCTGTTTCCGCCGTGTTTTTATCGGCGGGGCTACCGCCCCGGAAAAGGTGGCGGATTGGATGGGTTGTGATAGGGTGGGCGGTACATTGTCTCCCGCCTGTCTGTTGGCGGTGACCGCTGCACTGTTTGTTTGTCCCACCGTGGCGGGCGGTGTGTTGAAGTGGCGGTCTCTGTTGGCGGTTTCCGCCAGGGTCGGAATTCCATTTTTTTTTTCGCCAGCCTGTTAGCGGTTTTGCCACTGCTTTAACACCGACCGCCAGGGTTGGAATGACCCCCTTAATGTCCTTGGAAAAGTAAACTTGACTGTAGGTTTTTTAAAGGCCCTTTCTAGTTAAAAAAAAAAAAAGTTTTTAAATCGTGGGTGCTCACAAACATTTTCTCGGGGCCAAAATTGCACTATGGTTTGTGGTAGAGGGCAGCACTAAAGGACCAGCGGGTGGGAGGTGGGGTTGGGGGGGGGCTATTAGGGGGTATAACCCTTCCCCCCCATTTTCAAAACATTGCTAGACAATTCTGCATTTTGAAGCCCGATATAACTACAAACCTACAAAGAGGACAATGCAGCACAGGTTTATCTGAGTCCGAAAAATAGGTATGTCAAAGGAAGACATACTAAGAACTTTTTTGCACTTCATGTCTCTTATTAGTGTTCTGTAATCTGGTATTATGTTTGAAACGGCAAGCCTTAAGAGCTGATCCAGATGTAAGTCTGTTAGCTTATTTCTGAGTTTACTCTTCAACAGTCTCATTGTGGAAAACAAACTTTCACAAACATATGTTGACCCAAACATACAAATTATTTTCTGGCCCACTGTAAAAAGAACAGGAAATTTGTCAGAAGGCACAATGTTCCAGAATTCTTCAGGTGCCTGCCCCAAAAACGATGCTTCAAGAGCTGAGTTCTTCTGCATGTCTTTCAGCTCCATTTGTGCTTGCGATCTTTTCACGCCAATAAGTTCAACACCATCAAGAGTTCGTGCACTCACCATCCAGGGGTTTTCAACCAGCCTGAACAGAGGGGTGAGGGTTCTTAATTGAGAAAATTGCCTTTTGATCTCCCCAGAAATGTCCTCAAGACATGAACCAAGATTTAGTGTTGGCAGCATTTCTTGTGCATTTGGAAACCTCTGAGTCACAGCCAACAGTTTTGGAAAGTGGGTGAAGTCAGCAACATCCAGTTGTTCTTTGAATAGCACAAGCTTAGTTTCAAATGAGTAAATACCATTAATCATGGACCACACAAGCTGTTGTTTGCCTTGCAGCATCAAATTAAGAGCATTGAAGTGTGCACATAGATCTGAAAGAAAATGGAGCATTAAAAGCCATTTCACATCCTTTAGTTCTGGGAATGTCTGACCTCTACTGTTTACAAAGTGTTAAATTTCAGGAAGCAAAGCAATGAACCACACCAGAACTTTCCCTTTGCTTAGCCATCGCACTTCAGTGTGCATCAAGAGGTCTGTATATTCAGCTTCAGGATCCTGCAGCATAGCCTTAAAAAGTCTATGGTTAAGGGCTTTGGCACAAATAAAATTAACAATTTTCACTGCAAGTTTTAGGACGTTATTCAGTTCTCCATACTTTAATTTTGCACACAAAACTTCCTGATGAATAATGCAGTGGTAGTCAATCACTGCCTGCCCAGTGAGCTTCTTTTTAAGCAGAGATACAATCCTCTGTCATGGCCTACCATAGCAGGACCACCATCTGTTGTGATGCTGACAAGAGTGTCCAGTGGTATGTGATGTGTTTCAAAGCAGTTGCAGATACTGTCCAGAATATCTTCTCCTCTTGTGTGCCCTTGCAGTGGTAGAAGGCACAGGAGCTCTTCTTTGGGATGAAGCGATTGGTCCAAATACTTCACCCAAACTAACAACTGGGTCACATCGCCTATATCTGTGGACTCATCTATGGCAATGCCGAATAACGGTGACTCTCTGACATCTTTGATCACCTGCTCCTGGACATTTTCACCCATTGCCTCTATTCTGTGTGCACAAGTGGAATCCGATAGCTGTAATGCACCGATTTCTTTTAAAATGCTGGATTTGTTGCTATAGTTTTCAAACAAAATTTCAGCTGCTGAAAGGAAACATTTCTTCACCAGCTCTGCCTCTGTGAATGGCTTCTTGTGTTTGGCAAACAAGTAGCATATTTTGAATGATGCTTCTGTAAAGATTCCTTCATTTGGCAAAGGAAGAGCTTCTGCTGGGAAAAAAATGTTTGCTTTAACGATGCCACTTTGGCTGAACGCAGTTTTAAGTGCAATGGGAAGTTCTCAGTATAACTTGTGTGTCGAGTTATATAGTGCTGTTCCAGGTTATATCTCTTAAGAACATTAACTTTCTCTTTGCAAAGCAAACAGGTGGCTGTCTCCTTTGGCCATTCAACAAACAAGTACTCTTCTTCCCATGCTGCCTGGAATGATCTGTGTTCACTCTGTATGGATCTGGGTCGTTTGCAAGGCTTGGTAACTGGACTGCAGGCCATTGCAAAGGTCTCAGGCGGGTTTGTGCAATGAGTATCAAAGGTCAGGAATCAGATTTTCCCCTCACAGCCGATGGACCGAAAACACTTCACGACTGACGGATGGACCGACACCGCCTCACGACCGACCGTTGGACCGACACCGCTTTACGACCGACCGATGGACCGACACCACCTCACGACCGACCGATGGACGGACACCACCTCACGACCAATGGACCAACACTGCGTCTCGCTACAGAACTTTGTGTGCAACACCAAAGTAATATAAAGTGATGTGTAAAAGGAAACGATGCACGCCGTGATCAAATATATACTTGTTGACACACATGCTGGCTTTTGTCAATTCCCAGAGAACCATATTATAAAAAGTATTATTTGCAATTATGCCTGCAACTTGCTAGGCATCATAGAGTGATAATGAGGCCAATGAATCGTATATGGGCCCCTTTTTAGAGATTGTTTTTTTTTTTGCGCGTTGGATCACACAGCAATAGAAATCAATTGTGCACGAAATGCCATAAAACCAAACTGATACATGACTGCATCATATTTAAGGGATGATAGATTAGGATTCAAGACACGAAATGCACAACAGACAAGTTTCCTGCGTAGTGGTGGTACTTCTTGGGGACAGCCCAAACATATGTACCCATACCTCATCAATGGAACAATGCAAGGACAGTGTAAACCCGGTGACTACATTGGTACACTCTTTGAGTTTCAGTGTCAGTCACAAGAACTCTTTGCCTGCATTCAACATAGGATATCCTTGGGACCAGAGATACATATGACCACAGCGACGGTTGCAACATCAAAGAAAGATTTCAGTCATATCAGTAACAGGCTTACCGCTACCACACATCACAGTCGGTGTCTTTGAGAACAGTTATGAAGTTGATCGGAATGATGGTATCATGTAACAGCTTGATACTGTAGGCTTCGTTACACATGTGCCCAAAACAGAACTTGCTTATGAACCAGAGGTGTGATGGTCAGGGAGCATGTAGGGAGAGTCAGTCACAAAGTGAAGCATTGCACAGAAGATAGCATGACAAATGAAAGAAGATTTAGACCACCAGTCTCTATAATAGCCGAAGCAGAGTATCTTTGCTCTTGAAGTTTTAGCAGTTGGAACCATTACCTACCACACACATATAAGGAATTTTTTTTAAAGACGCAAGAGAGCAAGCTACATGCAGTGTTACACCACAAAGTCAATTTTTTTGTCACCTTGTTGTATATAAACAGATACAAGGCGCTACAAACAGATAAAGGAGTCATGCTTCAGTATCTTATTATTCATTTACTATACCTCAGTCTCATTTATGCTATGAGTAAGATACATTTGTCAGCCGTTCCAGGCATGGAAGGGCCAAAGTATTGCATTAACAACTGTCAGTAATCATGATGTAGGCATTTCCAGTTTAAAAAGCCTTACCTATAAATACACAAAGAAAAACCCAAAATTCATTGCAAAAGTGGTATGCATCTATCTTTTTAATCACATTATTCATCTCCCATTCTTTTTTACAACATCCAACAACTCCATCTGAAAGGGCATTGCATGCTTCAGATGTTAGAAGAGCAATAATGTATTTCTGTGAAGATGAGTTCGTAAACAGGCAACACGTGTTATTGCACAAACCTCATGAATCAAGGGGAAAGAGAACCATAGGTAGGTGGGTCATGCAAATGATTCAAATATGCTGCAATGCTATAAAATCTTTAAAAAGATATCTTGGCTACATTACTTAAGAATGAATGGCCTAAACGGGGCTTATATTGGCACTGTGCCACTAAATTCAATTTATTTTTCTGAAATTTGGACTTGAAATACGACTTTACAAAGTACTGTTGAGTAGAGTTCAAGCTGCCAAAGGAAAATCAGGTGGGACACACTGTTGCAGGACTTTTGCTACCATTAATTATCCCTCACACCCTCCACCTTAAAAATACTGATCTGTAATTGATGTTTGGAAATCGAGAAAAGGTCCATGCTGGCATTTATTTGTGAGGGCCGGCGCTTATTCTTCTGGCTCAAACATTTGATCTGAGCAAAAGACATATGGGAAAGACAGAGGAAGAGAAAACAAAAAGTGTCAGTGGGAGAAAGCAGAAAGCTGCAAAAGTGAGCTGAAGGGGCAGGGAGTGGCTGTAAATGAACTAAAGAGGCCGGAGAGGGCTTCAGGATTAGCTACCTCCATATACCATGTTCCCACATTTAATTGCAGCTGCCCTGTGTTTAAGAGGGGGGCTTTGAGCACCGGCACAGTTTCATTTACAAATTAAGCACTGCGTTGTGGTGGAGGTTAAGAGCCCATTATTTGTTTGTGCCTCCTTCCATGCCCTGCATTTGGCAAACATACGTTTTAAAAAAATATATTATATTCTGCCCCCCCTGCACTTGCCGCCCTGCCCCTTTTCCCTCCCGCGAGCCACCACTGCTGGTTATAGTTTTTTTTTTTAAAAGGCAGCTTTTAACTAGAACCAACAAGGAGTGAGGAAACAACAGAATCTCAGTAAGGCGAAGCACTCCAAGAGGTTTAGCTATACTCAAGTGCCACGCTGGACCAGGGGCCAGATAAAAAAAGTGTATTATTGTAAGACATTTTTAACAGCCCTGGGTCTGTAACAAAAATATTAAATAATAGACCTGCTCCTTAGGTCTGACAACCACAATATTGAAAGACATCTGGACAAAACCCACAAAATTATACCTCTCTACATGTTATAGTGCATTGTTTTAAGAATAGTTGTCTTACTTGTGTACTGCTAGGGAGAAAAATACCACCTTTAAATGATTTCCCTATTTTTCTACTGCCTGAGACAAAACTCTGGGCATGCCTGTGAAATAAAACAGCCCACTGGGGACCTTAGCTCATGTCTGAGGCAAGCTGCAGTGGGGACACATTGGCCCTCCCAAACGCACACTTGGCCCATCCATATTTACCTTGCTGGAACCGGGCCTGTGTCCCATTCACTCACCGTAAATGTCTTGTGGGCAGAGACTGGTGCAGGTGGCAGTATCTGGCCCACAACTAACAACATGGGAGGAGCAGGTCTTGGCGATTCTGCGTCTTGAGGGCCTTGCAGGGGTAGGTGGAGGAATGGACTCTGGTAAGTCAAAGCTTTACTTTTACATCCCCCACCCTACCTGCATGCTATCACACACCCTCACCCTCGCCCTCACCCCCATCACTCCAACTCCTCACAAATGTCCCAATATCACAAACCACACATCCCAACACCAAGCCCTGCATGCAACACCAAAGCATGGACACCCATCACCAAAGCATGCCCACTGCACATAGCTATGCACCCCCCTAAACCATTATCACAGTAGGTCCCACACAAGAATGGAAGCACTGGGGTACAGGGTGACCCACCCATTGCACAACATGGCACACACAGATGCAATAATCATGCCTTTCCACCCCTGCAGGACCCCTACCCAGCGTCACCAGACAGGAGGGTCCAGACATGTCCACTCCACCCACAGAAGAGGCCCACAGTGATGACAGCAGCTCTGTCCAACTGGATCTAGATGACCAGCCCGGACCATCGGGGACCTCTGGACAGTCGGTTCCCCTCACACTGGCACAGGCCACTACTGAGATTCCCCCTCAGGAAACACCAGCACAGCACCCACCCAGCGAGCCCATACCTCTGTCCCCAGGACACGTCAAGCAGCAATGTGTCCACCACTACAGGGAACCCAGGCTAACCCACCACCCCAACAACACCAGGGACCTGGGGGCAGTGGCAGTGGGCACACCGTTCAGGGGACAGAGGCCCAGGAACACAGGGGAACTGGGAGGGCTGCTGTGCGACAGGGGGAAGACAGGCCCAGGGAACCCACTCTCTACGAGGCCCCCTCCAACATCATGGGAGCGTAGCAGCATTCCCAGGAGACAATGGCAACGGTACTGGCCAATTTTCAGGAGACCCAGCGGCTGTTGGAGGAACACTATGCGGGGATCAGGGAGGAACTCAAGTCCATGAACACCACCCTGGTCACCACTTTAGGGGTGCTGAAGGACCTTGTCTACACCAGGAGGGACACTGTGGCACAACAAGGGGCCCCTGACACTAGCCTGGATGATGAACAGCCCACCACCTCCGCCGGCACTAGTGGACAGGAGGCACTGCCACAGGACCACCACACCAGCACCCCACCCCCTGCAGAGGGAGAACCACCCCACCAAGAAATGAGACCGCCCTGATTGTCATCCATTTGTCCCACCTTGTCACCCTGTCCATACTTAAACTGTCCCAGCTCCACTTCCTATGACCCTTTGGACAATGCACCTGTGAGACTGATAGACTTAACTCTGCCATGGACATTCCTCTACCATCACCCCTCACCATTTTACAAACCCCTCCAATATTGAGCACTTAAATAAACTCCCTTAAAGCACAAAACAATCTGGACTCTGTCTGTGATTTCAAAATAGTGTATTAGCAATTACAGTGCCAAAATGCTCTTTCAAATGTAATGTCAACATAGCTATGTCACACAGGTCTAGTCTGTGAGGAAACAAAGCACATGTCACACAGTGGGACCCACATCTGTGAAATCATAAGGGAAAGTGTCAACTCAGTGACCATACACTGGGTGAAAATGACAGACAGTAGAGAGGTAGTCGATTTAAATTAGATGTAGCAAGCAGGTTTGTCTTCTTACCTGTGTCTCACTGGAAGTATTGCAGGATAACCGTGTTCCTGTTGTCGATGTCCTCTTCTTCTGCTTCCTCGTCTTCACTGTCTACAGGCTCCACAGCTGCCACAACACCTCCATCTGGACCATCCTCCTGCAGAAAAGGCACCTGTCGTCGCAAAGCCAAGTTGTGAAGCATACAGCAGGCCACGATGACCTGGCACACATTCTTTGGTGAGTAGAATAGAGAGCCACCTGTTATATGGAGGCACCTGAACCTGGCCTTCAGGAGGCTGAAGGTTCGCTTTATAATCCTCCTAGTTCGCCCATGGGCCTCATTGTAGCGTTCCTCTGCCCTTGTCCTGGGATTCCTCACTAGGATCAGTAGCCATGACAGGTTGGAGTAACCAGAGTCACCTGCAAATGGCGAGGGACAACTGTTAGACACACACTAACACATAGGGACATCCACAGACCCAGACAACTATTCCCACTGATTTGGGTCCAGGTGCTCACCTAATAGCCACACCCGGTGCCTCTGTAGTTGCCCCATCACATAAGGGATGCTGCTATTCCGCAGGATGTAGGCGTCATGCACTGAGCCAGGGAAGTTTGCATTAACATGGGAGAAGTACTGGTCTGCCAAACACACCATCTGCACATTCATCGAATGGTAACTCTTCCGGTTTCTGTACACCTGTTCACTCCTGCGGGGGGTACCAAGGCCACATGTGTCCCATCAATTGCATCTATGATGTTGGGGATATGTCCCAGGGCATAGAAGTCACCTTTCACTGTAGGCAATTTCTCCACCTGAGGGAAAACGATGTAGCTCCGCATGCGTTTCAGCAGGGCAGACAACACTCTGGACAACATGTTGGAAAACATAGGCTGGGACATCCCTGATTCTTTGGCCACTGTTGTTTGAAAAGACCCACTTGCTAGGAAATGGAGTACTGACAGCACCTGCACTTGAGGGGGGATTCCTGTGGGATGGCGGATAGCTGACATCAGGTCTGGCTCCAACTGGGCACACAGTTCCTGGATTGTGGCACGATCAAGTCTGTAGGTGATGATCACATGTCTTTCCTCCATTGTCGATAGGTCCAACAGCGGTCTGTACACTGGAGGATGCCGGCATCTCCTCACATGCCCCAGCGGGCGGTGCCTATGGAGGAGAACAGTAAGCACAGAGTCAACTAACTCTGAGATACGTAAACACAGCGTACTCTGAACATATTCATAAATTGAAATTTGCCTGTATGAGTGGTTAGGCAAGGCCTAGGTATGTGTGACGCAGTAAAAAATAAAGCCATGTGGGCCCCTGAAATGGCGGCTGCCCGACCTGTAAGGTGGGACAAGGGGATATGAGGTAACTGCACTGGCGTTGTACACTGTCGCGGTAGGCGGTCGAAGACCGCGGCGCAATTGTGCATTGGCTAACATTGGACCCTATGGGTCCCAGGAGCAAATGACGATGTACGCCGGCGATGACGGTACGCACCGCCGCAGACGTGACTGCCATTTTCTATCTGTTCAATCACTCGATACCTGATCTTCAACAGGAGAGGACCTACACTGCAAGTGCTGCAATGACCTCAGTCTCGAAGAGACAATGGCTCGTGTGTCTGCGGAAAGGGCCCCTGCTTTCAGCACGGAGGAGTTGGAGAAACTTGTGGATGGGGTCCTCCCCCAGTACACGCTACTCTACGGTCCTCCAGACAAACAGGTAAGTACACTGTGAGCATACTGTATGGGCAATGCCTGTGTGGAGTGGGGTAGATGAAAGATATGGTGGGGGGAGAATGAGGCATGCATGAAACGACAGTGAGTGCATGTGTGTCATGGCAAGGGTAGGGATGCGGGCCAATGACTGTGACGGTGCAGTTGGTAATTACTTCTAATTTTCCCTGTACAATTCCTGTAGGTCAGCGCCCACCAGAAGAAGGACATCTGGCGTGCCATCGCCAAGGAAGTCCGGATCTTTGGGGTCTACCACAGACGTAGCACCCACTGCCGTAAAAGATGGGAGGACATTCGCCGCTGGAGCAAGAAGACGGCGGAGGCCCAGCTGAGGATGGCCTCCCAACGTGTGAAGGGTGCCCGTCGCACCATGACCCCCCTGATGTTCAGGATCCTGGCGGTAGCGTATCCAGACTTGTATGGGCACTTGAGGGCATCACAGCAGCCACAAGGGGGTGAGTACATTCTCATTCTGTTGATTCAGCGTGCATTTTAGGTGTCTGGGTGGGGGAGGTGGGCTGTGGGTTCCCCAAGGCCAGGGTGAGTACCCTTCTTCAGGCAGACCCTGTGGCACCCCACCCCACCTGTGTACAGTGCCAACTACACCTATCCTGGCTCCTGTGACATCTATGTGTGCAGAAATCGTCCATAGCCTTGTAAGCCATGTCGCTGGGATTGAATAGTGGACCCCAAGTGCTCGGCGTAGTGCAGGGGGCTTCTGTGTCTGTCGTGTCTGCCAACGGTAGCGGTATTGCATGCACTGAACATGCCTTTCTTCTGTCTTCCCCACACCTTTTTGTGGTCTCCCTGTACTTGTGTGCATTAGCATCATCAGGCGGAGGAGCAGTGGCACCGGAGCAGGAGGGAGCTGCATCCCACATGGCCCTGGAGGGCGACACTACGGACTCCGAATTCACCGGTGGGACGGAGGGCGAGGGGAGCTCCACGGCAGGGACAGGAGCTGACATCAGCGATACGGACTCCTCCTCTGATGGGAGCTCCCTTGCGGTGGTGGCCCCATCTGTGCCCCCCGCATCTACAGGTGCAGCCGCCACCTCCCCTACCAGCACCGCCCTTCCAGCAGCCCCTCAGCCTTTGCCCCATGCCTGCTCACCCAGGAGGCTGGGCATTACCTTCGCCCCAGGCACCTCAGCCCCTGCCCCTGTCAACCCTGCTGCCCTCAGTGAGGAGGCCATTGACCTCCTCAGGTCCCTCACTGTTGGGCAGTCTACCATTTTGAATGCCATCCAGGGTGTAGAGAGGCAGTTGCAACAGACAAATGCATACCTGGAGGGCATTCATTCTGGTCAGGCAGCCCTTCAGCGGGCTTTTCAGACTCTGGCCTCAGCACTGATGGTAGCCATTGTCCCTGTCTCTAGCCTCCCCTTCCAACTTCCTCCACCCAGACCCACACCCCTATACCTCAGCTTATCCCAAGCACACCATCAGACCAGCATGCACAGACCTCAACACACAAGGGAAGTTCTGTCAAACATAAGCACCACACATCCCACAGGCACTCACGCAAGCATCACACACATGCAGACACTCCAGCATCCACTGCCTCCACTGTTTCCCCCTCCTCCTCGTCTCCCTCCTCCCTCCCTGTCTCGTCTCCACTTACACCTGCATGCACTACATCCTCAGCCACTACGTCCATCACCAGCACACCCACCACCACACCCCGCACACGTGCAGTCACCACCCCCACTACCATTCACACATCCCCTGTGTCCTCTCCCAGCATGTCTGTGAGGCCACCTCCCAAGGTACACAAACGCAGCCACACACCCACCCAACAGCCATCCACCTCACGACAGCCTCCAGCCCATGCACCTTCACCCAAAGTCAGCAAATGTACACCTCCTACAACCACAACCTCTCCCTCCACTCCCAAACCCCCTCCAGCTACCCGGCCAAGTGTGCCTAAGAAACTTTTCCTGGCCAGCCTTGACCTCTTTCCCTCACCTCCCCCACCCCGTCAGTCTCCTAGGGCATGACTCTCCAGGTCCCAACCTAGCACCTCAGCCACAACATCGGCGGGACCAGTGGTGCCAGTAGTCACTGGATTATGGAGTGCACCAGGCAGCAGGGCAGGCAGTGTGGCAAGGAGCCAGAGCACGGACAGTCCCCCACCTGTCAAGCATAAAAAGTTGGACAGTGCCCGGCGGGAGAGGGGAAAGAAACCAGCCACCAAAGCCGCTCCCAGGGGTACAGTTGGGAGTGTGGAGACAGCTGTGACACCATCCAAGGTGGGAAAGTGGCACAGTAAAACCGGCAAGTCTGGGAAGATCAGCACGGCAGACAAGACCGCCAGCAGCCACACTGCCCAGGAGACGACCCCCAGCAGCAGCCCCGCTGCCCAGGAAGCAACTGCCAGCAGCCCCGCTGCCACAGACAGGACCACCAGCAGCAGCCCCGCTGCCCAGGTGGCGACCGCCAGCAGCCCCGCTGCCCAGGAAGCGACCACCAGCCACCCCGCTGCCACAGACAGGACCGTCAGCAGCAGCCCCGCTGCCCAGGGGGCGACTGCCAGCAGCCCCGCTGCCCAGGATGCGACCGCCAGCAGCCCAGCTGCCAGATACAGGACCGCCAGCAGCAGCCCCGCTGCCCAGGAAGCGAGCGACAGCAGCCCCGCTGCCACAGACAGGATCACCAGCAGCAGCCCCGCTGCCGCAGACAAGAATGCCAGCAGCAGCCCCGCTGCCCAGGAAGCGACCGCCAGCAGCCCCGCTGCCACAGACAGGACCGCCAGCAGCAGCCCCGCTGCCCAGGAAGTGACCGCCAGCAGCCACACTGCCACAGACAGGACCACCAGCAGCAGCCCTGCTGCCCAGGAAGCGACCGCCAGCAGCCCCGCAGGCTACAGACAGGACTGCCAGCAGCAGCCCCGCTGCCAAGGAAGCGACCACCAGCAGCCACACTGCCACAGACAAGACCGCCACCAGCTGAACTGCTGCCCAGGACACCGCCACCAGCAGCCCCGCAGGCCAGGACAAGACCGCCACCAGCTGAACTGCTGCCCAGGACACCGCCGCCAGCAGCCCCACAGGCCAGGACAAGACCGCCACCAGCTGAACCGCTGCCCAGGACACCGCCGCCAGAACCCCCACAGGCCAGGACAAGACCGCCACCAGCTGAACCGCTGCCCAGGACACCGCCGCCAGCAGCCCTGAAGGCCAGTCAGCGCCAATGATTCGGACGCTACTGAGTCCGCCGTGGGGAGGATGATGCACTCTGGACACAAGGCCCCTCCAGAACCAGTGGAGAGATACATCCACTACCTGAGTCCTTGGCAGGATGAAGCACTCTGGGCACAAGGCCCCCTCCAGAACCAGTGGAGTATCACATCCACTACCTGAGTACTTGGCAGGATGAAACACTCTGGGCACAAGGCCCCCTCCAGAACCAGTGGAGTATCACATCCACTACCTCAGTCCTTGGCAGGATGAAGCACTCTGGGCACAAGGTCCCCTCCAGAACCAATGGAGTATCACATCCACTACCTCAGTCCTTGGCAGGATGAAGCACTCTGGGCACAAGGCCCCCTCCAGAAACTAGTGGAGACTGTTATCCACTTGAGAGATTGTGGCTTTGCACTCCCCAGGATTGCACAGTGGGCAAACCACCCACTGTAGAGACTTGAGAGGCTGTGGCTTTGCACTCCCCAGGATTGCATAGTGGGCAACCCACCCACTGTAGAGACTTGAGAGACTGTCTTTGCACTCCCCAGGATTGCACAGTGGGCAAACCACCCACTGTAGAGACTTCAGAGACTGTGGCTTAGCACTCCCCAGGATTGCACAGTGGGCAAACCACCCACTGTAGAGACTTGAGAAACTGTGTCTTTGCACTCCCCAGGATTGAACAGTGGACAAACCACCCACTGTAGAGATTTGAGAGACTGTGGCTTTGCACTCCACAGGATTGCACAGTGGGCAACCCACCCACTGTAGAGATTTGAGAGACTGTGGCTTTGCACTCCCCAGGATTGCACAGTGGGCAACCCACCCACTGTAGAGACTTGAGAGACTGTGGCTTTGCACTCCCCATGATTTAACAGTGGGCATGGAGCTGACTCGTGGATCTGGCGTCGTGCACTTAACCGGCTGAGGGCCCCCCCCCTTCCTTTCCCCCTGAGGTGCCTGTTTTATTTCTATCTGATGCCCCTGCACTGTTCTCTCCGTTTTGATCGGGTATTGAGTGTGGGCCTCGCCCATGCCTTCTGGGCCCAGTGATCCACGGACTATGATGGTGGAATCCCTTGGGCTTGTGTTCTTGGTGTATATAATTGTATATAGTATAAATGTATGTATTTGTAAATATTTTTGATGTATGTAATTGAATAAATCACAATTATTCGACTCATTTCCTTTTGTCCTTGCATTCTTCCAGAGGGGGTTTGGGGGTGTAAGTGTTATGTATCAATATGTATTAGCATGTGTGTTGTAGTGGGTGAGGGTGGGGGTGGGGGTGTTGCGTGTGTGTGTCACTCCCTTTTCCCTCCCCCCTCCCCGTGTCGTAGGTCTAGTACTCACTGTTGTCTTCGCCTCTGGCGTTCGTGGTCCTGGTAGAGGAGCAGGAAGATAAAGGCTGGCAGGATCTGGAGCTCGGGTTCCATGGCGTCCTGATTCCTCGTGGGTTGTGTAGAGGTGAGCGTTTTCCCTTCGAAGTCCTGTTTCCGCCGTGTTTTTGTTTGTGAGGAATCTGCCCCGGAAAAGGTGGTGGATTGATGGGTTGTAATAGTGTGGGCGGTACATTGTCCTCCGCCTGTCTGTTGGCGGTTACCGCCACGGTGTTTGTTTGTACCGCCGTGGCGGTCGGAGTGTTAAAGTGGCTGTCTATGTTGGCGGTTTCCGCCACTGTCATAATTCAATTTTTTTTCCCGCCGGCCTCTTGCCGGTTTTACACCAGCCAGGGTTATAATGACCACCTTAATGTTTTAATCTGTACTCTAGTTCATTTATCGTACAACCAGCGTGTGCCACAGTAAAAATAGCTTGTGAGGCATTGTCACTGTAGGGACATGATAACATTTTTTTCCTACATATTTTATTTTTAATTACCATGCGTCCTATCTTGTGGTTTTCAGGGCCTACATAGTGGTAACTTGTCAATATTTGAAAAAGGAGCTTTTTACCTGTCAAAAGCTTTTATTTTAACGGTCAGATTGCAGGTTTAAACTGCAGCAGCTAGGCTACGCTGGTAAGCCTGAAGTTCTGTTTTGCTGATCACACTAGTGAATGGCACAAAAAGTGCTAGAATTCATAAATTACATGTAACTTTTTATGCCATGGGTGTAGGTTTTACACCATATAGTATGTCGTTATAGAGGAGTTAAGTATACCAATCAGGTATTAGCACATTTCTGCATATTTCAAGGGACAGAGCATATAAATTGGGCATTGGACAGCAATGCCTCATTTTGTAGAGTCAAAAACCAGCAAAAACATTTAGCCAAAAAAGAGGACTAACCATGCAAAAAGTGGAATTTTCATACAATTGAGAAATATATATATTTTTATTTAGTATCCCCCAGATCTTGACTGAGATGGAAGGAGACAATGGCTCAGGATTGAATGCCTGTCCCCAGGAAGTGGAGGACCGCCACCGTTGGAATGTCTCCACACCCGTCCTTCACCTGACACAGCTGTCCCTGATGCCAAACTCCTGCACCACTGAGAACTGAATTTGCAGTTGTTACTGACCCTTGCTAGCACGTCTGACCTTATTTGGTAATTAGTCATTAATTTATAAGGGTACGCGTCAGAGGTTCGGTGGACCTTTTGACTGCGCTTAGAGTAGTTTTCATTATAAACTCAGTTTAGGTAAAAATCAATAACAGCATCAATCAATAATATCAATAATCTTAGAAGTCAGTAATTTCCACGCACCCTGACCTCTTTGGCCATGAATAACCACACGTTTATGTAAAAGTTAGAATGTTTATTTCCCTAAATTAACAATGCTAATGTCACGTAACTTAGGCCCTCATTTTGAGATTAGTGATAAAAACCACCTACAGCCGCGGTGGTGGCCCCAAAAGACGTTGCAGCAGGTAGAAGTTGTCTGCCGTATTATGACCACAGCTGGATTTCCACCAGAAGAATGGCCGCAATCCGGCTGTGGCCATGCTGGCTGATGGCGGTAAGGTGACTCTATTGCCACCAGCAGTGCCACGCCAGTAGACCATCGCCAGGCGTATTATGACCCATAATACGGCCTGGAGGTGGTCTGCTGGCAGGCACTGCTGGTGGCAGTAGTGCCCCGTCCCGTCTCCTGAGCACAGGTAAGTCAGGTCTCCGACAGGGGAGGGGGGCATGGGGTGTTTTGTGTGTGTGTGTATGTTTGTGTGCGCGTGGATGCAGGTGTGTGTTGCGTGTTGAATGTGTGTGTGCATGTATGGAGATGTGAGTGCGTATATGTTGTGTTATGTGACTGCGTGTCTGCGTGTATGTATGAAAGTCTGTGTGGATGTGTGTGGGAATGGATGTATGCATGCATGGATGCATGTGGAAATGGGTATGTGTATGCGTGTGTGTGTTAAGGGGGCGTGAATGTAGGGGGGTGGGGGGCTAACTGGAGGGGGAAGGGGGAAGACCCCTATCAGTGACAGGGAAGGAATTCCCTGTTACTGATAGTGCCTACCACCATGGTTTTCATGGCGTTGAGAAAGCCACGAAAACCATGGCGGTAGGCAGGGTCATAATCCCACAGGTGGAACAGTGACAGGCAAGGGGCTCGAGATGGATATCTCCAGCACAGCGGCTGTTACCGCCGTGGCAGTCGGAGTGTTAAAGTGGCTGTCTGTGTTGGCAGTTTCCGCCATAGTCGTAATTCCATTTATTTTTCTGCTGGCCTGTTGGCGATATTACCGCTGCTTTAACACCGACCGCCAGGGTTGTAATGAGGGCCTTAGTCACCAGGGATTGGTGTGTGTGTATGAGTGTGTTTTGTTTGGGAGGCAGCCCCTTGGGCAAGGGTTGCTCCCCATGGGGACACATTACTGTTGGCCATATGAGGGGAGATCGGCCTATGTTTGGAAGGCCCATCTGACCCCAAGGGGGGCAGAAAGCCCACCAGAGAACAGGAAAGATTTTTTTTTCAAAAAAAGAGGTGGGGGTATGGCCATACCCCCACCCCAAATAAATGAGGCCAAAGTTGTTCTGCCCACCGGTGTGTAGATGGTGTAATTACCCCCGATCCATTCCCCAGGGGGGAAGAAAGCCTACTGGATGCCATGGGATTAAAAATATATATATAGTGGGGTGATGGCTACCAACCAGTATGGGCATGGTTATGCCCCTACCCCAACTGAAGGGAGTAACAGTCTTTCAGCTCTTCCCCGCACACTAAAACATCTTACCCCATGGCAAGCAAGAGGACATTTGATTATTTTGGGTTTTGGTTTTACATTTGGGCCATGAGAGCTCGTCTAACTCTCAAAATCGGCCCACTTGGAATGGTGAGGGTTATACTTTTTGGACTTTGGGACGTTGCCATGTAGAAAAATCCACTTGACATAGACACATCTGAAAACTAAACAGGGTAGTGTGCTTCACATGCACCCTGCACCATTTTCTTACCCACAATGCCCTGCAAACCTCCAACTTTGCTGGAAATCACACATTTTTCCCACATTTTTGTGATGGAACCTTCCGGAATCTGCAGGAATCCACAAAATTCCTACCACCCAGCATTGTTGCATCTATACCGATAAAAATTCTGCCCCACTTGTCAGCCTAAAAGTGTCTTTTTTAAACTGCCCTTTTGGACCCGCTTTGGTCCCCCCTCAATTTCAACATGTTTTTGTCTCTCCCCTGTCACAGGCACCTGGCCCACCTACACATGTGAGGTATCATTTTTACCAGGAGACTGAGGAGAACGTTGGGCGGTAGGAAATTTATCCCGTTGCACTGATCCCACACAGTCATGTGTGGAAAAATATGATTTTTTAGCTGAATTTGAGGTTTGCTGAGGATTCTGGGTAAGAAAACACTGGGGGTTCCACGCAAGTCACACCTCCCTGGACTCCCTTGGATGTCTAGTTTTCAAAAATATTTGGGTTTGGTAGGTTTTCATATATGGCTGCTGAGACCAAGACCAAAAATGCATGTGCCCCCCGCAAAAACAGGTAGTTCTGTATTTGATTATTTTGATGTGTCCACATAGTGTTTTAGGGTATTTCCTTTAGCTGGCACTAGGCCTACCCACACAAGTGAGGTCCAATTTGTATTGGGAGACTTGTGGGAATGCTGAGTCGAAGGAAATGTGTGGCTCCTCTTAGATTCCAGAACTTTCTAGCACCGAAATGTGAGGAAAAGGTGATTTTTTTGGCCATATTTTGAGGTTTGCAAAGGATTCTGGGTAACAGAACCTGGTGAGAGCCCCACAAGTCACCCCACCTAGGACTCCCCAAGGTGTTTAGTTTTAAAAAATGTGCAGGTTTGGTAGGTTTCCTTAGGTGCCGGCTGAGCTAGAGGCCAAAATCCACAGCTAAGCACTTTGCAAAAAACAGCTCTGTTTTCTTTGGGAAAATGTGATGTGTCCACGTTGTGTTTTGGGGCATTTCCTGTCATGGGCACTTAGCCTACCCACACAAGTGAGGTATCATTTTTATCAGGAGACATGGGGGAACGCTGGGTGAAATTTGTGGCTCCTCTCAGATTCCAGAACTTTCTGTCACTGAAATATGAGGGAAAAGTGATTTTTGGGCTAGATTTTGAGGTTTGCAAAGGATTCTGGTTTCGCCTGGGTGTCTAGTTTTAAAAAATGCACAGGATTGGTAGGGTTCCTGTAGCGGTGGGCGTAGCGACAAGGACAGAAAATACAACTCAGGTTTAGGGTGTGTGGAAGATTCAAGTTTATTGGTAATATAGAGTTCTTTTCTTCTGTCAGCCCGTAAGTCTTTATCTCCCCGTGAATATAACTCTTTCTTTCTCTTCTTTCTTGCCAGGTTCTCTTTGGTCCAGCCGAAGGTCTCATGGCAGAGTGGTGTCGTCAGGGGCACCGGGAAAAGAAAGAAGGCAAGGTAAGTCTTTACTTCAGGTTTGTTTGGGGTCGTGTTAGTAAGTGGGAGACTCTTGAGGGGGTGCAGAAGTCAGGTGACAGGAAACCGAGTTTTAAGGGGGGATTTTGAAAATAACCAATTAATATAGTCTTCTATGTGGGCTAGACCTCTCAAGCAAACACTTAGATCTTGCAACGCCCATGTAGGGGGCTAAGTGTGGTGTTAGCAAGAGGGGGGGAAGACGTATGTCAAGGATTGGATTCACCCCTTTTCACCAGAACAGCCACCAACAAACAAAATAAAATATAGATATAATTGTCAGGTAATTCCCTTTAGTAACCTGTGTAGGGAACCACACTAGGTTCCCTCCTTTTCCTCGTCCTGTACTTTGTTTAACTCCCTCCTCCCTCTTTTCCCCTTCACCTCCCGCTCCCTCCTCCCTCCCCACCAGGGCTTTAATCCGACTCTGAAAGCAGGACCGTACCTGCTTGAGCCACGCCCCTTCAGGGACGTGGTGGAGTCCTCGCGTCTCTGGGCCTCCTTTCCCGACGTCAATGGTTCCTTTTTCCTTTAGGTCTTCTGGTCTTTGCTGATCCGGCTGTCGTCACATTTCTTCTGCGTTCCTCTCCTTTTCCTCCTCTCCGGGCCGTCGCAGAAGTCCGTCCTTTATTGCGTTGGGAATCTGGATATCCGGATTCCCAATGCATTCCTCTTCCGGGTCATCACCGGCGGTGCCCCCGGGGTATTCGGCTACTGGGGGCTGCCATTGATGGTAGACGGGTGTTCCAGCTCCCGGCTACATATCCCTCCCCTAGAGAGGGACTGTTGGAGTTCCGTGTTTATGGGGTAGCAGCACAGGTAATTCGCTGTGTATTGTTGAGCACCCGGGATGTGGTGTACTTGAAACGAAACGGGTTGCAGCTCCGTAAACCACCGCAGAATGCGTGAATTCGTGTTTTTGTTTTTAGAAAACCAGGTGAGGGGAGCATGGTCGGTATATAATAAAAAAAGGTGACCCATAAGGTAATATTGTAAATTTTCAATGGCCCATGTGATAGCCAGCCATTTCCTCTCAATTACCGAGTAGCGTTGTTCTCATGGCAAAAGTTTCCGTCTGATAAACACTATATGGTGGTTGTGGCCTGATTCATCTGTTTGGAAAAGTACGGTGCCTATCCCTACATCGGAGGCATCCGTCTGGAGATGGAAGGTTTTTGTAAAGTCTGGGCAACGTAAGACGGGTTCAATGGTGAGACTGTTCTTTAATGTATGAAAACTAGATAGTTGAGTTGGGGATAGACCTGGTATTTTAGCCGGTTGTCCTTTTCTTAACAGGTCGGTAAGGGGGCCATCAAAGTGGAATAGTTAGGTGTAAACCTTCTATAATACCCTACTAGATCAAGGAAAGATCGAAGTTCCCTCTTGATGGCTGGGACCGGTACTTGGAGTATGGCCTCTACTTTGCTCTTTTGTGGCCGGATTTGTCCTTTGCCAATAAAATAACCAAGGTACGTGTTATCATTGTAGGCCAGGTGACATTTGGCAGGGTTGGCCGTGAGGCCAGCCGAGTATAATAAATTGAATATTCGGTCTTGGTGGGTAAGATAGTCTTCCCAGGATTCGCTACTATATCGTCTAAATAAGCTCCGGCATATTCATAGTGAGGCCTTAAAAGTTGGTCCATCAATCTTTGTAAAGTAGCGGGACCACCATGTAACCCGAAGGAAAGCACGGTGAAATGGTATAGCCCTGAGGGTGTAGAAAAGGCTGTCTTTTCTCGATCTGCCGGGGCCAAGGGGATTTGCCAATAGCCCTTAGTCAGAGCTAGGGTTGATAGGTAGTGGGCTTTACCCAGTCTTTCCAATAACTCGTCAACCGGAGGGATGGGGTAGGTATCGAACTGAGATATTGGGTTTAGCCTCCTAAAATCAATACAGAAGCGAACCGAGCCAGCTGGCTTTGGGACTAGGACAGTTGGAGAACACCAGGGGCTGACGGATGGTTCAATAACTCCCAACTGTAGTACTGTAGCATCTTCTCTACTTCCTGCTCTACTAGGTGTTTCCGGGCTTCTGGGATCTGGTACGGGCAGAGGCATACGATCTGACC
This sequence comes from Pleurodeles waltl, assembly GCF_031143425.1. NCBI lineage: Eukaryota > Metazoa > Chordata > Amphibia > Caudata > Salamandridae > Pleurodeles > Pleurodeles waltl. The sequence continues at coordinate 777,170,799 of NC_090449.1, read as the reverse complement.
ACCTGGGGTTCTAATATGGTGTCGTCTCAGTGAGGTCCTCCCGGGTTTGGAGGAAAAGAACCCTGCATGCTGTTGGAGAAGAGTGTTGAGTTGTGATTGTTGCTCGTTTTGCAGTGGGGGCTGACAAGGTCAGTTCAACTCCGAACTCGGAGCAGTGGGACACAGTTCTATTTCTAAAGTCTTATTAGGGGTTACCAGAAACCCCGTAGATATTGGAGTAAGGGAGGTATCTGGCTCTTCCCATTTCTTTAACAAGTTAATGTGGTAGATCTGTGTCTTCCTTGGTTCCTGGGATATCTCAACCAGGTAAGTGACAAAGGTTTTTGCCTTCACTATTTTATACGGGCCCAGCCATTCAGCTAGCAATGTATTGTCTGAGCCCGGGAACAAAAGAAGAACTTTATCATCTGGTTGTAGTTGTCTCAATTTAGTACCCTGATCATAGTACCGTTTTTGCTTTCCTTATGCCCTTTCCATATGTGAACGGACGTCTTCCCAGACCGTTTGTAACTGGGCTTTGAGTTGTTGGGTATATTCTAATATTGGCTTTTCGCCCCCCCCCCCTCTTCTTTCTCCCATAGTTCAGCAGCCATATAGAGAAGGGTCTGGGGTTGACGTCCAAAGACCAATTCAAAGGGACTATGCCCTGGGGACGCTTGGATGTGGGATCTTATAGCGCAGAGGACGAGGGGTAGTTTCTTATCCCAATCTCGTCTAGACTCTGAAATGGTTTTTCTCAATAGGGACTTCAGGGTACGGATGGTACACAGAGGTTTTTAGCTTTCTGACTGCCAGGATTTGGCAGATTTGTGCCATCAACTTGGACATAAATGGAGTGCCTTGGTCGGTCAGGATTTCATTTGGGAACCCCACTCTGAAGAAGAAACCAATCATAGCATGAGCCACATTCTTGGTTGTCATGCTGCAGAGTGGTATGGCTTCGGGATATCTTTTCGCATAATCTACCAGAACTAATATATAAGTATACCCTTTCATTGATGGAAGGAGGGGACCTACCAAATCCATTCCCACCCTTGAAAAGGGTACCTCAATATTAGGCAATGGCTGTAACGGTGCTTTCTTTTGGGGCCCTGGGTCTATCACCTGACATTTAGGGAATTGCATACAAAAACAGCATATTTGGGCATACACTCCCGGCCAGTAAAACCGGCGTAGTAAATATTCCTCAGTCTTGTCTCTACCATAATGCCCCCCTCCCGGTTGGCTGTGGGCGAGATGAAGTACTTAGACTCGATATGGCTCCGGTACGACCAGCTGTCATTTCTCGTGGTTGTTATGATTAGTGATTCTGTATAGGAGGCCTTTTTGTATGAAAAAAATAAGGACCCATCTCGCCACTGATCTCTGATTTTGCTGCTTTCCAAGCATTCTGGAGGGATGAGTCCTTTTACTGGCTACTACGGAATGGGGGTAGGGAGGGGATGGTTATATTCTGCACCTTTCTTGGTTCTTCCTGCTTTTCTCTCAAGAGTTACAGTGTTTTCTTCTCTATTTTCTCCCTCTTGCTAGGTTTATATCGTATGGTTCCTGTCTTTATCGGGGTCTCCGAAAAGGGGGCCTCCTCCCACCATGAATCCAGATGATTCTTTCTCTGTACGCTTTGTAGCAGGTCGGTGAAATGTACGTAATCTGTGCCCACAATACACTCCTCCACCAGGTGTTCAATAATACCCATCTTAAACGGATCCTGTTTCCCCTCCAACACGAGGATAACGGAAACCAAGGGATAGTCCTTCAGTTCTCCATGGATGCAGCAGATGGAAACTAGTTTCTCAGGTATTTGGACACTGGGAAAAACCAGGTTGGCCCTAACAACAGACTGGCTACACCCAGAGTCCACTAAGGCCATGATTATCTGGCCATTAACCGTTATCTCCCAAGTATACCTGGAGCTGTCTTTCCCTGTATATAGGACGCTTCCTCTGGTCATCCCAATCTCCATAGGTCCAACCCTTTCCTCTTTGTGGGGGCATAGCCGAGCGATGTGGCCCCACTCCCCACTATAGCATTGAGGTTGTTGCATGGAGTTGTTTTCTGTAGTCCAGAGACTGGAAGCTTGTTCGGTATTCTTTCGGGTAGCAGGTCGGTAGGGTACCCCTCGGGGTCAACTAGTGGAACTCGTTGACTTTGAAGGACCTGCTTTAAATTCGGTTTATCGATGATACGCACAAGCCAGGTCAATCGCCATGCTGGAGTCCACATTGGGATGTTGTTGGATCCAATTGCGGGTAACGACAGGAAGGGCCTCTAAATACTGTTCGAGGAGAAGGGTCTTTATGATGTCCTCCTGTTCAGTCCCAATTGGACCTAACCATTTGAGCCCTAGATCTTTCACTCTGTAATATAATGTTCTGGGATCTTCTGAAGGTGTCCACTTCGTCTTCCGGAATCGAAGCCTGTAGTGTTCTGAGTCATGTCCCACGCGATCCAGTATGCTCTTCTTTATTTCTTTATACAGAGTGGTCCCATCTGGGTTAGCAGCTTGATAGGCGGCCTGCAAATTACCTGTTAATAATGGAGCCACATATTGTCCCCATCGCTCCTCTGGCCAAGCGGCAGAGGAGGCCACTCGCTCAAGATCTTCTCCTTCCTGATAATTTTGGAGGACAGAACTTAGGACGTTGGGGTGAACTCTGCTGGCGGCTATAGTATCTGTCAGTTTTTGTAAGGCCGTCTCATGTACCAGCTGATTATTCGCGATAATAGTGGCTTGGCTCTTCAGGGCACTTTGAAGTGCTTCTCTATCTGCTTTAGCCTCTCGTTGGTGTGCCTCCCAAACTACTTGAAGGTGGTGGTGGCCTTCTGCCAGCTGTTGAATCATGACTTCGAAGGTTGACTTCACCTCCATAGTTCTCTAGCTTGGGTTATCTCCTCTTTTAGTCTGCCGCTACTTCTTATCCCACTTCTGACACCACTGTAGAGGTGGGCATAGAGACAAGGACAGAAAATACAACTATAATAATATAATTGTCAGGTAATTCCCTTTAGTAACCTGTGTAGGGAACCCCACTAGGTTCCCTCTTTTTCCTGTACTTTGTTTAATTCCCTTCCCTCCTCCCTCTTTTCCCCTTCACCTCCTGCTCCCTCCTACCTCCCCACCAGGGCTTTAATCCGACTCTGAAAGCAGGATTGTACCTGCTTGAGCCACGCCCCTCCAGGGACGTGGCGGAGTACTCGCATCTCTGGGCCTCCTTGCCCTCCGTCAGTGGTTCCTTTTTCCTTTAGGTCTTCTGGTCTCTGCTGATCCAGCTGTCGTCCCGTTTCTTCCGCATTCCTCTCCTTTTCCTCCTCTTCGGGCCACCGCGGAAGTCCGTCCTTTCTTGCGTTGGGAATCCGGATATCCGGATTCCCAAAGCATTCCTCTTCCGGTCGTCACCGGCGGTGCCCCCGGGGTATTCGGCTGCCTGTGGGCCGCCATTGATGGTAGCCGGGTGTTCCGGCGCCCGGCTGCAGTTCCATAGGTGCCGGCTGAGCTAGAGGCCAAAATCCACAGCTAAGCACTTTGCAAAAACCATGTCAGATTTCAATGTAAAAATGTCCTAACGCAGGCACTAGGCCTACCCACACAAGTGAGGTACCATTTTTATAAGGAGACTTGGGGAACACAGAATAGAAGAACAAGTGTTATTGCCCATTGTCTCTACATTTTTCCTTTCACAGTGTGTAAAAAAGACATTTATTTGAGAAATGCACTGCAATTCACATGCTAATATGGGGACCCTGGAATTCAGAGATGTGAAAATAACCACTACTTCTTAACACTTGGGCACCTTATCTTGTGCCCAGGTTGGAAATACAAAGGTTTCCTAGATACCTATTTTTCACTTTTTATATTTCAGCAGATGAATAGCTGTATACCCGGTATACAATGAAAACCCATTGCAAGGTGCAGCTCATTTATTGACTCTGGGAACCTCGGGTTCTTGATGGACCTACAAGCCCTATATATACCTGCAGCCAGAAGAGTCCAGCAGATGTAACAGTATATTGCTTTCAAAATTCTGACATCGCAGGAAAACATTATAGAGTAAAACGTGGAGAAAAATGGCTATTTTTTACCTCAATTTCATTTTTTTTTTATTGCATCTGTTATTTTCTGTAGGAAACCCTTGTAGGATCTACACAAATAACCCCTTGCTGAATTCAAAATTGTATCTAGTTTTCAGAAATGTTTAGCTTTCCAGGATACAGCATTGCTTTCACACCCATTTCTGTCACTAACTGGAAGGAGGCTATAAGCACAAATACAGTAAAATGGGGTATGTCCCAGTAAAATGCCAAAATTGTGTTGAAAAATGTGGTTTTCTGATTCAAGTCTGCCTGTTCCTGAAAGCTGGAAAGCTGGTGATTGTAGCACCACAAACCCTTTGTTGATGCCATTTTCAGGGGAAAAAACACAAGCCTTCTACTGCAGCCATTTGTTCCCATTATATTTTAAACAACATTTTTGCTATATTTTGGCTAATTTCTTGGTCTCCTCCAGGGGAACCCACAAACTGTGGGTACCTCTAGAATCCCTACGATGTGGAAAAAAAAGGATGCAAATTTTGCATGGGTAGCTTAAGTGGACAAAAAGTTATGAGGGCCTAAGTGTAAACTGCCCAAAATAGCCAAAAAAAGGCCTGGCACCTGAGGGGGAAAAGGCCTAGCAGGGAAGGGGTTAAGGAGGCATAATTTATTTTCTGAAATATTTGTGCATATTTGTTATTTAGCCCCACTGCTACGGTCAGTTCAAAATTATGCCTTTTCCACAGCTGCAGTGGGATGTACAACAGTTGGGCGAGGACATGGCCCAATATGCAGTAGACACTGGTAGTAGTGCAAATTTTGAGTTAGGACTAGACTTAGAGGAAGGGCTAGGGCTATGAGGTAGAGTGGCCATGTCAGCTCAAGTTCACTTTGAAAAAAATATGAATATTGCCTGTATACCTTAAATGTTAAAAACAGACATTTTTCTACTAATCAATGTGTTTACATCTAGCCACAATTCCCAACTATCTCACTTTCTTTCAAGGTTTAATGTTCAGGTAGTTATGGGCATAGATGCCCTGACCAGTCCTTGGCCAGTAGACCTCCTCTGTGCCTTCCCTCCAATACCATTGATTCCACTCTTGGCATGGTTACAAAGGGAACTAGCACAGATGACACTGTAGTGTCTTTCTGGATAAGGAGACCTTGGTTTCTGGTGATGCAACTCCTACAAATAGAAGAAGAGTGAATCCGTCCATCACCTTCCTCGCATCCACCATTTCCTCCTCTGTCAATAGAGAAGTTATACTATCTAAAACTCTTGTTTTTTTTAGGTTGAGGGGGGGCTTTCCTGTGTAAAGGCTTGTCGATCTCTAAATCTCTAGGGGCTTCTCAGAGAGACTTACAGATCCTACGCTTACCACTGAAAATCCTTAAACATTTGGTGCTCATGGAGATCTCTGAATCTGATTGCTACTGCTACATCCAGCATACTGTAGTTCCTGCAGGAAGGCTTTGATACAGGTCTGTTTGTATCCACCCGTAGACCACAATTGGTAGCAAACCATTTAGATCTTTCCGGAATGATCTTTCACCCATTGACACTTTAGTTTCTAAGGGCCAGATGTAGCAAGCGTTTTGCATGGCGCAAACTGCGAAAATTGCAATTTGCGCCATGCAAAACGCGCTTCTCGATGCACATTTCCATTTTGCGAGTCGGTACCAACTTGCAAAATGGGAATGCGACTCGCAAATAGGAAGGGGTGTCCCCCTTCCTATTTGTGAGTCGCACCGCGATGCAGAATTGCTTTGTGACCGCGAACGCGGTCGCAAAGCAATTTGCAGTTACCACCAATGTCACACTGGTGGTAACCCATTTGCAAAAGGGAAGGGGTCCCAATGGGACCATTCCCCTTTGTGAATGTTGCCATAAATGTTTTTTCAGAGCAGGCAGTGGTCCAATGGACCACTGCCTGCTCTGAAAAACCGAAACCAAATGGTTTTGTAATTTTTTTGTATTGCAACTCATTTTCCTTTAAGGAAAACGGACTGAAATCCCCCCCAAAAAAACTGCTTTATTTAAAAAGCAGTCACAGACATGGAGGTCTGCTCTCTCCAGCCGGCCACCATCCCTGTGAGTGCAGGGAATCGCAATAGGGTCGCAAAATGCGACCCACCTCATTAATATTAATGAGGTGGGTCTTTGCGACCCCATTGCGATTCGCAGACGGTGTCTGAGACACCGTTCTGCATCTGAATTTCCGAATCGCAAATTCGGAATTTGCTACATCTGGCCCTAAGCTCTTTAAGGATTTTGAGCTATTGCGAGGTCTGTATGTCAGCCTTTCCCTTCCTGGGCCCTATCCTTAGTTTGAGCTTCCTTGTAGAAGTCCCTTTGGAACCTTTTTGGAAACAGTAGCAGAAACGTTTCTCACTTATAAAACCCTTTTTCCTAGTAGCCAAAACAACAGCTAGGCATTTAGGAGAACATGGAGCCCTGGTTTGCACACACCTATAAAGGATCTTTGTGGACCGAATTAACGCTAAATTCCATAGAATTTTGAAGATTATTCTTTCTGTCTTGCGCCTAGAACCAAACAAGATGTGTCCTCTTTTTTGGATTGTAGATGTACTGAGAGCCAATAAAATCTACCTCAAGTGAACAGATGAGTAGATAAATTCTGCCTCAATGCTTATCTACTTTGGGCGAGTCAGGAGGGATGAAAAGCCCTCTTTCTTTCTTGCCTTGGTGGATAAAATTGGTAATTTTATTCACTTACCAGAAGACAGGAAGAGAGGTTCCTGGTTCAGTTACAGCTCACTGCAGCAGAGGCATGGCTGCTACTTGGGCTGAAAAGGCAGGTGTTTCAATTAAAGATATCTGTAAGGTTGCCACCTTGGCCTCATGCTGTACATTCATTACACACTATAGATTACAAGTAGCTCAGGGTTCTGAATTGTTATGTGGTTCTCAGACCCTCCTGGGTCCTATATTTCAGTAGAGAACTTCTACTTTTTCCTTTGCATTTTTTGGTGTAAATGTGCATTAAGAGGTTTGTAAGAATGGCTCTTTTATCAGAGTTTTTTTGCATCCTCATGGCTGTTTAAGATAAATTTTGCTTCAGTAATCCTCGATACGTAAGGAAATGGAATGCGGAGGTAATGGCTGGATGGCATGCTGGTAATATTCATTACTCCAATTCTTCCTTACTCTCCCCAATACGTACGACCCTTCCTCTATCCCTACTTCCTTCATCAGCTTCTGTAATGCTTTAGGTAAAACAGGGGTGCTGAGAAGGGGTAGGTGTCTTACAGGTAAATCCTATCTAGAATATAGAAAGAGAAAGCAGCTTTGGGAAAAGCGACATAAGGTGAATGGACAAATTCACTCAATTTGTAAGCATTAGTATGGGTACGGAAGACTCGGAGTAATGAAGATTACCAGTATGTAATCCAGCCCAATATGAATAGCTCTGTAGAAACAGACACATTAGTGCAGGTATGCCATAACGTTGCACGTTACCATGCATGCAAAAGCAATTTCATGCACAGTACACTAGTCGGAATACATTACCAATGTCCAACACTACGCAGATGTATCTTTTTTTTCAATAAATTTTACTTTTTATAGACCTCCTAACCGATCTTTTAGTATTTGGAGAAGCCTTGCAGCAATCAAAAATTAACTCAAAATTTGCCTAGTAGGTAAAATATAATCACAATTATTGGACCTGCAGGATGGAATGGTCAGCTAGCCACTTGCCAACTCTATGCCAGTAAGGGAGAAATAACCTTCAGCAAATTTCAGGTCTAAAAAAAATAAACCTTGGCACTTTAAACAGCCATTTACAGTAAGGGTTCTGGTAAATTATTATTAACTAGAAACAAAGTGCCTTGTCAAAAATGTCATTCACGAGTGACGTTGAAGAGTGCCAAAAATTACCAGAACTTTACTTATTATGATTCGCATGTTAATATCAGAAATCGTAGCACACACCTCACTTCAACAGGATAAAGAAGCAGTTAAAGAACATACTTAAATGATGATCTGCTGCGGTCCTACATTACGCACAGACAATCTTATCTTTGTTATGACTCTCCGACAGATTCTTTGGAATCCAGTAGAACCTACGGCTGGCAAAGAAATGATTCTTTCTCAGAGGGCAGGAGCAGACGGAGTAACTGTCTGTAAAAATTAAATAGATGCATGTAGGAATAGACAATGGCCCTCATTCTGACCTTGGCCGCCCGCCAAAGTCCCGCCGTCAAGTTACCGTTCCGCGGTCGAAAGACCGCGGCGGTAATTCTGACTTTCCCGCTGGGCTGGCTGGCGGTCGCCTTCAGACCGCCAGCCAGCCCAGCGGGAAAGAGGCTTCCACGATGAAGCCGGCTCGGAATCGAGCCGGCGGAGTGGAAGCTGTGCGACGGGTGCAGTTGCACCCGTCGCGTATTTCACTGTCTGCGCAGCAGACAGTGAAATACATGTAGGGGCCCTCTTACGGGGGCCCCTGCAATGCCCATGCCAGTGGCATGGGCACTGCAGGGGCCCCCAGGGGCCCCGCGACCCCCCCTACCGCCATCCGGATCTCGGCGGTCCGACCGCCGGGATCTGGATGGCGGTAGGGGGGGTCGGAAGGAGGATTCAATGGGGCCGCGGTACACTGGCGGGACCCCGCCAGTGGTGCCGGTCCGACCGCGGCTTTACCGCCGCGGTCGGAAATCCCCATTGGAGCACCGCCGGCCTGTCGGCGGTGCTCCCGCGGTCCTCCGCCCTGGCGGTCAAAGACCGCCAGGGTCAGAATGACCACCAATGTGTCTTGGCATGTCAGCACTAAGGAACGGGGACAAAATGATTGTAAGGAAGGAACTATAAAGCAAAGACAAGGTACATTTTCATGAGTTTTTGGATGGAGTAATTATTTTTCAGACCTCGCATTTGTAGAGGAAACATAGTTCATGCTTTGGCTGTAACCCAGTGCTTAATTTGTGTTATTGTTTCCGGTGCTGAGCGCCAGCACTTATTCTTCTGCCTCAAGCATTTGCTGCGAGCAAAAGTCACAAATATGGTAAAGACGGAAGAAGCGTCACAAAGGGGGAAAGTTGCAAGCTGCAAGAGAGAGCTGAAGGGGCAGGGAGTGGCTGTAAATGGATTGAAGAAGCCCGAGAAGGCTTTAGGATTACGGTGCCTCAGTATTCCCTGCTCGCACATTTAAATGCAGCAGCCACATGTTTAAGAGGAGGGCTTTGTGCACCAGCATGTTTTCATTTACAAATTAAGCATTGGTGTAACCACAGCAAAAGTAGAGCTTTTGTGCTTACTCGTTTAGTTTTGGGAACGACCAGTGAATAAGAAAGATGAACATTCTTTGCAGGTAGTTCAGAGTGTAGACATAAAGTGATTTGTGCTAAAGACAAAGGCCCTCATTATTACATTGGCAGTCTTTCCTGAAGACTGCCATGCTGGCAGCCGCGAAAAGACCACAGTGGCGGTGGTAATCCGCCTGTCCAATTACAACACACAAAAACAAAATCACCAGAATACAGCCACAAATCTGACACCCCCAGGCTGAACGACAGAGAGGCGGTCCCACCACGCACACTGCCACGCCAGAAAAAGACCGCGCTCCCCAATGAGACCCACAAATCAGCCCAGCGGTCTTATCGCAACGGTAATCTATTGGCGGTCCGGACCATGGCAGCTGAAATATAACCTCCACTACAACACAACACCACATTGGCCAATTCGATTTCCCCCACACCTGAAACACATACACACACCACATCCCACCCCCACCACTATAAAACAGACACAACCCACAATCCTTTGCTATGACAAACAACTACCATACATGCACGACTACTCTGAAGATTGCACTGCACACAGACATTACAGACACCTGCACACCTCTCATGCATCACGCTTCACTTAAAATAATTTTCACTCACACACACATTACACTCTCCATGCCCCGACAAAAGTACCCCCGTTTCACCGATGATGAATTAAGGAGCCACACCTGTTCAGGGCACAAGTCCAGCAAATGTCGATGGCAGAGAAGATGGAGTTATGGCAGAGGATCATCGACAAGGTGAACGCAGTGGGAAGCCACCCACACACAAAGAAGAACATACAGAAGAGGTGGAACGACCTGAGGGGGAAGCTCCGGTCAATGGCGTCCGGACACCAAATTGCCCTCATGAAGACTGGCAGTGGGCCCCACCTCCTCCCCTGGAGATCACACCATGGGAGGAGAAGGTCTTGGCGATCCTGCTCCCTGAGGGTCTCACTGGAATCCCCAGAGGACTGCAAACTGGTAAGTCACCTATAATCCCCTTTTATTAAGTATACCTGTAATTCATGCATCCCCATCCCCTGCATGCCCAGCCTACCCCACTAACACCAATCCCTAAGTCTACACACCCAAATGCACCCAATGCATGTACAGCATGAAGCACTACAACTCCCACAATGCATCACCCTTTAGCCATCTCACTATGTACATTCCCCCGTATAACTACACCTGAGTACTGAGGCATGGCATATTGACACATAGCACTCACCTCACAGCCCCTGTAAAGTACATCAGGTAGATGTGAATAACAATCCCTGTTATCCACAGGTGCCACTGAAAATGTTGTCAGCTAACCAGTGCCACGAAGAGCCAGTCCTCCACCAGATGAAGACCCCAGTGATGACAACAACACAGGATGTCTGTAACTGGAAGACCTACCTGGCCCATCCAGGCTCTCTGGGCAGTCCACCTCCACCAGCCTCACCCAGGACACCATAGAGCTCCCCACAACCTCAGCCACCATAACAATTGCCGCCCAACGCCCCCAAACCAGTGTCACCAGGCTACGCCAATCCAAAGTGTGCCCACCTGTACAGGGACCTGAGTCAGCACCCACCACACAAGAGAATGATGGTCCTGGTGTAAGTGGGAGTGGTCACACTGTGCCGGAGACACAGGCATAGGGGGCTAGGGCAAGTGGGAAGGCACCTCGGGCAACCCAAATAGCCAGCTGCCCATTAGGCAATAGCACAGGTCCTGGGAGCATACAACCTATCCCAGGACAAGATGGCCAGGTCTTGGACATGTTGGGGGAAAACCTGAGGCTGCAGAGGGAGTACCACCAGGAGGCCATGCAGGAGTGGCATGCCCTCAGTGCTACCATTGCCTCCATGAAAGGCTTGATTCAGGAGCTCATCACAGTCCTGCGTGAGTCCTCCATCCACCAAAGGCCCCTTCCACTAGCCAACCTACTGACTAGCCCTCTACAGCTAGTTGCAGCCATGCCTGAGGACTCACAAGCCACTACTGAGCCACCCCCTATAGCTGAGGAACCCCCCGGCAAACATGGTCGCAGAGCCAGACATCCTGCAGTGACTGAGGTGAAGACCAACCCCACTGCCAGAAAATGATCCTCTCCAGAACTGTCTCCCTTGTGTGCCACTGAGACACCTTGTTGACTCTCTACTGCCATAGCCCCATTTGGCAGTGCCACATGGATACTGGACCTGTGCTACCAACTGCTTGGACTAACAGACTGATGTTTTGAACACTATGGTCCCACCTCTTTGCGCCCTATCCACCCTTTGGTATTTACAATTAATACACACATATTATGGTGTTTTGTGTTTACTCATTGTAATAGTCCAACAAAAGTGTGACAAGTTACAGAAAGTGAGTATTAATACACAGTGAAGATGTGAATGTATCATCCTGACACCCTTTCCCCTTCTGCAAAGTCAGTGTCCACACATCCCTGGGTCCCCAGGAAGCAGAGAGGGAAGAGTATTCAATCATCATCCACAGCACTTCTGCAACTGAGAGCACAGAAGGTACTTCACATATAAATTGCACAATTGACAACAGTATTTACCTGCACATCATGATTATTAAATGAAATACAATGTAGCTTCACACATTGATAGACAATCCAATGCTATTGCACACATGACCACAACCCTGTTCAGGTACAATGAGACAAGATAATTGTTGCATCTAACAGTATTGAACTGAGTAATACACACTCATTATAGTTGCACTACACAGCTCACACCCTTGGATGCCAAGTATTTACATCAATTGAAGTCACAATTAGCAGCAACCTATGCATATGAACATATGATATCAGAATGTACTAGTCACAAATGTGTTAAGAAGTAGATAGGATGTCTGAAGTATATGCAACACAGACAGGTGAACAAGATCACTTCACAGTGGGACTGTCAACCTACTTTTCAGACCTCTCATGTACACACTCATCTGATACCCAAATGAGATCAATACCTACTCATCTCAGAAATAGATAACAAAGTACACCCATCCTTTACTCCAATATGGGACATGGTAAATGTAGAGATGTACCTACCATAATCTTAGCTGAAGTACTACTGGATGAGCTGTGTCCTTGTGCCTACATCTTCCTCACCCCGTCTTTGTCATTCATATTTCCTACCTCCTCTGCCACCGGATTGTCCATAACTCCTTCCTCCTCCAGTAATAGGATATTCCTCCTTAGTGCCAGATTCTGGAGCATTCAGCAGGCCAACACAATCTGGTACACCTTCTGTTGTGAGTACTGCAGGTAACCCCCAGAGATGTACAGACATTTGAACCTTGCCTTCAACAGACCAAATGTCCTTTCTATCAACCTTCTTGTCCTCCCATGAGCCTTAATCTACTGTTCTTCAGCCCTGGTCCTTGGATTCCTCACCGGTGTCAGTAGCCAAGAGAGACTGGGATAACCTGAATCACCTGTGGATAGGGTAAACTAATATTTACAATCCACTATGTCACATACAGACTGATTAGGAAGGCTGGGGTAACAGTACTTTAATATACACTCATCATACTCACGATGAGGTAGGCCGTCACTCTTTGTAGAAGTGCTATCACCCGTGGAACACTGCTATTCCTGAGGATGTATGAATCATGTACAGACCCCTTTACAGTGACCTGGGAAATGTACTGGTCTGCTAAGCAGACCATCTGCACATTTATAGAGAGAAAGCTCTTACGGTTTCTGTACACTTGCCCATCAGCCCTGGGTGGTATTAATGCAATGCGGGTGCCATCTATGGCCCAAATCACATGAGGGATATGTCCCATTGCATAGAATCCAGCCTTCACACTGGCTAAGTCTACAGTATGAGGAAATTTAATGTACCTTTCCATATGTTTTACTAAGGCAGACAAGACATTCCTCAACACATTGCTGAACATTGGTTGAGACATGCCTGTTGCCATTCCCAGAATCCCCTGGAATAAGCCAGTGGCCAAGAAGTGGAGGATGGATAGCACCTGCACAGTTGGAGAAATGGCTGTAGGTTGTCGAATCGCTGGCAGCAGATCACACCCCAACTGGATACACAGCTCCCTGATTGTAGCACGGTTCAGTCGATAGTTGGAGATGATGTGGCATTCTTCCACGGTTGCTAAGTCAACCAGGGGCCGGTACACAGGTGCATGCCTCACCCTCCACAGTGGTCGGTATCTACACATGGCATACAAGAAAAGAGTGTCAACAATTACACTTCATGCATCCACCTACACGGTCACAAAAGGAGAATCAACATCACATCTGCTACCACTTTTTGCATGCAAAGCAGACTTCAAATGCCGAGCTGATGTAATACTTGTGTTATTTGCACATACATCTGGGTTTTGCAAAGGATTACATCAGAAATATGGTTGTCTGTCACTGCTAGTGTACAGTCACCATCAATATGTTAGTTTTTTTCCAATCTGTCATAATTTCATTTTCAGTATCAGTGCACACTCAAAGTTTATACTGCCCGATTGTATTGTACACAGTCCTAGACTTATCACATGTCCATGAAGGAAATGTTTAGTGATGCTTTAAAATTATGTTTTCGTAACAGTGACCGTGCAAAATGGCTGCTGCCTGTCCTGCATGCAGGGGACAGATGTCAGTGAGCTCATTCCGCTGGCATATGCCGTCATAGCGGTAGGTGGTCGGAACCGCAGTGCAACTCCTCATTGGTTAACATTGATGTCTATGGCATACAGGGACCAATGATGACCACTGCCGGTGGTGACGGTGCAGACCGCTGCGGCCGTGACCGGTACTCCCTACAGTGTATCTCACTTGACTCTGACTTTCCAGCCATCAAGACCTCCACTGAGTGTGCTGCTGTGTCACGTCCCTGGGAGCCACAATGGCATGTGTTTACAGGAGATAGGGCCCACGCCTTCACAACGGAAAAACTAAAAAAACATGTAGATGGGGTCCTACCCCTGTACACTAAGCTGTATGGGCTCCAGAACAGCAGGTAGATTGCATTATAGTATTTTTGTTGCTACATGGGTATGTAAGTGTGTTAGTATGTGTATGCAGGATATTCTAGTGGTGGGTGTAGCTTTGGATGTGACTGCTAGGAATGTTGTAGAAGTGTGAAGTTGTGTACAATGCTGATTTCTGTACTGTTAGTAGGCCTATTAATATCATAGGTTGTTGGATCTACATTAATGTGCTTTTCCTTCTGTGTCTCCCATGCAGGTCAGCACCCTTCAAAGGAAAGGATTTTGGAAAGCTATTGCCAAGGAAGTGCGGACCCTGGGGGTCCATATCGGGCAGTGGAGGGCCTGAAATGCTGGGCCCGAAAACCCACAGAGGCCCAGTTGGGGATGGCCTCCCAATGAGGAAGGGGTGTCTGTTGGACCCTGAACCCCCTAATGGCCCACGTACTGGCGTCGCCTACCCGGAGTTGGATGGGTTATTGAGGGAAACACATCAGCCATGAGGGGTTGAGTTACAGAGTACATTTCCTGTACTGTTTGCTTTAGAATGGAAAGGGTGTGTTAGCCATAGGATAAAGGATGTCTAGTGTAGCTATGACAGTCAATGTAGGTAGGATACAGTTGTACTGTGAATATTAGTTGCTATGATAGGTGAGTATCTGTGCAACAGGTTGCAATGGCATTTGTACTGTGCCAAATTGTAAGATATGACATGGACATACAGGATCTTAATTTGGTTCCAAAACCTATCTATTCATGTCCATCATGGGTGAGAGAGGTAGATATGGCAATGTACAAAGGTCACTCATTGACTGACTTCTCACAGTAATGATTCTGTATACAAGAGCCATGACAGTGTAGAGTAGTACCTGAGTGTTATTGTAGAGGTTTCATGATAGAGTATGCTCATCAGAGTGTATGCACAGTAGGTGTGGAGACAAGTCTATTGACGTTGTAGAGAGTGCGTTCAGGAATTTCAAAAGAATCAAGTTGTTGAATTGTACAAGGGTATTTGTATTGACCCTATGGTCCCATCTTTTTCACCCACTCCCCTCCTTTTTGTACTATCCTATCCTTGTGTGTATTAGCGTCAGCAGGTGAAGGCGTATGGGCACCGGCGAGTGGGGAGGCTGCAGCCCACGGGACCCAGGAGGCAGAGACCACTGAAGCCGAGGGGACCAGTGGGTTGGAGGATGAGGGGAGACCCACTGGAAAGACTGGAGCAGAAACCACTGATACTGATTCCTCTTCCAATGGAAGCTCCCTGGCGGTGGCAGAACCTTCTGGGACCATCCCAGCACCATCCTTGTCTGCCACTCCCCTTACCAGCACCGCCCTCCCAGTAGCTCCCCACCCAGTTGCCTGTGCCCACTCACCCAGGAAGGGTGGGCAGTTCCTTCGCCGCAGGCACCTCAGCCCCTGCCCCAGTCAGCCCTTCTGCCCTCAATGCTGAGGCTATTGACTTCCTGAGGTTTATCTCTGTAGGTAAGTCAACCATTGAGAATGCCATACAGGGCCTGCATCCTAGATGCAGCAGAGTAATGCCTACCTGGAAGGCATTCACTCTGCCTTGACTGGCCTACACAGATCATTTCAGGCTCTGGCCTCTTCATTGACGGCAGCCAGTGTCCCTGGTACCTCCGTCCTCCCTCCTGCTTCCTGTGCCCCATCCCAGAGCTCCCTTCCAGCCAAGCTACATATTCAGATAATCGCTCACCCAAATCAACAGACAAGGTATGCAAAGACAAACATAAGCACCACAAATCACATCACAAGCATGCACACACTCAACACCCAAAAGCAGACACAACATCAGCCACTACCCCTCCTGCCTCCCTTAGCACCTCCTTCCTTACAGTCACATCACCACTCACACCTGCCAGCACTGTATCCTCACTCCCAGTTCCTGTCACCACTTCTGTGTTGCCCCCAGTCACCACAACTGCATACACTCATACTTGCACCCAATGCACCACATCCGCACTCACTGCATCCACAATCACTGACACATGCAGCATACCCACCTTACGTGCAGATACCACCCCAACATACTTCCACACTACCTGTCCTCTCCCAGTCTTTCTTTCCCCTATTCCCAGAACACATAAACGCCCGCACTCAGACACTCAACATTCCTCCACCTCACACAAGCATACTCTGCATACATTGGCACCCATATCCAGCACACCTACACGTCCTACAATCACTCCTTCTACCTCCACTCCCACACCTGTTTCCAATTCCATCCCCAGTTTTCCTAAGAAGCTTTTCCTTGCCCACCTTGACCTGTTCTCTGCACCTGTCCCACCCTGTGTTGTCCCTCGCCATCATGGTTTCCTCCCCAGGCCAAGTCCCTCCACTTCCATGTCCTCCCATGACCCCCCCTTCTACATCTGCCACCCCTCCACCGGCCAAAAAGCCTCCCCCTGTGCCCAAAAAAACACCTGCACCAAAACATTGGTTGAAAGCCCCTGCCCCTCTGCTCTGTCCAAAGCAAAGGCGAAACCCCCACCCCCTCCCAGACCAAAACCAAAGGACTCCCTCCCAAGCAAAGGCCCAAGGTCCCCCCTCCCACACCCAAACCCCTACCACCATCCCCACTTCCACCCACAGACCCTTGAAGTGCCTGCCTGCCCCATTTATGCCCCTACCTTGTGGAGGCCATTATGCTGTCAGGAGTCAGGTTGGGGCCTTTACCTGGACATTAAAGTCTTTTGGACATTGGACTGGCCTAAGGGCCTTGGTTTTTTTGTTGCACATTTGCATTCGATTTGAATTTATATAAAGTTTAACAACAGGATTACTGTTGGCTTACTTACCATAAATTTGTCATGTCTTTTTGTTTACAGGTAAGTTTCCATACATCTATGATGTGCTGTACAATGTGCATTTCTAGGCATTTTTTTCTTCGATTTCACTCTTCTTTCTTGTATGTGGCCATTGTTTGTATTGTTGTGTATTTGTATTGATTTGTGTGTCTTTGCTTGTTAGTGATATTGGTGTGGTTGTGTAGTTCTGATCCAGGATGTGTGTATGTGAGGTGTGTGCTTGGCCTGGCTGTCTTTTGTGTGTTTCAGTATGGGTGTTGTGTAGCATGCATGGGCATGTGTGAGTGTGTGTGCGCGTTGGAGTCCATGCATGGTGTCTATGTTGTGTGTGGGTATGTAACTCTCCCCTTCCCCCTTGTGTGCTTTGCCGGTGTACTCACCAATGGTGTTGTCATTGGCGTTGGTGGTCATAGAGAAGGAAGGCGAGGAAGAACACTGAAAGACTTCAAGGTGGCATTCCACGGCTTCCGTGGAGTTGTCTGTGTCCCTGGGGTGAGTGGGTCCTTTTATACTTGCTGTTTCCACCAGGCTTTGGGTGCCGGTCATACTGGCCCGGAAATCGTGGCGGTCTGCAGTGCCATAATAGAGTAGACTGTGCAGTGGCTACCGCCTGCCTGGGGATGGCAACCGATGTTGTCGGTGGTCAGACCGCACTGACGATACTGTTGGCAAACTGGCTATATTTCAGTGGGTTGTCCGCTGTGGTGGTAATATGGCGGCTGTCATTGCTGGTGTGGCAGAACCGTCACCGCCTATGTCATAATGAGTGCCAAAGTTCTTTGAAGTTGTCGCATTTTTGCACTGGTAAGTAGTGTAAGGATTTAAGATGGCTACAGATTTGAGATCGCCGAGCACAGGTCTAGCATTTTGATGCACTGACGTTTAGAGGATAAGTAGCCAGGAAGTTCTAAGTACTAATAGTTAACAGTAGTCCAGGTGAGAGCTAAAGAATGCCTGGGCAACTGACCTGCGGCACTTGGGAGGAAGAAGCAGTAAACCATTATGGAGGGTCAGTAGCAGGAGGAAACACTTCTGCTAGCTTGTTGATTTTCAGGGCAAACACCAGCTGATTGTCGAACAGGATGCCAAAATTTTGCGCAGATGCAGCAGAGTTTACTGGAGGACCACGTACAGAGGTCTACCAAGCAGAATACCAAGGTGGAGGTTTACCAACAAGAAGAATTTCTGTTTCACATGAATTAGGGCATTGTGACCTGGTGTTCATTCAATATAAAATAGCAAACATGCACTCTTTAAACCAAGACTGCATAGATTCAGGATTGATATCAAGTCTCAGAATCTGGTATCTATTGTATGTGTATGAGTAAAGAGTGAAGCGAAAAGGCTAGATCAAAGCAGCATGAAGGGTAACAGACGTTTAAGAGGTTGGGGCTGAGGACAGACAAGACACATGGAAACACCTCCGGTAAAAACTTTAGAAGTAAATTTAGAAGGAGCTATGGAAACTAACTGAGATCTGCCAATTAGAAAGTAATTTAAGTACATTGTCTAAAATACCAGCCATCTGAGAAGAATTGAATAGCGACCCTGGACATAGGTGTTGTAGGCTTGTCTTCATTTTGAGTCCTTTCCAGGTTTTAGAATATTGGAAGAAGCTGGGTAAGTAATGAAAGAGCTTTTGTGATATTCCTCAGAATCGCTCTTGTTTTTATTCAATGATGAAACATTTGTTATTTGCAATTAATTTTCTCTCTAATAAAAGTTAAAGCATTTTCCAATGCATTTGCCTATCGTTGGCTGTAATGGAAGGATTGGCAATGTTTTTTTTTTAACACATGGGGTAATACAGTGGCAGATTTCCAAATATGCTGGGCTTGGTCTGAAGTGAGAAAGAAGTTGTAGACATTTACCAGGGGTTGATAGTAGTAAACTGAGTTCTTTCACTATCTTTTTTTAGCAGCGGTCCAGTAAGATTATCTCAATCTCTTCCATGAAGGTGTTAAAGTTACAAAGGGCTTTGGGTATATAAGTATTCGTCGAGATGGAAAATACAATCACCATATTGCTATTAAAGGTTAAAAACCAACATTTTTTCAGTCTTAGACTGAATTAAGTCTAAGAAAATGAGTGCCAGATGAGTTAACTGCACTAGGAGTGGCAAGTTCTCTAAAGATTGAGAAGGATCTCGTCATTTTTTTTTGCCATCTCTGCACCCGACAGGAAGTTTATTGCCTGGAATCGATGTAAAAGGGTCTTGTATCTTTTGAGCTCGGCAATGAAGGCTTACTTGGATGGAATGGAATAGTTATTATTTCACCATTTCTGCCCAACCTGCTTGCAGCATTTTCGGCCTCTATGAGGCAGTCTGAAAATCAAGATGCATAACGTGTAGCTCACATAGTTTACCATTTCTGCCCAACCTGCTTGCAGCATTTTCGGCCTCTATGAGGCAGTCTGAAAATCAAGATGCATAACGTGTAGCTCACATAGTCAGAGGTTTAATAAGATCAGTGAACTCCCAGGATGAGTTTATTTGTATATACTAATAAATACCCAAAATAAATTTAGGCTCTCAAATAAAACAAATTAAACATTTTAATTACAGAGTTGGAACTTAGGGCTAGAAAAATGATGACCTTTAAAACCTAAAATTATCCATATAAAGCACAATGCATGGCTACAATGACAGGATTCTCAAACTTATTAATATCAGTATTAAAGTTGTTCTCTAAACTATCACCCAGAGATATTGTACTTCTGTACAGGAATGTGCTTCCCTTTCCTTCCACAGGCTTACTAGCCATCATTTTAGAGTTATTTAGAGAATAGACAAAGGCATATAATACGTATCAATTACTCTTACTTACATCCACAGACGTGACAGGATTCGTCCAAATTTGGGATCCTAATTATGCTTCTGAATTCCTTGAGTGGAAAAACCAGAAAGCATGGACGTGCAAACTTAAGCCTAAGTATCATTGAAAGTGCTTCCTCTCATGTTTTTTTTTGTTTTGTACCCATTGTACATAAAACCTAGATATTTGTTTTTCTTTAATTTAGCATAATCTTATAAATCCGTGGTTTTACTAAGGTCTTGACATCGGGTTTTAATTAGAGTTTAACACATAGGGTAAGTAAGATCTTTATCCAAAAGATGTATCACCCCTAGTTCTAGCAGCATTGATTGCCTAATAGAGGGCCCCTAGAATTATGCCGCAAGGTAGGACCACATTATGCAGGAGGGTTTACTAAATTATGCGGCATAAAAAGCAAAATTTGTGGCATGATACAGCATATTTTTTATAGTATCAGTTCATTATTTTGCCATTTTTACATAAGTAACACTATCTGGACAACGGTTTCGCCTTACTAGTACCAGTGTAACACCCAAAAACAGCAATATGCAACTGAAAGGTGAATAGTCAACTTGTGCGAACTGCCTTCTGCTGCACAGTAACAGGCGTTGCTGCATTTTTTGTGACTTTTGATAAGTTTAAACTAGAAACATTTTTTTGGTACAATCTGCAAATTATGCAGCAAATGATGGATTATGAGGCCAATGCCACAAATCAATAGGTATGCAAAAATCGCAGAATCGCACTATTCAAGTGGCCCTGCCTATAATCTAACTATGAATTTCAAAATCCCTATTATGGGGTATAGTGACCCCAATCAAATTATCTCATTAACAGTTAATGGATCAACCAGCTTTATCAAGTACGTTTTTCGAAAAAATTAGTCCTGATTACTAAAGTGTACCTTTATAAATTAATCCCTAACCTGATCTGTGCAGGACTTTTGGAGTTACCTAGGCTAAATAAAACGCTAAACAGTTGCCATTGAACTTGTTCTGCCATGCTTGCCAGCCTGCCAGCGTCATATGACAAAGATGCTAAAATGTCATACTTACACCAACACAAATGGACAGTGCAATTGAAGCCTCAAGCTTCATGTACAGTTTACTCAAAGCATGAGTGCTTTAGGTAGGATGAAAAAAAGTGAGGGGGTGCTTTAAAATATGTGGGGCCAAAGAAGATTAACTAAGAATCTTTTCAAAGAGGCTTGGCCTATGTCTTTAAAAGTGTAGCTTCAAACATTGAAACCAAAATCCTGTGCTTCACCCAGCATGCCACCTGACCAGTATTTAAGTGCCTCATTGTATGATTTCTGTGACTGCATCTAGACATTGTGTGCACCAACCAGCACATAAACCTAAAAGATGCCAGACTTCTTGGCTCTACCAGTGCTAATTAGCAGTATCAGCTGAATGAAATACAGCAATGATTTGGTTGTGCATAACTAGAATTCAAAAGTTTCAATTCTGAAAAGATAAGACTGTGAATTAAACATTACTAAGACCTGTGGAAGGAACACTAGTCTTTTGAGTCTTTCATTCACTCATTCTTCCCTACTTGCTACTTTCTTCTCCATTTTTTGCTCTTTTAGACAGGTAGACCCCTTTTCTCCCCACATCTTTTTTAAATCCTCCATCGGCGTATCTCAAACTTCATTTCTTTCCTCTTCGGAACTGTCTTTTCAATCTCTTCTGCACATACTTGCTTTCATATCCTCCACATCACCAACCCCTTCCTCGTGCAGACAACCCACCCTCTCACCTGTAAGCACTGCATTTTCATTTCCTTTTACACTGTCCATATTTCGGCAGCTGTGTTGGTACTAATGTGACCGTCGCACAGCGCACCCTGCAGAAAGGCCAAGCACTGGAAATGCATGTCGTCTGCACACCTTTAAGAACCACTGACAATCACTGTGAGGAACTCCCACTGCCTCGGGTCTCTACTCTAAAGCGCTCATAAGTGCACATACGAAAACACAGTTAAAACCTGAACTTATTCAAAGGCCTGGGGGCGACTCATTTCAAAGAGCGCGCTGTGCAGGAGTCAGGTGTTAAATTAAAAAATACAGAAACAAAAAAGAGTAAATACTCTTAAGGAATGCAAGATGAATTTAAATGTGAAATGCTAAGAGGGATTGCATCGTTGACATAGAACATGTTAAGGGTTTTTACAGAAATTGTTGAGAAATTGATGCCGTAAAGTTAAGGACATTAATATACAGTCTGATAGGTATCCGTTTCAAAGTCGGCTTTTCAATTACTGTCGGGACTGAGACACCGCAGGACCCTCCCCATTTAAAGTCCTCAGTCACAAATTCCTAAATTAGCTTCCACATGCTTCTTTCATCTTCAACATATTAGCAGTTTTGACTTCAGAATATACATTTCTTTTATTAAAGCAGTGGTTAGTGCACGATTAGAGTATAGCAGCTTTCTAAATATCACACTTCTGAAATATGCTCTACTACACAAACTTCAAATGTATCAAAACATGGCAGTGAGAGTAATGCTAAATCTACCAAGGAAACGCTCGACTGCCCGTCATCTAGACCCTCTTCCTTGGTTTCCAGTTCATAAGAGAATTACATATACAGCTTTCACTAACTGTCATAAAGCCTTTTATGGTCCATGCGTCATTTTTGTAAAAAGCATGCTTGAGGCTAATGGCCCGCTCTCAAATTGCATTCGTCCAAAACAGATCTTCTAAAATCTTCTAAAATATGGAAAATAAGGCAAGGACGGTGGTCCTTTTGTCTTGCGGTTTCTAAGTTATGGAACACACTTTCTATCCAGCTAAGGGTACAGGTAAACCTTTAACTTTTAGCAAATTGCTAAAAACCTATTTATACAAATAACGTAAAGCCAGATGTGCAAAGGTCAGGATTTGCGACTTTATATTGCGAGATTTAGCGACTCGAATTTTTTGTCTCAGACACTGTTAGCGATTCCCAAATGGGTCGCAAGGGACCTGCCCCTTTAATATTCATGAGGCAGGTCGCAAATTGTGACCCGTTTGGGAAAGGCCTGCACTCACAGGGATGGTAGCCTGCTGGGGTCAGCAGACTACCACACCTGTGGCTGCTTTTTAAATAAGGCAGTTTTTTTTGTAATGCAGCCCATTTTCCTTGAAGGAAAACAGGCTGCCTTACAAAAAACAAATTAAAAGTTTCCTTTTCATTTTTTCAGAGCAGGCAGTGGTTTAGCCACTGCCTGCTCTGAATTTTTTTTGCACCCCCATTTACAAGGGGGAAGGATTTTCGAGTGGGTTACCACCAATTTGAAATTGATTGTAACTGGTTGTTTTGCAACAGCATGCATGGTTGCAAAACAATCATACATTTCACTGCAACTCGCTATTTGAATGGGACACCCTTGGCATGCCCCTTCCTAATAGCAACTCCAGACCCATTTTGTGATTCGATAAATAGATTACTGAATTGCAAAATTGGGTTTGTACATTGGAAAATGCTTTTTTTTTGGTTGCAACGGTTGCAACTAAGAAAAGGCTACGTACATCTGGTCCATAGTTACTTTTCAAATCAAAGCAAAATTCATTTGGTGCTAATCTCATAAATAGTTACCGAGTTTAGATTGTTTTACCACCAGAACACTATTTTTTGTTACTCGCCCTCTCTATAAAATAAATTAACATAACATAACGTCCACTGTTATGTCATCTGCTTATTGTATTAATGAAATGTGATGGGAGCCCAGCTTTGGGAGAAAGGTTCTTCTACTGTTTGGGCTTTATAATAGTTCAGCATTGTAAAGGCTGCGTAATTTGGCCTATGCTTCCACCACCACGTAGCCTGCTAAAATGTTTAATGGTGAATTTTGAGTCTTGACAGGACAGGATTTCCAAAGTTAATCTGTGCCTTAGTCTAATCTAATGGTTAGCAGAAAAAGCATGATATTCACCGGTACTTGCTCCAACACCTATTTTTCTAGCTTTTCAGGTAAAGTATGCTAAACAGTGTATGTCACAAAAGTTGTGGCAGCAGTGTAATATTTCCTCACATACACTGGACTAAAACAGCACTTACAGGAGCTATACAAACTTCCATAACACACAAAGAACAGAGATGGCTTAGTTAGTTGCAGTACAGGCTTTCCCTCATACACAGAATAGATACAGAAAAGACCAAAGCAGCAAACACACACACACACACACACACTGTGACCCCTCCACCCCCATGTATTACTTGGGAAGACCCAATGCAAACTTAACTCACACTCATAAGCAGACAGCATCCGTGCAGAGCCTACCATCAAGGCCTTCTCTTTCCAACAGTTTAGTCCTTCACATGTTAGGAGCAATGTGTTGACTCACGGATGGAAGCAATGGCTTTCTCCGAGGGGGTCCCCTGTTCCAACAGTTCTGATGGATACATCAACCCACAGATTCCTCACCTTAATAATTATCTCTTCCATGCTTCAGACTGGTCTGGGAAAGCTTCAGCTCTGCTGATCTGTTAGGTGGTGCTCAGGGACGTAGCTTCAGGGGGGCGGTGTTTGAGGTGTTACAGCCCTCTCATAAATGTATTTTCTGAAAAATAATTGGGTGTACAGGTCCATTCAGTCAGGTATAAAGAGAGGTGGCTGTCGGATTTCATCAGGAATTTTCATTTTCATATATACACAGGCAGAAACGCACATGCACTCTCATCTTTTTAGAAAGCCTTTAAAAAATGTTTTCTCTCACTTACTACTCCTACCAATCTTACTGATTTTGGGGGTTTATCTCCCTTGGTGGGACGCTTCAAGTGTGGAAATTGTGCGGTGTGCCTGTTTATGATAGAGTCTAAAGAATTTCTATATGATAATATTAAAATGTAGTTGAATGAGTTATGTAATTGTAATTCTATAAATGTTGTATACACTAATTTTTGTTCATTTAATAAAATCTACATTGGCCAAACAACGCAAAAAGTGTGCATCCACATTTGTCCACACCACAGTCGCCTACGATGTCAGGTTGCTAATGCCCCATTGATGGATAACTTTATTGAGAAAGGACACACTGTAAATGACTTTCACCGGCAGGTAATCACCGTTGTCAAACCACCAGAAAGGGGCGCCGATTTGGGTGCGTTTCTTAACAAGGAGGAACTAAAATGGATACTACGCACCAATAGTCTACATTCTGGTTTGTAAAAATAGAGGACTAGACTGCACTCATTTCAGGCTTATGAACTTGCCAGACACAGTGACTTTGTGGGACTTATCAGCTCTTTTGGATGTGACTTATCTTGCTATGGTGTACCACCTTAATGGTTGGTACCTTCTAAATTATTCATTGTAAGTATGTTATGGGTTTCTGTATACATATACCATTGGGACTTGCTTTTGGGTTTTAGCTGCCTGTGGCAGTATTAGATCTATAGGATGTCACACATGCTATTCATTTTTTTGTCTTACTAATCAATTATGCTATTTCCATTTATTGCAGTTGGCATTCCTTTGTATTTTTAGCATGTCTTGACTTGAAATGTTCTGTATATGCTATGTCATCCTACTTCATTACTGGGGTTCTAAGGAATTGTTAATTCGAAATTTACATTTATATATGCTATTTCCTGACATAAATAAATACTCCCTTCTAAGATGGACCCTATGCTTTCTCCAATTTGTATTCAGTTTTCTTCAAAATTGCCACCACTCTTACTTAAATTCACTTCCTGGTTTATAATCTTTGGGCATGCTATGCATGTCTGCTTTAGGCATCAGGCATTCTTTCCCTTGCATGCTGACACATGTGTACACTTGTATATTTGTTAGGTGAGAGACATCATTGGGATTATTTGGCTATCTAACCCTAATTCCATTACACTTAGTAACTGGTTTGACCGGGTATGGAGGAAACATCTTTTCCAAGATGGTTGCCATGTTTTCTTAACTTTTTATTCACATTCTCCTCAATATGGCCACCATTCTTACTTAAAGGCAGTCCCCGGCCTACAAACACTGGGAGTGTAAGAGCGTCTAGTCTTATTTGCTCTTTGATAATTTATTTATAAGGGGATGTGTTAGAGGTTCGATTGACCTTTTGACTCCGATAAGAGTGTTCCACCATAGATATAAAAAATTATTCATGACCTAACCAGCAACAATGCAATTTGTTTTAACAAATCATTATCAGACATTTTGAGTCAGTAAGCTTTACTCATCATGGCCCATGAGGCCCTGAATAACCACATCTTTTGGTAGAGTTAGAAGGTTTATTTCCCTAAATTAACAATGCCAATGTCACGTAAAGTAATCTTAAAACCAAATGATAAACATGAATGAACAACACAGGGTGACCAAAGCATCAGAAAAATCTCAATCTAACCAAAGCATTTATCATTAAACATTCAAGAGTTACCATACAAATGAATAACAACAATAAATGAACAGTAGAAATGGGAGACATCTAGACTCAACACATGAATAAAATGAATCCTTTGTTAATAATATTTGTTTGAATATGGACACATTAACTACCCCTCAAATTCGAAGAGCATGTTTGGCCTTCATGCAAAAAGGGAAATTGACAAAAGTTAATTTGGAAAACATCTAGCTAGGGCTCTAACAAACTAGTGGTTGGTACTTAAAAGAAAAGAATCAAAATCTATAACAAAGACAATTTCATTTTGTTATACCTCATCAGTCAAGTCTTTGTTGGCAGGGGAAAGTGAAGAGGATTGGTTTAGCCGTGATTGGGCTCTAAGTTAACTAAACCAACTTAGAAAGGGCATCAAACTAAGGATACAGCATCAATTGCATTAACAATTCATAATAGCAGTAACTAAACTATGAGGCTAAAAGGCTATAAAGAAAAAGACATCTGGAACTGTGCTCCACCTGGTAAGTGCAGTTGGGATTAGTCAAATCCACAAAAGTAATTTCTCGGGCTCTCATTGGTCAGTACGTCGGGTGTTTAAAGTAGAACCAATAAACAATAATTCTTAAATCTGGGATAAAGTTAGGCAGTCTTTCACATGTTGATGATTGGTTCCTCTTCTCCAGTTCCCATCACCAGTTTTCGTCAGGTAACTTTAGCTGCAATCATAACTCCAGTCAGTGAAGCCATTGTCTAATCCTGGGAACTTCATCTTCTCACGCACCAAAATGCATACAAATGTATCTGTAGCTAGTACATCCCACTACAGCAGACAGTTCTCACAAAATGTTTAAGACATCAACTAGTTTAACATTGCAATATTACAAATCCATTTGGTCAGCCTTTGTGAACAAAGAACAAGTGTGAATTCTGCTGAGATAGAAAACATTTACAAACATTTATTTATGCCATGAAGCTTAACATGAGGCCTTGTCGACTAGGCCCATAATTTCACAATTACTCTATAGCTAGTAAATTTAAGCAAATACATTTCATTAACACCTTAATATGGTCCACTAATACATGTAGTTATGCATGTTCACATTATTTCTAATCGGTTCATATTATTTATTTATTAATTATTAATGTCGTACATGTGATGGTTGCCACCTAGGTGGGCACATTTTC
The DNA here is from genome assembly GCF_031143425.1 of Pleurodeles waltl. Taxonomy (NCBI): domain Eukaryota; kingdom Metazoa; phylum Chordata; class Amphibia; order Caudata; family Salamandridae; genus Pleurodeles; species Pleurodeles waltl. The sequence continues at coordinate 777,143,385 of NC_090449.1, read as the reverse complement.
AAAACACTCGATTTCTCTATGTTAGCATAATTCATGCCAATTCTTAGTTACTAATCAATGCCAATTTATTAGTAATTGATTCAGTTTACACAATCCATCCTCTGATGACTAATGTGTCATTATACCTTACATCACATAACGCATATTTTTCTTAATCTAAAATTTTGTTTCTTCATAATCTCTGACATTTTCCCTTCTTCTCCAATTTTCATCAAAATATCTGCGCCGCCTTTTCTCTATTTTTATTTCTTCCATCCTGTGTTAATTTTTCAGTTTTCATTCTTTGTCTTTTAATTATAGTGTACAGTTTACAAGATCCCATTATGCAAAAGATACCAATTATGATCATTAATATTGACTGTAATATGTTCCTAATTATACCTTTTCCTAGGTTGCCCAGCCAATTTCCCACAGTAGTAAAACCTTTGCCGACCTTTTCCCAAAGTCCAGGTTCTTTTAGAACTTTTAAGTCAGAGTTTATGTCAGTCAGATTGTTAATAAATCTTTTAACTCCTCTACTGTTATCAGGAATATACGTGCAACAATGTTGCCATTTCAGCATTTTACAGACTCCACCCTCCTTTGCTAAAAGGATGTCTAGCGCAAGGTGATTCTGAAAAGTCATAAAACGTACCACAGCCATTTCAGTGTCCATTAAGGCCATGGCTCCAGAAAAACTAGTCAACATGTTATCCACAATAATAAAAAACTTTTGGATTTTCAAGGAATTTAGAATAACTCCCACTGAGGGAATAATTGCTCCAAATAAATCTCCAATTATGCCAGAATAGGATTCTCTCTTTGATCTAGCAAGATGTAATTCATTTACTTTAGGTGTCTCGTTTATTTTCTCAAGTTGATAAATCTTTGGGAAAACAATTCCCAAATCACATGTGCCATAATATTGCCTTGGAAGACAGTAATAGCCATTCTGTCCACAGATATAACAAACCCCAGAAATCGCTGGGTCTTGTCCATTTATCACAAAAGTCCATTTACTCTGGCAAAGAAACACATGTCTGCATTCATTCACAAATAAAGTGTCCGTTCTGGAATGTGGTCTGTATACACAAAACGTTCCTACAAGTTGCACATCTAAAGCTAACTTCCCTTGTGTTATAGTTATAGTTTCACTAAATGTGTGGTTGTTTCTAAATGTCATTTTCACTAAACCTTAATCTATTTTCTCCTTCAATGCCTTTCTCCTGTCATCAGTTTGATGTAGAACAGTCTTTTCTACTGGTGAATCAAGCATGTGAGGTTGTTTCTATGAACGTTAGCTGTGCCAAAGGTTAGTGTAGGTTCACAGAAGCCTCTCACTAATTCTATATTATTTTCCCTTGCTAGGCTACTCAAGTATCTGATAATAGGAACAAAAGAAAACACTAAGGGGGTCATTCTGACTCCCGCCGGCCGCGGTAACCGCGGTGCCGGCGGGAGCCGCCAGAATACCGCTGCGCGGTCAGAAGACTGCCGCGGTTATTCTGTGTTTCCCGCTGGGGAGTTGCACCCGTCGCGAATTTCAGTGTCTGCTATGCAGACACTGAAATTCTCAGTGGGGCCCTGCTACGGGGGCCCCTGCAGTGCCCATGCCATTGGCATGGGCACTGCAGGGGCCCCCAGGGGCCCCACGACACCCCATACCGCCATCCTGTTCCTGGCGGCCAAAGCCGCCAGGAACAGGATGGCGGTATGGGGGTCGGAATCCCCATGGCGGCGCAGCAAGCTGCGTCGCCATGGAGGATTCCCCAGGGCAGCGGAAAACCGGCGGTACACCGCCGGTTTTCCGTTTCTGACCGCGGCTGTACCGCCGCGGTCAGAATGCCCTTGGGAGCACCGCCAGCCTGTTGGCGGTGCTCCTGCGGTCCCCGGCCCTGACGGTCCATGACCGCCAGGGTCGGAATGACCGCCTAAATCATGGTTTGAATAAAAATACTGTATGTATTCTTGGTTATAAAACCTTGTTAATAAAAGACTGCAACTAATTCCATATATTAGTGGCAGGCTATAATAAGTCATTCCTTCTTCCACTGATGAAGGAATTTCCCTTCAAACATAATATTCTCTCACATTCATTGTCTTGATATATTCATACAGCAAGCAATAGAAACCATTAGAGGAAAGATCTCCTTGTGGATTATCTTCGTGCAAATATTTCTCATCCTGTTTAAACTTGTCTAATTCTGTAAGTGTAGTAGTAGTTTCTAAAAAAGAGGTGTGATTGGTTTCAGCTTTATTCAGAAAGCTCATGCCCACAATCAATAGCAAACAAACTGTCATGGATACAATTGCTAAGCCAATACCTATATATTTACAGCACCTATAGTCTCTAACCTGCTTGTTGTGACTACCCATAATCTGTAAAGAATCAGAAAGTAGAAGAAAAAATACAACTATGCAGCAAAACCAGAAAAATCTTCAATCTTCTTTGCAGTTATTTACATCTTTGAGTCTATTTTCCAGAACTGTCAGAATTCAGTAACTGTTGTCAAACATCGGTTTAGCAGTTTATCAAATCAGGTTTTTTTTCAAAGTCTTTTCAGGTTGCTTTTAATATCCCCTTCCTTTCTCAGTTTCACAGAATTTTTCTCAAAGTTCTGTTCATGGACCAACTCCATGTATCAAAGTATTGACCTGGATTCTCACGATCAAAACAAAATGACAAAAATGTTCTTTGCCAATCACTGGTTGTAGCATATGCCCATTCATGGCCTGAATATCTTCGATTTGCAACTCATTTTCTTTTCAGTCTTTGATCTCCACTTAATTCTCCATCACTCAAATCTTCTCTTCCTGTGGTGTCTACGATTGTTGACACTGTGACAGAGTCTTTTCTTTTAACTTGTGATCTTGGCCACTTATCTTCTTTCAGTGTTCCTTTTGTCAATGCTCTTTTCAGTGCTGGGTTTACAGCTTCTCCCTGCTGTGCAGGATTTTGACTTGACATACCTGCAACTGGCTCCGGAGGAGTCAGATCTGTTTGACTCTGATCTAACTCAACTCCTTCCACCGGGTCGGTGGGCTGTTCGGCCTGATTTTTTAGATTGTCTGCTTCTGGAAGCGCCCTCCTCTATCTAGACTCTCCTGCTTCCTCAGTTGAGACTGGTTCAATGTCAATTTCCTGTAAGTCCTCCATTTGTCTCTTACAGGGGTATCTGGATTCTCCTGTTTTCTCAGAGTCTGTTTCTGACTCTCCAGTTTCCTTCTCTGCTTCTGGAGTTTGTCTGGGTGTTGTTGGTACTCCTAACAACTCTTTTTCATTGTCCAAAGGACAGCGTGCTTTTCAAATGTGACTGGCATGTACCCAGTTTGGGACTCCTGCACACTTCACAGCAGTAGTAGTAACTAGTACTCCTTGGTAGGGGCCCTTCCACCTGGGCTCCAGACAAGTTTTCCTCATGTGTTTTCGGATTACAACCCCGTCTCTAGCTCTCAGGTTGTGACTCTGATCTTGGGATGGTGCACAGTTGTGTCCTCCACCTGATGAGAAAGAGAGCGAACCACATCAGCCGGACCCATGCAGTAATCCAACACCATATCATCTGTTATGTTCACAAGAGCATTTTCAGGAACCACTGGCAACCTCATTGCTTGGCCCATGAGGATTTCGTGCTGAAACAATACAGTTTTTCTTTCTGGTGTATTTCTCATAGTCATCAGAAGTAACGGCAGTGCATCTGGCCGTTTCAGATTCATAGATGCACACATCTTTGCAAGTCGTGACTTCAAGGTACCATTCATTAGTTCTACGAGTCCTCAGGCTTTAAGGCGATAGCTACAGTGCAACTTCTGCTCATTGGTTAAGGCTGAACATAGTAATTTAATTATTTTGTTTTGAAGTGACTTCCTCTATCAGATTCTAAAGAGACCACAAAACCAAAATGTGGTATTAGTTCCCTGAGCGGTAATTTTGCTATGGTAAGGCTGTCATTCCTTTGTGGGGGCAATGCTTCAATCCAGTGACTAAAAATGCAAACAATCACCAACACATATCTCAATCTTCCCACATAGGCATTTCAATGAAATCAATTTGCATTTTGCTGAATGGGCCTCCAGCTCATCCAGTGTGGCTCATGTTAACAGCTGTTCTCTTACCCACATTCATCTGTTGACAGATGATACAGCGGTGGTAAACTGCTTTGGCAACCTGTCTAAATTTTGGATTAAACCATGACTGCTTGAACGTTCGAATCATTTCATCCCTCCCAACGTGTGCTTGACCATGATAATATTTAGCCATTTGAGTCAGCAAATAATTGGGCAAAACCACTTGTCTCTCCCCGGACACCCAAATGTCATCTTCCCGCTGCACACATTTTGATTTAACCCATGTTTTCTTTTCTTCTTTGTTAACACTTTCCTGCAGGCTCTTTAGCTCTTCCCAGGTATCAACAGCAGTCAATGCATAACTTGTACCAACGTCTTCTTCTGGGAACTGTTCCCATTTGTCTTTAAAGGATAAACAACTCAATGCCCAAAACCTTGCAACTTGATCTGCGTATCCATTTCCCATTGAAACAAATTCTTGCGAACTCTGGTGTGCACTGCATCTCACCACAGCAATCTTTTCAGGCATTTGTAAAGCTTGTAACAAATCATGGATTCTGTCACCATTTCTAACTGGTGAACCAGAAGAGGTTGTGAAACCTCTCTGTCAACATAGCTGGCCAAAGTCATGCACTAGTCTAAATCCATACTGGCTGTCTGTATAAATAGTAACTTTAAGCTGTGCAGAAACATGACATGCTCTAGTTAGAGTCACCAACTCAGCTACTTGTGCAGAAAATACTTCCCGAAGCCAGAAAGCTTCAAGTATACCAGATATTGTGCACACTGCATATCCTGCTTTTAATGTTCCCATGTTAGCTCTTAAACAGGAACCATCAACAAAAATAATTTGGTCATTTTCTTCCAATCGGGTATCTCAAATGTCAGGTCTAGGTTTAGTGCACAATTCAGTAACTTCCAGACAGTCATGGTCGACATCATTCAATTTGTCAATTTTAATTGTTTTTTTAAAGGAAAGTTGCTGGGTTAGGCACTGTACACCTTTTCAGAGTAACATCTTGGGAACCTAAAATCAAGGTTTCGTATCTGTTCAATCAAGCATTTGTGAGATGCTGTGTTTTCATCCAAGTGAGCAAAACTTCAATGGAGTGAGGGACAAAAACAGTTAAGGGATGTTCCATCACAATGCTCTCACTCTGAGTGAGGCTCAATCCAACCTCTGCCACTGTTCGCAAACAGCCAGGCAAAGCTGCTGTGACTGGGTCCAAAGTAGCAGAACAATATGCCAAAGGGCGGTTTACACCATCATGTACCTGTGTCAAAACAGAAAGTGAACATGTATCACGTTCATGACAAAGCAGCATGAATGGTTTTGTGTAGTCAGGCATTCCCAAAGCCGGAGCTTTGCACAGCCCTTCTCTCAACTCTGTAAAGGCTTTCATACAAGCTTGGTCTAACTCTAGAGGGTCAGTAACCCCTTTGTGAGTGAGCTTCTGCAGTGGTTTGAAAATGATTGAGAAATTGGGAATCCACTGGTGACAATAGCTCACCATTCCCCAAAACATTCTGACATCTCTTTGTGTAGCAGGGGGATTCTTCTGCAGTATGGGAGTGACTCTTTCTCTAGAAATCTTTCTAGCTCCCTTTTCAATTTGATGTCCCAAATATTTCACTTTTTTCTGGCAGTACTGCAATTTTGCTGGGGACACATTGGCCCACATTTTGACAATGGTGGTAAAAAACGCCTACCGCCACGGTGACATCCACCAAAAGACCGTTGCCGCAGCTACTATCCGTCTGCCATAATATGACCACAGCCGGATTTCCGCCACAAGAAGGGCCGAAGTCTGGCTGTGGTCATACTGGCGGATGGTGGTATGGTGGCACAGCTACCACCAGCACGCCACACCAGTAGACCGCCGCCAGCAGTAACATGAAAAATAATACGGCTGGTGGTGGAAGACCCCCTGGATCCAGGTAAGTCGTGTCTCCGACAGGGGAGGGAGGTGGGGGGTGTTGTGTGTGTTTGTGTGGGTGTGTGCATGTATGTGTGAGTGTGTGCGTGAATGCGAATGTGTGTTTAGTGTTGTTTGCATGCGTGTATGAATGTGTGTGAGTGCGTGTATGAACGTGTGTGAGTGCATGTATGTATGGGAATGTCAATGCGTGTCTGCGTGTATGTTTTGATGTGTGTGTGGATGTGTGCGTGAATGGATGAATGCATGCGTGTAGGTATGTGTAGATGAGTGTGTGTCTGCGTGTGTGTGAAGGGGGTGTGGCTGTAGGGGGTGGGGGTGTTTGGTGAGGTTTGGGGGGTGGGGGCCTCCTATCAGTGACAGAGAAGGAATTCCCTGTCACTGATAGGGTCTACCGCAATGGTTTTCGTGGCGTTACGAATGCCACGAAAACCATGGCAGTAGGCAGGGTCATTATACCACTGGCGGCACAATGGCAGCCGCCGGGCTGGAGATGGTTATCTCCAGCCCAGCGGCTGCTACTGCCATGGCGGTCGGAGTGGGACATTGGCGGATTGGCTTCAGCCAGCCCGCCAATGTCATAATGTGGTGGTAAGTACCACCAGCGTGTTGCCGGTACTACCGCCACATCAGCTCCGACCAACGGGGTCATAATGACCCCCATTGTGTCCCTTTTTTCCCAAAAGATTTATTAAGCCAATAGGATCTTGCCTGCATGCTTCCTTCGTTTTTGAAGCAACCAACAAATCTTCAATGCACTGAACCAATGCTGATTGGAAAGGCATTCCCAATGTCTCCAGGCTCTTCTTCAATATCTGTTTAAAGATGGATGCGGACTATGAAAAACCTTGAGGAATTCTGCAACAACAATATACGTGATCAAGGAATTTAAAGCAGAAAGTAAAATGGCTATACTCATGAAGAGGTACAGAAAAGAATGCTTGAGATAGACCCACTATGGTGAACCATTCAGTGTCACATGAGATCTGAAATAATATCACTGCTGGATTTGGCACCACCGGACAACATGTAATCACAATATCATTGATTTTCCTCAAATCCTGAACAATCTGAAATTTCCTACAGGGTTTTCGTGATCCCATGACAGGAGAATTACATGGGCTGCTCAGCAACCTCTTTTAGGACACCTTGTCCTATGAACTCTATAATTATAGGTGCAATCCCTTCAATAGTGTCTTGTGTCTTGTTTCATATGATATTGGGGAATCTGGGGAAAAACTGCATTTGGCTTGACTGGGACTTTAACTGGACTAACTCAACTCCTTTAACTAGACTGATGTCTTTCCCTGAAAAATCACATACTTTCATCTTAACTGTTCCCTGTAGGTCGGAAGGAAGATCTTGTACTGTAAAGACAGGAAGGAAACTGATCAATGGGTATTCTTCATTTACTGAGTTACAGTTGGTTTCCTTAGGCTGATCATCTTAATCATCACTATTTTTTTGATTGCCAATCCCATCATTCGAACAGGTAATTGAACATCTCGTTTTGCATAGCAAGTCCCTTCCTAGTAAGGAAACTGGACTCAAGTCACAAACTACAAATTTGTGTAAGTCTTTGAAATTTCCAGTTTTAACTGGAACTAGTTCTGTAATCAGGTTCATCAAATACTGATTTGCAACTCCCATGATTTGCACTGTTTTCCCTTTACGTTAGAGACTTCTCCAGATCTTACAGTGGAATGTGTATCTCCTGTATCGACTAAGAATGAGTCTTTGTGACCTATTACCTTTCCCTTCACATATGGACCCTTTTGGTCTACTTCTAATGAAGCTGCCAACATGCATTCTTCTTCATCTGAACTCTCACTCATCAACTCATCTTTCGATTCATCCTCACTGTGTAATGGGTATTGGCGTATTGTATTATTACTGGTGTTAAACCATTGACCTGTACCCTACTGAGGCAGCATCATCTGCTGCTGTTCAATTGGGGCTTGAGGTACCATTTGAACTTGGGGCTGCATTTTCTGTGACTGCAGCATCTGCCAACGTGGTATTTGCATCTGTTGCATGGGCTAAGGACCTTGCACTTGAGTCACATTTTTCTGGAAATTAAACTTTTGACCTCTCATTCTTGGTCCTCTCATACTTGGAAAAAGATTGTTTTCATTCATCTGTGTGACAACACTTTCCTGTTCTAGCATTAGACACTTCCACTTCCAATGTCTGAGGCCACCACAAGCGTAGCAAGGTAACTTCCTTTTCATTGGCTGCATATCATTCTGAGTAACTACAGTGCTCAAATCAATGCCACGGTTCACATTTCCTTTTCCAGCACGACCTCTACCTTTCGCCTAGTTCTGAAACAACATGTTTCCCTGCTGCTGCTGTGGAAAAATTCCCTTAATTCCTGATTGTGCTGCCTTAATCTGGATCACCATTGCCTTCTCTTTCAACTTTCTCTGCTTCAATTCAATCTCATCACTAAAGTTCTTGGCATACTTTAATACTTCATCCATCGGCTTTGCTTACCAGCAAATAAAAATGACTCTTAATCATCTGGCTAATTTCAGGGCTCTGTCCTTCAACAAATCTGAACACAAAATGAATCATGTCTTTCGGCTTAATTGTATCTGTACCATTGTATTGTTTGAATGCTTGCAACAGTCTTTCGTAGTAGGCATGTATGGACTCCTTTCCTTCTTAAGCTATCCTATCTGTTCTCTGCCAATCAATATTCTTGGGAGAAATTCTTGTTTTCAAAAAATCATTGACCTTGTAATAGTACTTCATTACATCCTGAGATGGTGAACCTGTAGACAGATCTCGTGGGGGCTCTCTCGTTGGCCAATCTACACTCCTTTTTCATTCAACCTATAAATCAGCTGTAACCACTATAACAGGGTATTCAAATCTTCCCACAGGCATTTTGCAACCTTCACAAACCTGCCTGTTGTTGGTACCATTCCACTGGCTTCTCTCTCAATCTTGGGTAGTCATTTGTAACAAGGGACATGTACAACATTCACCCCAGGAATTTCTCTAATGCTCCCCATGTCTGAATGTTCTGGATTAATTCCCTAATGTGAATTTTCATTCCCAGTATTCTCATGTTATCCATATCCTTAGAGTCAAATTATAACCTCTAACTTCTTCTCAAATGCTTTTTTTTCTCAACCTCTATGTTGCATTTCTCTGCCAGGTCTGCTAATCTCTGGCATTCCAATCATGCTTTTTTGGTAATTATTTTGCACAAGAAGCGCAATTCATCTTCTCTATATGAGTCAATTCTGTTCAGTTCAATTTTTCCCTCAATTAATTCCTCTACTTCTAATTTAAGCCTGGTCAAATGTAATGGACTTCCTCCATTTGAATCTCTTGCCGTGCTATTCAGCCTTTTCAGTCATTTTTTAATTGCTGAGCTGTCAAACCTTGTAATGAGAGTTATTACTTACATTGGGCACTTATTGTAACATTACATATGGAGTCTCCGGAGTCATCAAAAATGGGTTAGGACCTATGTCTGGACTCCCCGGATTATTTGGTGGAGTCCTGGAATAATTCAAGTCAATTAATGGACCTGTCATGTCAAATGTTTGCTTCATCTGAGACATGACTCCTGTATTTACATTGAATCTTTCCATTTCTACACTTGAATTCAAAATGTTCTGTTCATTGCTCTTCTTATTTCCCTGAGCAAACAATGGTAAAACGGGACCAATAGTAACAGGTACTGACACAGCGTCTGGATTTGGTTGGACATTTTGATCTCTAGAGTACATTACTCCTGTATTCTGACTTGTCAACGCAGATGTATTTGTTTGTGACACTGTTATGGGGGTGTATCTCAGGATTGTCTGGACTTGCATAGGGGATATCAAATTAGGTGTAGATTTTATTGAATAAATGTCGGCTTCTGATAAACCTGTCTCATTTGGGAAGCTTGTCCTGTTGGCACCATTAAACTTGTTGCAGTATTTACAATAGGTACGTCTGGATAAATCCTAGGTATATCAATCTGCGGCATAGAGGTCTGAATTGTGGAAGTGGTAGGGATGGTAGGGTTAAGCTGTACTTCGCTTTGTGTCGCTTCGGTGGGTACTGGAGCAGTAGGCTCGGCACTAGTACTGGGGCCTGTCTCATGTGCTGCATGTGTTGGGGGATGACTTCTCAATAGTTCCAAAATAAACTCATCATCATTTGAGTCTTCATCATAGATTAAAGACTATCTAGAATCTTTTGATTTCTGCTCCTTTTCCTCAGAAAAATACAAACCCTTCTTCTTGGCATTCTGTTTGGCATTGTGCTCGTTCTCTTGTGTAACTGCAGGAAACATCTCAATTCCCTCTAAAGTCTCAGTTCTCCAAAATGTGGCTCACTATCCCATCTTGCCACAGCTAAAGTCTTTGCAGCTTTTCTCATTCTCCTCTCGAAATTTCTGTTGCCTTTGCTCTCTGGCCACTGACTCCCAAATAGCTAATGCTTCAAATTCTGCAGGTCTCGGAGGAGGTTTTGAATCATACAGTACTCTCCTCAAGTTCTCTAAGATTCTCATATTAAAGGATCCATGGGCAGAAAACGCTAAGCTCCCTTCCTTTTCTGTATCTTTGCACCATTGTTTTAACCAAAGACATGGTGCAGCACCTTGTTATTCAAGTACTATATATGCCAGTGTGCCTTCTGGCGGTGTGATTTCTCCTATTCTAACTGGAATTAAAGCATCTCCCCTTAGGTCACTCTTTATTGCTTTCAAAAATTTCATTTTCGGGTTAAGCAATCCTTTTATCAAATCAGAAAGTAAATATCAATCTCAAAATCATTTTCACTTGCCTTTCTCAACCAATAATTCTTCACAGTTGTCCACTAATCCATTCGCGACTTTTCTCACCAACCAACGTGTCCCAGCATGGACCTAGTGATGTCACACTCACATGTACAGCGGCTGACAAAGCCCTCCAGCTTGTCTTCCTCAGAACAGATCCACACCAAACTAAGTGCAAATATCGCGAGCACCAAAGAAAAATCAATACACCAAACTTGTCTGTGTACTGCAGGTAGGAAACACAATCGCTTCGGAAACCCTTCTGAATTTTCAACTGCGGCTTTTAGCTTTAACAGATACTCCTTCAATTCCAGTTTCCCTGGCTCGCAAGAAAAATTCAGTCAGCAAATTCTACCATTGACTGATCATCAGATCCTCCTGGTGCACTTAGGAATCACCAAATCTCTGTCAAAACTAACACTTCCTTTTAACACACACTTTATGAGTTTGTCAACCACCCCTGATTGACCTATTAAGCAGGCCAATTCTACATATGTTCAATAACTAATACTCCAGAGTCTTAGACCATGCAGGGTCCGTATACCAACAACCATGTGGGCAATTTTTGAGCACTAAGCACCACACACAAGTGAAGTTCAATGACTTCCCTACATACACCCTTTGGAGTATGCACACTCCCTAAACAACTACACTGGAGTACGCAAACTCCCTATTACTCACAAACATCACAATTCACCTGCAATTCGCTCAAGCAGTGCAAGTACAAAATCTGTTGTATACATAAATCACACTAGGAATGCTGAGGACATCTTCAAACAAGCACTGGCAAAACCCACATTTTTGGGAATGTCATCAAATGTTATCTCTACATTAAAGACATGATAATCTCTTTAGGGGACATACCCTTTTGTTTCTGAAACTAGAACTGGGGACAACTTAAGGAGACATAACCTTCAATTTTGTCAGCAAACTGTGAGACCATGGAGCTCTCTTTAAGGAGGCGAAACTGTTTACTTTATTATCTACTACTGGGAAACTATGGCAGCCTGTTAAGGAGAAGTAACCATTTACTTTATTATCTATAACTGGGAAGTCATGGCTGCCTCTTAAGGAGGTGTAACCATCTATTTCTGCTACCAAAAACTGTGAGCACGTCTGGTCTTATTTGGTCTTTGATAATTTATTTATAAGGGGACGCGTTAGAGGCTTGATGGACCTTTTGACTCCGTTAAGAGTGTTCCACCAAAGATATCAAAATTTACTCGTGACCTAACCAGCAACAATGCAACTTGTTTTAATCAGTTTACAAATCAGTATCAGAAATTTTGAGCCAGTAAACTTTACTCACCATGGCCCATGAGGCCCTGAATAACCACACCTTTTGGTAGAGTTAGAAGGTTTATTTCCCTAGATTAACAATGCTAAACTTTCAAGAGTTACCGCACAAATTAATAACAACAATAACTGAACAGTAGAAATGACATATATCTAGACTTGACAGGTGAATAAAATGAATCCTTTGTTGATAACCTTCGTTTGAACATGGACACACTAACTACCCCTCTAATTCGAAGAGCATGTTTGGCTTTCATGCAAAAAGGGAAATTGACAAAAGTTAATTTGGAAAACATCTAGCTAGGGCTCTATCAAAATAGCGGTTGGTACCTAAAAGAAAAAACAAAAATCTATAACAAAGACAATTTCATTTTGTTATACCTTTCCTGAATGGAACAGCAAGCAGAGACTTCTTTGTCAATGGGGCATCCCTCAAGTCTTCATTGGCAGTGGAAAGTGAAGAGGATTGGCTCAGCCACAATTGTGCTCTAAGTTAACTGAACCAACATAGAAAGGGCATCAAACTAAGGAAACAGCATCAATAGCATTAACAATCAATAAAATTAGTAACTACGCAATGAGGCTAAAAGGCTATGAAGAAAAAGACATCTGGAACTGCAATCCTCCTGGTAAGTGCAGTGGGGATAAGTCAACTCAACAAAAGTAATTTCTCAAGCTCTCATTGGTCAGTACGTCGGGTGTTCACAGTAAAACCAATAAACAATAATGCTTAAATCTTGGATATAGTTAGACACTCTTTCACACGTCAATGTTTGTCTCCTGTTCTCCCGCTCCCATCACCAGTGTTCATCAGGTAACTTCAGTTGCAAGCATAACTCCAGTCAGTGAAGTCATTGTCACATCCAAAGAATATCAGTTTCTCACGCACCAAAGATACACATTTATCTATAGCTAGTACATTGCATTACAGCAGACATTTCTCACAAAATGTTTAAGGCATCAACTAGTTTACCATTGCAACATTACGTCCATTTGGTCAGCATTGTGTGAACAAAGAACAAGTGTGAATTCTTCTGAGACAGAAAACATTTACAAACATTTATTTATGCCATGAAGCTTAACATGAGGCCTTGTCGACTAGGCCCATAATTTTCACAGTTACTCTATGTCTAGTAAGTTTAAGTAAATGCATTTCATTAACACTTTAATATGGTCCACTAATTCATTTAGTTCTTCATGTGCAAATTATTTCGAAACTGTTAATATTATTTCTTTATTAATGTCATACACGTTACGGTTGCCACTCAGGTGGGCACATTTTCAAAACATTCAATTTCTCTATATTAGCATAATTCATGTCAATTCTTAGTTACTAATCAATGCCAATTTATTAGTAATTAATTCAGCTTTCACAGGAGCACGACCCGTGTCTGCTTTTGGCTCAGGCTTTCTTTGTCAATAATTTGCTTGAATGCTGGCACATGCCTACACCTTATGCTGTTTAGGTGAGTGATATAGTTGGTAACATGGGTTATAAAATGCTGACTTTAACACATGTAATAATTTGTTTGCCCCGCTATCTTCTAAACTCTGTTGGTTCCAATGGGGACATCCAATAACTTGTTTTGCTCTAACGTCATTTGGTAACTTGCATGCTGCACAATTGGTTCTATTACTGATAATTTGGTAGTAATTTATTTTTTTGGGTTCCACTAATTACTGTTAATTGCCCATTGAGGGCCTTGATTGAGGATAAAGGTTTATTTTAGTGGGTTGTACAATTAGAACCCTTCTGCTGGCTACTCACTGAGTGATTAGTTTGCTTAAGCATGGAATGACTTCACAGCTTCATGGCACATAACCTTGCATTGGTGTACTCACAGAACAAAAAGTGATTGGTTTCTGTAAGCATAGATTGGGCTGGGGGCGTAGCCACGCAAGATGGCCAACAAGACGCGCCTTTGAGAGGATTCCGCATCCTCAACAAAATACTTTCATTAATCCTGCCCAAACGGGCATACCGTGATGGATCGCTATTTGCTGGGCCCCCCTGCGTGCCTGTGATTTTGTGGGGCTCCCAGATTGTGGTGGAGGGCCGTGGGCGTATCGCTGGTACTCGCTGCCTAACTGGTGTCAGCAGAAGTGGGCCTGGAGTGAAGGACCGGCTGGGTGCTGTGGCTGGATCTGACTCAGCCAGGGCTCTTAGTCTAGAGTGCACCAGCGTGGAGGAGGGAGTGCTGGAGGAGAGCGCGGCAGGGGTGGGAGAAGTTGTCTCCCACTGTCGCATGGTGCGCAGCCCGGTTCTCCTGGGCCACGTGGTGTTGGAGTGCAGTGGGCCCTAACTGGTGTCAGCAGTGGGCCTGAAGTGAAGGCCCGAGTGGGTGCTGCGGCCCGTACCTGTCGTGGCCTGGGCTCGTGGCCTAGAGTGTAGCAGCGCAGATGAGGGAGAGCCAGAGGTGAGTGTGGCAGGAGTGGGAGACGAGAAGTCGTCTCCCTCTGCTGCACGGTGCGCGGCCTGGTTCTCCTGGGCCAGAGTGCAGGTGCGCCCATGTGGTGTTGGAGTGCTGAGGGCCCTCAGAGAGGAGCGCCATAGCTGGGCCGGGCTTGGAGTTGCCCGGTTCGGTGGTGAAGGATGCGGTGCAGTGACACCGGGGCCCCTGAGGTGAGCGTGCTGGAGGAGGGCCCTGCTGGGGGGCATGAAGACCGACGTGGATCCTGGGCTGGGGTGGGGCTGGCCCTCGGGCCTGGGGCCAGAGATGCTGCTGGAGGCGGCCCCTGATGGTGCCTGGGCTTGGCCTGGGGGGTCTCTAGGTGGCGCAACAGTACCAGCGGCGGGGAGGAGACACTGGGCCCTGAGGGTGTGTCTGGACCCAAGTCCCAGATAGACCCCCTGAAAGGGTGAGGGGGGTGACACTATTTGACTGCAGAATACAGGTGGTCGCCAGGACGTTTTGAACTGGTGAGGGTTGCCTCTCGCCCCCTGTGGCTTCTCCTGCTGTCAAATTTTGACTGTTGCACCCATTTGGGCCCCCACTGATGGGTAAGAGCAAGCGACCAGCCCCGTTACAGAGAAATACAATGCAGTTATACACCACACCTGCTCTATTGGGGCAACAGGAGACGTGCCTGACCAGGCACGGGACTGATGTGGAGTTGGTAACCCCTGGGTTTGAGACCACGAGAGCTGAATTGTTGGCGGTAATTCAGGGGTCTAGAGAGACCCTGAAAGAGAAGATTGAATTAGTGGCAGTCGAGGTCAATCTCCTTTGGGAGGACCTCCGGAAGGTATCCGGAGAGTATGTCCCGTTGCAACAATATCCAGCTTATTGGGTTCCTGGAGCGGGCTGAGGGGTCATACATGGAGGCCTTTGTGGAGCATTGGGTGCAGGAGGTGCTGAAACCAGTGGGACTGTCTCCAATATTTGCGATCGAAAGGGCGCACCGTGCATTGGTTGCTCCCCCTAGGCCAGGGGCACCCCCGCGGGCCATCATAGCCCGTATACTCAACTATAAAAACAGGGATTGCATATTCCTGGCCAGTCGTGGCATGGAGTCAGTTCACTTTGACAATCACAAGATTTCAATATATCCAGATTACACCAACAAAGTACAGGGATCCAGGAAGGGATTCTTGGAGGTCAAGGCCAAGCTGCGAGTGCTGACCATGCCCTATATGCTGCTGTATCCTATCCGTCTAAATTTCCTTCATGGCGACAAGTCCTATTTCTTTGATATGCCAGACGAAGTGTGGAAATGGCTGGAGATATGGGACAAATTACCTCGTGGGGGAGTGAGACCCCAGAGGAAGGGCGATGGCACTACACAGGGGGCCCGTAGGTCAACATGGAGGTCTCGGGAGGCCTACTGACAGTTGGAGTTGTCACCTAGAGAGGGGGCGAATCGGACCAGGGTCGAAATCCAGGAAGACGGCAGGATGGCACTGACATGACAGGATGTGACAATTGGGTCCATGGAGACCGTTGATGCAGATGGGGCGATGGTTGTAGAGATTGGCACATGACTGTGCAACTGCTGGATGTATTGTGCACGCCATGTTTCTGACTTCTTGTCCTCCCTCCTTTCCTTTTTTCTTCCATCCATTCTCTTTTGTCTGATATGGAGCTCTGGGAAGTGAGATCAGATTCCATCGAGCACGGCTGGTGGAGCTATGGATGCCTCAATTTCTAATACTTGGTCACCGGTTGGGACGTTATTTGGTTTGAGGGGCGTGACAGCCTCTCTTCACTATTAGTGGTAGGCCATGTTTCAGTGTGACAGGATTAGGCTGTGGGTCCTGACAGCATGGTACTTTATGGATGAGCAGTGCTTATTGTTTCATTTGTTTTGCTGCCTGTCCGCGGAGGGGGGTGTTAAGTGTTTTGACTTGTTTCATACTGCTCCTCGGTTTAAGAAGGGGCTGTGTTCATACAGTGCATGTGTGAATTTATACACATCTCTAATATCTGGAAGGACATGGGAGGATGATGATTCAGGGCGGTGGGACGGCTCACTCAGGCTGGGGGAGGATCGGAGATCATTATGGCGGAACGCACAAACATCTTGAAATGGAATGTCAGGGGCTTGAAGGGCTACTCCAAATGTTATAGGGTACATTCATTCCTCCGCCGTCATAAAATACAAATAGCAGGAGACCCATTTAGTGGAGTAGGAGGTTCAGCGGTTGGGGAAGAAATGGAGATGCAGCTAATACTCTGCAACTTACTCTTCTTATGCAAAAGGGGTTGCCATTTGGATCGCACCTGGGGTGCTTTTTAGACACACGTATAGTGAAGCAGATGTGGAGGGTCGCTATGTGTCAGTCCAGGGGATGCTAGATGGTAGAGAGGTTATACTGCTTAACACTTATGCACCCAATATAGATGATAAATTATTCTTCATGCATTTACAAGAGTTATTGGAGGGCTGTATAAGGACACTGATTATATGGGTAGGGGACTTCAATTGTGTCCTGGATGGCTGAACAGATAGGCACCCCACCCGACAGGGCACTAAACTGCTGATGTCGACCTTGCTCACAGCAGTTATGCATGACTTGGGGTTCAGGGAAAGCTGGCGGGATTTACATCCAGAGGGTCAGGAATTTACATGTCATTCACTGATGCATAACACTTACAGTCACCTGGATCGTATATTAGTGAGTGGCATGGATCTGCAGTCCTTGGTGGAGGCGATGCATTTGGGTCGGTTCCTATCTGATCATGCGCTGGTGTAGTTGGCGTTGCAGTGGGGTCCAGCTGGGCAGCATGTCCGTGGCCGGCATGTGCCTCCGGATCTTTTAGCGGATCCAGCCTGCCGAGAGACTACTGTGAGTGTTCTGATGGATTATGTGGAGTTTAATTGTCAGTCTGCGACCACCAAGGCACTGGGCTGGGAGGCACTTAAGGCCGTCATGAGAGCGGCCTCTGTGGGTGTGACATGTGGAGTGCGGTGCCAACTGGAGGCGACCTTGGGGATGCAGAAACGCAAGCTGACGGTTCTGCAGGGCTCTGGGGAGACATCGCAGGAAGTGCGACAGGAGATGCTACAAGTGCAGCACTTCCTGTGCCGTTCCTCCTTTTTCCGGAAGTTACATAGTTTGCATATCTCCCTGGTCTGGGCCGGACATCGTAGTAGGGTGGCATTGTCGGTTCTTGAACGGGACATGGAGGATGGTGGTGTCGCCCTGCCTGATTTACAACACGCAGCACGATGGCTGACAGTATCAAGTAATTGGGAAAAGAGGTTGTTTCTTGGCATGTTGGGTGGTGCCTCCCTGGTGCAATTACTGATGAGAGGAGGAAGGTCGATGGAGGGAGCTCCTTATCTGGTGAGGCAGACCGGGGCAATCTGGGAGGTGTTTGTGAGTAAACTGCTGGGTAGTGCACCGTCTGACAGGAAGCTGGTCATCTGGGATCTTGCACTGTTCCGGGCGCTCAACGCCGATATGTCTATGGATCGTTGGAAGGCAAGTGGCTGCCCGACTAGTGGGGATCTTTACCCTGGGGAGGTGTTCATTGCGTTCCCAGAGGCTCAGGAAACTTTTGAGGTGGGGTCGGGCCAGTTTCTGCAGTACGCCATGTTGGAAAGTGTGGCGTGGGAGATCTGGGTTGGCTTCCCGGCTGCCCCCGCACCCATCCCATGTGCTGGGAGGCTTCCTCCGATAGGGAGAGGGGAGGACACCTCATTTCATTGTTCTATAAAGCTGTCAGAGGTGATCAGGTGCTACCCCAGTGTGTGGCACCTGCTGCATGGGCGAGGAAGTTGGAGGAGCCGATAGCAGACGCGGATTGGGCACAAGTGTGTATGTTGGTGAAGAAAGTGTCCTGTAATAATAGATTTAAGTTGCTCTACTTTAACTTTTTGCACCGCGCATATGTGATCCCCAAGTGCCTTAATCGAATAAATCCTGATAGGGAGGCAAAGTTCGCGAAACGTGGACAGTTAGACACCAGTTTTTTGCATCTAGCCTGGACATGCGGAGGGGTTCGGGATACTGGGAACAGGTGGTTCTGAAGATAACAGAAGGGACTGGCATAGCGTTACCCTTGACCCCGAAGGCTTGCCTTCTGGGAGTGGTACCTAGACCCAGGGGTCGACAGATATATCATAAGAGTGCCTGACTAGCATTGCTGTTAGCCAAGAGATGAGTGGCTATATGCTGGATGAGTGCTCGGGTTCTCTGGGAGGCATCATTGCAGAGGGATCTCCTTGAATGGGGAGTGGCGGAGGAAGTGCATATGCGTAATACCTGCAGGGACGGGGGGCCTCTGAGGCTGTGGCGCTGTGGGGGTCCCTACTGCACAATTTTACAGAGGGGGATGAATGTGATTCTCCTGACAGCTCAAGTGAGGGGGAGTGATGTGCAGACACCATTGTTGTGTTTTTCTATCTACGATTGTAACGTTTGCTGACGAATGGTGTTGCCGGGTGGACTCCATGTGTGATTGTTGGGTCACCTGGGCATTGATGTGCTTTGTGAAGCAGGGTCCCAGCTCCGTTTGCTACGTGATCCAGCATGGTATGCACTCCCCTTGCCCATGCTCAGGCCTCTGAAATAGTTCCTTCATTGAATTACCGAAATGCACTGCTTGTTATGTTTTGTGTTATAGTAACGTTCAATCATGTCTGATGTCAGACATGATAAAAATACCAATAAAGAAAGTTTTAAAAATAGCATTGATTGGGCTCACAGTTTTTGTGGCACCGATGACTATATACACTGGTCCTGATTCCTTACTGTTCTAGGACACATTCACTGGTTTATTAGCTTCATTTATCATCCTGATCCAAGTGTGGGCACAGCATGAGACCCTGCATGGCAAATCTTTCCTGCACGCGATGCAGGGTGTGGCAGCACATTTATATTATATTTTTGACATATAGCAATATCTAATCTATTCCTTTTTTTCATTTTTCTCTCTTTATTTCTTTTTTTCTTCTTTTTTTCTTCCCTTCCTTTTAACAGGTCTTGGTTGTATAGTCAGTTACTACTTATGTGCATCTCAGGCATACTTTTTATGTCCTGGTGATGATCCCAACAAGCAAATAAGGGATTGAAACATCATTGTTATTTAGTACTTGGACTCTGTACAATAGTATATGTTTTGGCATAAGCAAGAGTACTGTAAAATTGTGACTTTAACTGTGCTTTGGGAATGCCAGAGCAATTATGATTTATTGTTTCCAAAACATTTTTGTTTTCCAACTACATTGTTTTCTTACTTTCGTTTGGAATAAATATACTGATTTATTGCATGTTTTCCATATACTTCACTGTAATTCTATGTGGTATTTAAATCTATAGTCCTTTTATCTATCTGTTCCTTTATAAAATACTTGCCCTTGGTTCCTTAGTACATCAGGGTTGTCCCTTGTGTGTTTTTGAAACAACATGTAGTCTTAAGTGCCTAACTGTGACAATGACAGTATGACATCTCTCTTTTTTTTAAGAATCACCATTGTGTCTCCTGCTGAACTCATAAGGGCGTGTCCTTGTTTGTGCCTTGGGATCCAGATACAGAATCACTTCTGCTGCCTCCTTTCTACGGGCTTTGCAAGGTGACTATCTGTAAGAGTAATCTGAACAGAGACATTGACATTCCCAGTTGCTGTGGGAAGTTCTGAGTCTTACCTGCATACAGTCCTAATGGTAATCCAGTGTGGTTGCCAATTATTTGGTCTTACCCCTGTTTGTTCACATTAAGGTTGCTTTGTATTCACTATCATGTTCCTGTGCTTTGCCCTGTTTTGTCTGTTCTTTCCTGGTGTATGCTTTTGCCTACTTATCTTGCATCAGTACACTACTTACATAGGTATATTCCTGGACTTTGAGGGGTGCTCCGCCTGGAGTCCTTGACAGGTCATATTCTCTATCTCACCGACACAATTGCTTCCATGGAGCCATCTATGGTATAGCTCCCTAAGTTGTTACATTGAAAGACATTATCCATTTGATGAGGGACATAGTTACGACAAACTTTAATTATGTTCTCTTGGAGGACCACCTCCCTCGTGCGTGGATATTTGCCCAGATGGAAGAGATTTTCAACTTTGACACATTTGAACTGCCTGTTAAGAAAGTTGAAGAAAAAAATGACTTTCAGGGTCTAAAAGTCTTTATTTCGGGCAGGCTGGCCCTCCACTCTGCCAATGTCACCTATTCACACCATGTAGGGACTGGTGAAGCTTACAGTGATCAGCTTGCTACAGCACATAAAAGTCCATTAACAGACTAGGTCAATGATGGAATGATGGCTTAGATACATCCAAACAGATCTTGAAATTTGGCCTGTTTTCAGCAGACACCATTGCTCGATCTGTGGTCACAGATGTCATTCCGCTTCAATATGTTTGGATGCATTCCACTGGATCATCTGGAGGTGTCCAAACCAAACTCATGGACATGCCCTTTGATGTGAACAGCTGTTCAGAAAGAAACCCAGCTCCTCACTGGAGAGCTTCAAAAGCAGTTCAGCCATAGTTTGCACATTTGGCCTAGCCTCCTCAAAGCAACAGTTCAGCAACCATTATAGGAATTTTTAGGCTACTCCAGGGTGGTGCAGTCTCCACAGAGACATTCTTCACAGCTTGACCAGACACCCCAGCATCTGTAGCACGCTCCTAGGTGCAGAACTGATGCTAGGAAGGGACACGAACAGCAGCAGAGACAGTCTCCTTCATCCCTTGCTGACTCTGCCACCTTCAACCTTCCCCTGCTTTCCCCCCACATATCCCTCTTCTGTGGGTACGTGGAGGTCTCCCATTTTTCTGCTGATAGGGAAGCAAGTACAATGGACTGATGAGTCATCCATCTGATCTGCAAGGGCAGTGCCCTGCTCTTCCTGTACTTCCCTGTAGATCACCCTCCTCTCAAGATGTGCTTTTCCACACATGCCTGAAATTTGGAGGCAGACGTTCTTGCCCTGTTGAACAAAGTAGCCCTAGAGGTGGTGTTTCTGGAAAAAAGGGGTGGGGACTCGAGTCTCATCACTTGTTGGTCCCCAAGAAGGATGGAAGTCACTGACCCATTCTGTACGTTCATCTTCTGAACCTATTTATTCAACATAAATCTAGGATGCTGCCGTTGGGCCAAGTCCTATTGGCCCTGAATGTGGGAGACTGCTTTGCATTCCTGGATCCTCAGGTGGCCTATTTTCATCTGCCTATTGTCCCCTCCCACAGGCCTTATCTGTGGTTCATGGTGGATCCCAGCACCACCAGTTCACCGTTCTTCCATTACAACCATTCACCTCTACAAAAGTGCTGACGGTTCTACAGCTTGACTATGATGGTCAGGAGTCAATGTCTTTCCATACTTAGATATCTGGCTAGTGAACTCAAAGTGTGGGTGCTGGTCAGGGAACACCTTCAGTGGATAGTGACTCTCTTTCACTTGTCCCCCACACTGAAGCATACCTTCCGTGTGGTGGTACTAAAACATAACCCACATAAAGACTTTCTCTGAAGATTACAGATATTCAGATGATTCAGACTGAGGCTTAGATAGGAGTTCTGCAGGTTCTGCCTCTTGTTGAGATCATGGCTTTATGCACCCTGTTGGTGCCACACACTAGAAGTCAGATGTAGGCCCTTCTGCTGTACCTGAGTTCACCATGGCACCACCATCAGGTCAGTTTCATGCCTGAGGTGCTGATTGCTATTCTGTTCATCTGGATCTGCCCTGGTTGATGGATCCCTCCAACCTTACTGTGTGCTGTCCTTTCAGCTCTTCACAGGCTCAGGCTACCTAGGTCACAGGGTACCTTGAGTACCGAGGTCACAGACCTCAATGGGCCAGGATGCCCATGTGGGTGATATATTGGAACAGGGCCTTTGGACAGCACCAGAGCAGTATATGTATGTAAATGTGCTTGAGCTACCTTTCAATGAGGGTGTTTCTCCCTTCCATCTCTTGGAGTTACATTGAGATTTTTATCTGAGGATATCACCATCATCCATTCTGTCAACAGACAGGTTAATGTGGAGTTGTAAAGCCTTTTTAGGAAGGCGATTTGACTGCAAAACGGGGAACAGCAACAGAGAATGTTATTGGCAGCAACTGACTCAGCAGTTTCTCTCAGTTGAAGCACGAATGCTCTGAGTTGTCTCTCACTATAGGGCGATGAATAGCAGCTGCATCACGTAGATTGAGGTTTCCACTTATGGATATCTTCAAAATGGCCCACAACAGCAAGTTTGTCAGGGTGGTTGGGCAGTAACCATGGCCTGGCTTGTGATCCCATGGCAAGAGGTGAATTTGCAGAAGCAGGCTCCCCACTCCTATGCAGGCCAGTCTCAGATTAAGCACCTTTGGGCACTTGAAAACCAAGCCAGTACCACAATAGTAAGGAGATTGAGACTGAGAGAAAGAGAATGATGTCTTCACTGTGGAGCTCACACAACTGGCTTGAATTCAGCAGGAAGTTCTTTATCTCCAAGTGTGATTCTGTTGGTTTTTGAACCAGTCAATATGGTGATAGCTGTGTGAGTGAATTTAGAGGGTTAGTACATGTACAGACCCTTCTTTCAAGACCCTGTGATCTTTCCTGCTCTAATATTGGCTGTTCATTCTTATTTCCCACAAGGCCTCCTCCCTGAGGCTTGATGTGCAGGTGCTTGGTATCTAAAGGGATAAAAGTGATTTGTCTTTAAGTAAATGTGTGCTCTTTCCCTTCCACTGTTTGCAAGAACTCAATAATACCTGGTTCTTCCCTTTCAATTTCTGGAAACAGTTCACTAGGCAAGAATTGGCAACCCTTATTTTCAAATGTTGAAGAGTTCTTTCTGAGGTTGTCTTCTCAGGAGAATATTGAATTGTTGCACCAATGACAATTCTTAATTATTTAACCAAAGTTCTAATTTCAGGCAAAGTTTTAAAGGATCAACTATGTGTACTTTTTTTAAACTGTTTGTCTTCACAGTTTGATCACAAAAGGAAAACCAAAGTCCAATGTCTTTTAAAACATTCTTACTACTCGTTTAATGTCTCTAGGGATCACGCAATCAGCAATGGAGTGGAAACCCTCCCCTGGATTACACACCAAAAAGGATGCTAAGAGTTCCATCCTTCAAGTGATGTGCATCTGTTTCTTGAGACAGTTGTCTGTTGTTCAAACGTTGTCTTCTCTTCTTTTTTCTTACTGGAGAGCAGAGAAGACCTGGATTTACAGGAAACTGTAGAAGAACTGACAGGCACTCACATAGTGCTGCAGATACTGGACCAGAGAGGCACTGGGTTCCATGAGAGAAAAAACACAATATCTTGCCATCAGGTAAGTATACAAATAATAGTTAATGAGTCAAGGGCGAACTTGGCTTTTATAGCCAGATGCATCCAAGATGGCCGCCAGTTCTTGTTAAATTTCGTAGTCTATTGAGATTGAGATTTTCAGCTTTTTCTATAAAACTGAGCATGTATGAGTCCCGTGCTAATCTAGAATTGGGCAGGATCTCCTTGAATATTTTAACTAGGTTCTTTCTGCCATGTTGCCTCCCTTTGGAGTTTCACTGACTACATATAAGGCCAAAATCTACTCTGCAAGACTCTTGGTAAGGGGACCACTCTGGCATCTATGACAAAGAATCCCCAGTTTTGTGTCAAACACTTTAATCTGAATGGTTCCGTAGGGGGTGCCTTCAGATTCAGTTGGTCTGAGGGCCTGCAACACGTGTTTATACCAATTCAACTTCTGTCAAACATCCTGTTGGAGAATTGAGCATATCTGATTCTGGGTGTCCCAGACTGACTGCAGAGGAGTAGGCAGTCTGATCTGGTGACACTCAGCAGATGACCCCTCCAGTGCTGGCCGGACATGTTCTCATAGCAGGGTGTCATGTGCACTACTCAATCCCCAAACACTACAGCTGCACGCTTGGAGATTGAATGGCTTTTAGTAGATTATTTTTGCCTTCCTGATGAGGTCACAGATATCATCTTTGCAGCCCAGAGGCCTGCCTAGAAATCTTTCTATGCAGGTCATTGAATAAAGTTCATTCAGTGGTGGGAGTTGGAGACCATGAACTCCTTTAAAGCTTTCCTTTCCAATATCTTGCGATTTTTCTTTTCCCTTGCACAGGAGGGACTGATGGTGGCTACAATTAAATCTGTCTTTAAGCATATCCCTGATAAATCTTCCCAGTTTAGATCACCACCAGTGGCATGTATTTTAAAAGATTTCCTTTACTTGTTTCATTTGAATCTCGTTTTTTTACTTTCTTGATAGAATTTCCTTTGGAGCTAATGCCTAGTTTCCCAGTTCAATTTCATAACCTGAAGACAATTTGTTTGGTAGCAATAACTTCACTTCGTAGGGTTGAAGAACTTAAGACTCTGTCATTTGTTCAACTTTCACAGTTGTCTCCCAAGATAAGTTGCTTCTTTGCCCTGCCTATCCTTCTTACTTAAGGTGGTTTTTGCATTCCATATTACCTAGTCAACTAAACTACCAACTTTCTTCCCTTCTCTACATCGAACCAACGAAGACAATTTACTCTATAGATTGCACCCCATATGTGTGGTGCCTTACTTAATCTACTCCACTTGTCAGGACACAGAGGATGAACAGCTCTTTGTGGGCTTAACTGGAGCTAAGATGGACAAGGCGGTGACCAAGTACACTATTTCAGGCTGAGTCATCCTCTGTATCAAGACCTGCTATATCCCTGTCAAAAAATACCATCTGTGTCGCATTCATGTCCATTCCACTAGTGCCAAGTCTGCCTCTATGATTCTTTATGGTATGCAGATATTGGGATGAGACTCATTCTTATCCATTAGAAGAAAAGTGATTTGCCTTCAGTAACAATATTTCTGGTGAATACTTAAGTTTAATTCAGATTGCTCACTAATGACATTTCTGGTGAATACATAATCTTCCTTCAGATTACAAGTGGGTCAGTGTATTCTGACCTGCATGTAAACCCTTGTTTGCTCACTAGTCAGAATTATGAGTTGGGTTAATTTTTTGCATCCAATAATTATCAGATGCATTAAATACCTCAACCTTCATTCAATAGCAGCAGGTTCAACCTGATGAAATTTAACAGGAGAATTGTGCAAGGTGCTTACTATATCATACGGAATATGGTGTGTTAAACACCACAATCTGCATGTTATTCAGGAAAAACTTGTCATAGGTGTCATTTATCACTCTTGATAACTATCATACCCTGGGGT
Organism: Pleurodeles waltl; assembly: GCF_031143425.1. Lineage (NCBI taxonomy): Eukaryota > Metazoa > Chordata > Amphibia > Caudata > Salamandridae > Pleurodeles > Pleurodeles waltl. Next base: position 777,117,683 of record NC_090449.1, on the reverse strand, counting down.
ATTATTATTTATGAGGTGCAATAATTAGCACCTCCTTTCCAGACCCACTCATAATCAGGTCCAAATAATGATTGCTTCCAGACTCCAATTTGGCCCAGAATAGATCATTCCAGCAGTGCTCTCAGAGGGTCTGGCAGGATTCTACTGAGGGACCCCTGCTTTTCGTATGGCTACTTTAATCCACAACAGACTGTCAAATTGCTCTTAGTTTGACCTCCTAAACTATCTGCTGCATCTGAGGGGCCAATAATGTGTGGTTGCATTACATAAATCAATCCATTCACACCCTCATATGGTGGTCAGAGGCATTCAGCAGCCATGACAGACAGCACCTCAGAAAACCCAAGAGCTCAGCCACCTTGAAGCTAGTTAAGTCCTCATCTGGCTCTCAGCCTCGCTCCTATTTGCCAACTAGTCTTCATATTCCTTCCGTCAGCCCTCACAGATATTGAGCTTGCCCTCAAAGACGGGCCTCAGGCTCTTGGTCACACCCTGCAAGCCCACAGAGTGCTTGAGACACCAAACACTGGTTTTAAGTCCTGATTTCAGATGATTAGATGCGTTTGGCCATCCGTAATAGCCTGGTTTACTGGTCTTTTGAGTCCTTCAGACTTTTTCTGCTCAAAGTCCGCCATCCAGCAATCAGAGACTGCACTGCCCATTTGTTAGAAATGGGGTCACTAGTTGTCAGCCAGCTTACACCCTGTCCAAGTAGGGATCGTCACTCTAGTCTGGGTAAGGGTGTCACACTCCGAAAATAACCCCTACTCATCCCCTTGGGAGCTTGGCATGAGCAGTCAAGCTTATCCCAGAGGCAATGTGTAAAGTGTTTGTACCCACACACACTGTCCCTTGCAGAGGCAGTGGAGGTGAGGTGGCTCAGCAGTGAGGCATCAGTTCCTGATGATCTGGCAGGGTCAATGAATCCAGTGGGTCAAGACGCAATGAGACGATTTCAGAGTTGTAGTCACAACACAGGGCGGAAGGCGCCTCGTTGGAGTCAGGTGTCACAGATGTCGGTGACATGGCACTCGAGACTCACACAATTTCCAGGACTTCAGAGGCGCTGTGGCTGCATCAGGCCAGCAGCTCCAGGCCTGCGGCATTGGTCAGTGCACTTCAGCAGGGACCACAGCTTTGGGTGCAGGCAGCGGCATGGAGTTGGGCAGCGAAACTGATTCTGAAATAGTATGGAGTCCTTGTGCCTTGTTCTTCTTGTTTTTATGCCAGCTTTCACTCCTATGGGCCCGGGAATTGGAGTGGGGACCACCTGGTGAGTCAGGGTCCTCAGGATGAGAACCCAGAGGCTGGTAGGTGAAGTCTTTGCTGTCCTTGAGACTTCTTAACAGGAGGAAAGTTCAGTCCAAACCCTTGGAGAAATTTCACAAGCAGGATGCACAGCAAAGTCCAGTCTTTGTCCTCTCCAAAGCAGAAGCAGCAACTGCAGGCCAACCCAGCAAAGCACTCACGGAAAGGGGCAGTGCTTCTCCTCACAGCTGTTCTCCTCTTAATCCAGAAGTGTTCTAAAAGTCTGGGGTTTTGGGTCCAATACTTATACTCATTTCTGCCTTTGAAGTAGGCAAACTTCAAAGGAAAGTCTTTGTACTGCTCAAGACCCTGCCTTTCCTTCTCTGGTCCCAGACACACTCTAGGGGGTTGGAGACTGCATTGTGTAAGGACAGTCACATCTTTATTCAGGTGCAAGTGTCAGCTCCTCCCACCACTCTAGCCCAGAAAGACCCTTCAGGATATGCAGGGCACACCTCAGCTCCCTTTGTGTGATTGTCTAGAGTGAATTCAAAACCAGCCAACTGTCATCCTGACCCAGACGTGTATTCCACATCCAGGCAGAGGCGCTGAATGGTTAAGCAAGAAAATGCCCCAAACTCCTTATCTTTATCTGCTCCCAATTGGAAATCACACTTAAAAGATATTTCAAGGCAATCCCCATGTTAACCTATGTGAGGGATAGGCTTTGCAATAGTGAAAAATGAATTTGGCAGTATTTCACTGACAGGACATGAAATACACATCAGTATGTGTCCTAGCTTTTAAATACACTGCACCCTGCTCATGGGGCTACCTTGGGCCTACCTTAGGAGTGCCTGACATGTACTTAAAGGGAAGGTTTCGGCCTGGCAAGTGGGTGCCCCTGCAAGGTTGACATGGCAGTGTAAAATTGCACACACAGACACTGCAATGGCAGGTCTGGGACATGTTTACAGGGCTACTCCTGTGGGTGGCACAATCAGTGCTTCAGGCCCTCTAGTAACATTTGATTTACAGGCCCTGGGCACACGGGATGTACTATACTAGGGAATTACTAGTAAATCAAATATGCCAATCATGGATAACCAATTATAATCACAATTTACACAGGGAGCACTTGCACTTTAGCACTGATCAGCAGTGTTAAAATGCCCAGAGTACCAAATCATCAAAAACAGAGTCCAGCACAAAGTCAAAAATGCAGGAGGCAGAGGCACAAAGACAGGAAGTACCCATGCCTAGGAGGCCAGGTCTAACACTGTTCCAAAGATCTTCGGAATCTGACACATGGCTTTCACAGCACCTCAGCTGTTCTGCGGACCACATAGACTAGGCTCCTGAGGGTGACCAAACTGTCCTGGCAAAAGAAACATCATCCTTCCTACATCATGCCTGTAAACCAGCCTGGCAGCCTTCTGTTAATACTGGAAATGAAAAAGATTACACTGAGGGGAAGAAGGGAAGGCTGCCAGGCGCTACTGATTGTGGGGCTGAAAGTAAGATTTAAGAGCACGAGAAAGTAGGTAGGCTGCCGAGTTTAAATTCACACTGTCATACCAGAACCAGCAGTGCAGAACGTTTCTGTAGGTTTTTTCAACCATAGTTGAAACTCATAGGCAGGACTGCCATATATTTAATTAGACAGTAGCAACAGCGCCGCCCAGGTAGGACATATCTTAGCTAGTAACAGGCAAATGGGGATGGTGATCTGCAGTAACATTTTAGAGAGATTACCCACCAACCAGTAACACTGGTCAGACCTCAGTGGGTATTTAAAGCTCACCTTATAGTGTGATATATGAATTCTCAGCCAGGGAGAGTTTTAGAAAATAAGTGCAAAATCGTCTTGCAATACTAGGTTAGGAACATTCGTCATACCTTGATAAAGTTTAAAGGCAAATTTACGAGGCATTTTGTATGTTCCCCGTTGCTCTTTGCCCTATCTCCCACTCTCACTTTATCCATTTCTGGGTTGTTTTTCCCTCCTACTCCCGCCTCATTTCTAGAATCCCTTCTCTCCCATCTCCCCTGTTCTCTTCCCTCTCTTTCTCTTCCTTCTTTCTGGCCACACTCCTCAAAGTCTTCCCGCACCGCCCCTCCACCACTCTCTGCCTGTAGCTCCAGTATTCTTCTTTTATGTAGATCCAAAGACTGTTTTAGTTTGTAAGGGATGAGAACGAACTATTTTAAATAAAAGAAAAACAACATATCTAGAAGGGGCATAGGCAGCAGGTAGCGAACACCGTAAATCAAGACCGTTTTATGAAAGTACTTTGCTGCACAACATTTACATTTCATTGAAGTTCAATCTGAGTCCTTTTCATAATGATTCCACGTCACAAGTATGCAGCGTGACTACATCATCGGCTGGAGTCTACGGGAAGGACAGCATACTCATTAATTAGCCTTCTGAAAGAACATAAACATGATATCTAAAGCAGGGAAGCGAAATTTAGATCGTTTCTCTGATGAGGCAAAGTGTATCCTTCCATCTTCTGAGCACAACTACATGAAATCACGAACACCCCCAAATAAGCAGCACCTCTTTGCCCTGGAACCGTGCTCAATGGGGCTTTGGTTGCCCTTCACAGATTTAACTAGGTTGTCCCTCTTTCTCAGAAAAGGTGCTTTTTGCACAGATTCAACTGTGGAGCAGCTCTCGATCTAGCAGTGGGATCAGCACAGTGATCGATTATGCCAGACAAAACTCCTTAATCCAGGGGAAGTGGTGAGTTTAGTGACACACTCAAACATAGGGGCATATTTAAGAGCCCCTAGCGCCTCCTTATGCCACATTTGTGTCATTTTTAATGACACAAATGTGGCCCAACTAGGCCAGAAACGCCGTGCTATATTTCCGCCACTTTACAACCCCTTGCGCCACATTACACATTATGCCTGTGCCAGGCATAATGTATGCAAGGGGGTGTTCCGGCGCTAAGGGGGCTGTAAAAAACGCTATCTATGAGTTTCCTTAGCGCCATTTTTTAACGTATGCCAAGTGCAGGCGTAAAACAGAGGCTCCTATTGAATACAATGGGCATCTGGGTGCTTTGCAGGATTAGTGTTACCATTTTTTTCGCTAATCCTGCAAAGGTCCGATCTAGCATAAAAAATGATGACGATAGTGACCCTAACTACCGCCATGGTGCGCCGCATTTTAAATACGGCACTACTATGGTGGCGTTATGGGGGCACTAAGGTGCGCAAGAAAAGTGGCGCTGCACTAGGCACAGCGCATAGTGCTTCAGTATATCCGTATTTATCCTAACGAAGTGTTCTCTATTCAAGAAATGCCCTCAGTAGGGACCGATCCAACCCTTTTGACTATCTTCTGCTGCTAGAATCATGTCTGCTTGGCTGAGAAGCGTAGCACCTCATTAGGAACTGTCACTACTCACCTATTGAAAATATTACTTCCCTTCCTAAAAAGTGGTACTCCTCTTCCATAGTAGTACTCTGGGAAGAGTTGGTATTTTATCATTATATGTAGAGCTGTTCTCAAGAGAAGTAAATGCAGTGTTCTATTATAACTGCAGGTCTGCGGTGATGCTTTTGACTGTGCCATTAAGTTACAAAAGTTCTGCTGAGAAGTGCTGTACTGTTTAATAAGAAGGATGATATAGCCTTGTAAAGCAATGCCACTTATACTTGACAGCAGGTATGGCATCTCTCCTGAGATGTCTGTGCTTTAATTTATATAAGTATAGCATCAATGAGAGGTGCCAGTAATGTACCATTAAAAGCATATTATCGGGATGGAAAATTCTCTCCTTGCCCTGGGTCGTTTTTCGGGTACAGCCTCTGTGGTTTTTAGATGTGCCCCAGTGACCTTGATAATTCTGCAGCTAACTGAGCAGCTTTCAATGTTCAAATGTTCTGGGACTACAAAGTGGTGGTCAGAGGTCAAGGGGGCACCGAAGATGCCCCTCCTTTAAAATAGCAATTATTGTCCGCTCTATCCGGACTTGCCCGGATATTAAAATGCTTACTGGCCTCACTACGTATAAGGTTTTGCCTGTGTCCCTTAACGGGTCTTTCTTTTACATAAGTTTTGGACATGCGTGGACGGTGCGTGCGTGTGTGTACACATTATGGCCCATATTTATACTTTTTGACGCTAAACTGCGCTAACGCAGTTTAGCGTCAAAAAGTTTTGCGCCGGCTAACGCCATTCTGAAGCGCCATGCGGGCGCCGTATTTATTGAATGGCGTTAGCCGGCGCAAGCAGACCGGCGCTGCCTGGTGTGCGCGAGAAAAACCACGTACACCAGACAGCGCCGGCGTAGGGGGAAAATGGCGCATGGGCGTCTTAAAATGGGGCAAGTCAGGTTACGTCGAAAAAATCGTCGTAACTCGACTTGCGCCATTTTTTTCCGACGCCCATCCCCCATCAACATGACTCCTATCATTGTAAAGATAGGAGTCATGCCCCCTTGCCCAATGGCCATGCCCAGGGGACTTATGTCCCCTGGGCATGGTCATTGGGCATAGTGGCATGCAGGGGGGCACAAATAAGGCCCCCCTATGCCACAAAAAAAAAATGAAAAATAACAAAAATTATACTTACCTGAACTTACCTGTACTTCACTGGGATGGGTCCCTCCATCCTTGGGTGTCCTCCTGGGGTGGGCAGGGGTGGCAGGGGGGGTCCCTGGGGGCAGGGGAGGGCACTGTGGGCTCATTTTGAGCCCACTTGTCCCTTAACGCCATCCCTGACCCAGGCGTTAAAAAGCGGCGCAAATGCGCCGTTTTTGGCCACGCCCACTCCCGGGCGTCATTTTTGCCCGGGAGTATAAATACCACGTAAAGGCCTGGGAGTCATTTTTTTAGACGGGAACGCCTCCCTTGCATCTCATTAACGCAAGGAAGGGGTTCACGCTAAAAAATGACGCTCACTCCGGGCACTTTGGCGCCCGAAGCGTCTAACGCCATAGTATAAATATGGCGTTAGTTGGCGTTAGTTTAGCGTCGAATTTGCGTCGAAAAAAACGACGCAAATTCGGCGCAACCAGAGTATAAATACGGCCCTATGTCTGTCACAGACTGAGTGCATGGACCGTGTAAGTATCTGCAATACTGCAGAATGGAATCCACATTTGGATTCCACGTGTAAAGCAACCTGAAATAGTGGAGGGGCATTGTGCAAGGCTCATGCACTTCTGCCCTCTTGCCAGAGTAGGACTAAGTCTGGGACAACAATCCTGCGAGGAGTGTTGCTGGATCTGCTTTAGGAAGAGAGTCATGTCTGCTATGAGACAGGTGGCTGGACTGCACCCTACAAAGGAAAGCCTGGCTGGATGGAGGGTTTTGTCAACCCACCTGCCTATGAGGATCTTTGGGAGCCATCATGAGATCTGCACCACTCCAAAGCAGCACCACGTTAGTGAGCCTGCTTTGCTCCTGGCTCATACAGCACTGCAGGGAAATTGGCATGAGCCCCTAGTTTCGTGCAGGAACCATGAATGCCACATCTGGCCTGAGAAATCTGAGCGGTAAATATGCATGATACAGGAACTGTTAACCTTGAGGAAATCTGTCAAGTGATTTACGAATGTCCTACTCTTTATGCTTGGTTTCTTGTCTCCAGCTTTGTCGTGGCTGTCTGGGCACAGGCCCCCTATATTTACGGGTTACTTTTCTGGAAGTTCCAAAGGTATTCAAGGGGTCTCACTTATCAACACCGACTACTCTCTCATCCTATGTAGCAACCCATGCAGACTTTTCATTTTGCCAAGGGCTCCAAAGGGTGAGATCTACAATAGCTGTACTCCTCATCACTTTCCTCACCAAGCACCATGGAGAAACTTCTTTAGCTTGCCCTCCGATCTAACGCTGAGGCCAGTGGGTGGCAGAATGCAGCATTGCCTGGCTCATTGGTGCGCCATCAAATCAGACCAGTTGGCACATCAGATTATCCAAGTTTGGTATACCCTTCCATTTCTGGATGCACCTGCCCAACTTCTTCCCCAGTTTACTTTAAGACATCACGAGATTAGGCCTCAGTGCTGTCAAAGGGAATTATGAAGTTGCTTGCCAAAGTGATCAAACTGGTACGAGGTGCAAATGAAGGAAAGAAGTGCTGCTCCTGCTAGCTCTGCTCCTCAAGATAAAAAGGGTGCTAACACTGATTCTAGTCCTTAGGCTCTTGAACTTCTTTCCCAAGAAAAAGTTCAAAATGATGACGCTGGCTGAGTCTCTGAGGGCCGTGGATCCTGGAGCCTGGATTCTGTCTTTTGAAATGCACTTTCATGTACCTCGGTCCGACAAGAAGTACCTGTGCTTTGTTTTAGAGAATGATCACGTTCATTTACCATTCTGGCCTTCGGACATACATTGGCCCCTCTGTTTTTTGCAAAGGTCTTGTCTGCGGTTGTGGCATGTTTTCACAGATTGGGGATACTTTTATTTCTATACCTCTATGACGGGCTGCTAATTTTGGACCACCTACAGGCAACATTATCTTTGCTGTAAACCCTGGGGTGTCAATCAACGAGCTTAAATTGCATCTGCAGTACGTTCTGGGGATCCCATTTACTGGGCCCATTCTATACTCAGTTCCACTAACGATTAGTCTGCCTGTGATTATGTGCTTGAGATGACAGCTCCAGTTCCAGCCTTGATGGTACTGGAGCTGCTTGGGCTCTTGGCATTCTGCGTCATGCTGGTGCCTCAGATTTCTTTGGCATTTGAGGTCCCTCCAATGGAATCAGTGGCAACAGTTGGCCCAATACTGGTAATGAGTTTTGGAGAGAATCTGCATCACTGAGGTGACTCAGGTTTGAAAGACAGTAGTGTGATGTGCAGCAAGCCATTTTCCTTGCACCTTCCACAGCTCACAGTAGTGGCAGGTGTGTTTTCTCTGATATGGGAAAGTCACCTGGATGAGGTGGAGATCAGAAGTTACTGGTTAAAGATGAAGCAGCACCAATGCTTACATGTTCTAGAACTCTGAGTCTTTCCTGACCTTCCATGAGAAGCAGGCCATTCCAACTGCTGACAGACAACATGACTGTCATATGGTACTGCAAAAAGCAGCGGGCCCTCTACCTGGAGACTCTAAGGCTTTGGTTGTGACTGGCACTTCACAGGATATTGGTGTTTCTACCTCTGCAGCTGTTCCTGTGTGTCCTAATGAAAGTCAGGTGGGACTGAACACAGCTGAGTTTGGTAGCCACATTTTAGGTAGGAAGTGTTTGTTATTCTGATCCACTGAGTCTGAACATCTGCCCTACACTTAGCTTCCAGTTTAAGAGGACCTGCTGTTCAAGCAGCAAGACAGGGTGCTGCACCCGAACCAACACATTCTACACCTTCATGCATGGAGACTAAACTGGACCAATTAGAGAGGCTTTGCTCTATCTTTAATTGAACTAAACTAATGTGAGTGGCGCTGATCTACTGTGGTGGTTGGTGTCACTTTGGCTGCTTGGTTGCCTTTACACTAAATCTGTTTCTTTGAATCGCTGATCCAAATTTGTCATCTGATGTGAAAAGAAGCAGATTGATCCTCTGAAGGTTAATAAACTATAATGAAATATATGGCGTATTTGACTTGTGACTGACTCATTGGCTCTGCCCCAGCCACCCTGATAATAACACTATCTTACTATAGATAAATCTGAGGACTTCCTAAAAGGCACTACCTCTGAAATGAAAGTAGGAATTGGTTTTAGCCATTGGATGTGTCATAAAAACTAGTGACTTGAGAGCACCATTTTTAAATTTCTTGCACAGCATTGTATTTGACACAATTATGCACCAGCAGTGTAATGTTTTGACATTGCAAACTTGTGCACAGCATACCTGATCTGAAAAGGGTGATTGGAGTTGATACGACGCTAAGTCTACTCTTAACCACTCATCTTTGATTCCGAACTATTGGTGAGAGAATGTCATTAGAGGGACAGCAACCCTTTGGATACTGCTAATAAAGTATTGCAGCCTTAAGAGGTCTCCTGCTGGTTTTATTGTCTTTAAGGAAAGTACTAGTACTATACCACTAAAAGCAAGGCAGTCTTCTAATCCAGCCCTGTACTGTAGTACTGGGAGCTCCTTCCATTGCCCAACAGTGTGCATCATTCATTTTCAAGGAGGAAGAGGGAAACCCTGTACCACGCAGTTCTTGGTTTCTCTAACTGAGACTGTCAACATGCATTGTAAATGCAAATGTTAAGTTATATATAATGTTTCACATCAGACTGTTTCTAAGCATCCCTGATGCTTTGTGACAGAACAACAGATGCATATGTGGATAGCGTGAAATGCCCAGGATGAAACATGGTTGTCAAATGGAAAAGACGGGATTTGAGCCTAGGTTATCCACGTAACCATGGCTAATATCCTTTTCACACACACACAACCTTTCAACATTACATGCTGATAATCACTCATTAAAAGTGATTAACATAAACAAGTAAGAAGGTTATTTGCTTGTTTTGCTAACCCCTTCCAATTTCTGTGGTACTTCTCTCTTTGTTCTCCCTGGCCACAAATATGGTGAGAGCTGAACCTTCGAAGTTCTCGTAAATCTTTCTCTGCTGCAGCCAGGAAGACCTAAGAAATACAGAAGCAGATCTGAAATACAAACTTCCTGAAACATAAATCATTGTGTTCTAGACCCAAAAGTGACACGTTTTAAATACCCCTAGTTGAGAGAACCAGCTCCTAACTGATAAATAAGGGGGTGCCACACTGCATGCATCATAATCCGCCCTAGGTACACCCCTGAATGCAGAGCAGGTCTGGTGAATTTTGTGTGTGCTGTATTTTTGGAAGGTGAATGCAGTTCATTTAAACGCAGTTTCCTCTAGAAACCATGCCATCTGCCATGGTAGTGTGGGGGAAGGGTCAGCCTAATATCAAGATGAGCTGGCCTGTATCCTGACTCTTGTAACTGTGACCCTGAATAGGATCTGACTTGATGTACTTGTGAAGTCATATTACACCACTACTTTGGACCATTCCTTAGTGGGAACTAGTCACTACAGTCTTATAGCCCACAGCCTTTAATGCTGCAGCAGCTGAGGGGTCAGCTAATGCAGCGAACTCAGCAGGTTCCCCCTTGATGTGGCGCTGATCCCCAAGGGGGCCGGGCAGGAGACAGGGGTGGTCTGGGGGTGCTTTGCCCCCAATTTTGAAGATCACTAATTTAAATAAATTGTCTTACTTAGCTGTTAATTAGCTGGAAAGATGGAAATCAGACTGAAAAACGAATGTTTGGGCCTTCTTGAGTGTAATTTGTAACTCATGAGAACGAATCACACGAATTTCGGAAAATAATTAAGGGCTATAGCACCATTCTTGTAAGTATGTGTGCACTCTACCCATTATGTATATTTATTTCACGTTTAATTTCGTTTCATTGACACACCAAAATTACACATTTTTTTCCAATCAGGAAAATGTTTATTGAAAGCAGGAGGTGAAATAATGTACTCTACTATTTGGTTGTCCGTAGTCTAAAGGAAAAAGAATAGAGAAAAAGTGTTCATTTATGTTAGTCAAAGAGTACGGTTGTGGAGAAGGCGTTGCTCGCTACCTAAGAATCAGATTGAGTCAGCAGAAGTGAAAGGATTTGCAGTAGCTTTCTGTAGTGATGGGCTTACAATGGAGCACTGATTGCATATGGAATGTTCAGGTTGTCATTGTCCTCCCTGAAGAGAGGGCTAATTAAACACGGGCCAACAATTAACCTGGGCAGTACGTATTGATGCATTCGGTATTTGAATAAGATATGGGTGAAAATTAAATCACGCAGCGTAATGTGCGTAACTTTGTGTTACGGTCACAAAATTTCTGAAATTACAGCATTACTCTACTTTGTGTAATTACTTGTCATTCGTAGTACAAACGTATCACAAAGAAGCAACAGAACTTGAGCGGCTGTTGATCGCTGCGATTTGTCTTTTTGCACTTTTTAGTATGAAATATGCCCTTCCATCAAAAATCGACGTAAAGAAGCATTTCGTGCTTAGGTATAGTGTGAAGTGACAGATTTCCATTTTGCATAATTATGTATAAATTTGTCAAAATTTTGCATAACTAGGCAACTGCAAATTACACTAATTTCGCACACTGCTAATTTAAATACATGGTCAGGTTTAGAGACTAATTTCAGTAGGAAAAACACTGAAAATGTAGTGTTCCAGGTCTCCTATTGTTCTAAATCCGTAATTCACAGGAGCGATGTAATTTCCACAAAGTATAGAAAACTGTTCACATTTCTGATACCATTTCAAATACATGATAACGGTTTTGGAACCACTGCCTTGTGAGTGTTTGTGTAGAAAAACATGCCCACCAAAATGTACCCCGACTACCCTCCAAGCCCTCATTTGAGCATGGGTGTAGTTTTACCCATTTCAGTAATTCACAAACCTGTTTCGGTTTACGCCTCAAAAGTAGAGCAAGTCACAGTATAAAATTGGAAATGTTTAGTCAATTCCTATCTGGCTTGTGAGAACATACACAAATGTATTCTTGTAGAAAAAGTAGCATATGTAAATGCACGTGCTAACTTCTAGGGAAATATTTATCCACATGGAAAACAACATCCATTGCAGCCCCATCATTTTTTGGGTGTTCCCTTTCCACCTTTTCTCTTGTCCATGACAGCACTAAATATAAGTTGATTTCCATTGTGCGATGGGGTCTAAACATGGTTTTCAAACGTCCATAAATGTTTTGGTTTGTGTGTGTGCACAAACGTCCCCACTGTGTATACACAGGAGTAAATTTACTCACAAATAAAGCTTCCTGTGTGCAAACATCATTTACAAGTAAACAATCCATACTTCTGAATTTGAAAAGTCGATTTACACTCCTTAATCATGCTAATGTCCTAAAATGCCATTAAGGGCCTTAATTATTAAACCACGCCACATGTTTGATGGTCAAATGGTATTTATCTTCATGGAAAACAACTTTCACTGCATCCCTTCAATTTTGTGGGTGTCCCCTTTCCACCTTTCCTTCAGTCCTTGGCAGGAGTAAATATCTGACGATTTCCAGAGTGAGATGAGGTCTAGAAATGGTTTGCAAACACCCATAAGCATCTCAGTTTGAATGTGTGCAAACCTTCAAGGCTTTCCAGCCCCAGATCACCAACTATGTATCCACAGGAAAAGAATTACTCACACATAAACCGTTGTGTGAGTAAATGCATTTATAAAGGGGAATCCACGTTTGAATTCGAAAAGTAGTTTTGCAGTCTTAAATAAACCTAATGTTAAAAAATGCTGATGTGGGCCTCAGTGATATATTAAACCAGGAGGTGTATGGCCCAGTGGTTTGTAAATGTCATAGCTTTGCTAAACCATAATGTACATTTTAATCCCCATTCAACTTTTTCCAGGTTTATTTTAGTTCAAGGCACAAGAAAAATGTTTTCTACACAGAAAACGTTTATTAAAAGTGGTAAGTTAAATATTGTGTTGCCTCCTTAAGATATTCAATTTTGTTCTTTTAAAAGGAGGGGTTTAGATTAGATATCGTTTTCTATGGTAAGCACATTTCTCTTTTTATATGAAGGTTTTTGCAGCATATCACATCATTGATCGATTAGTTATGGGACCTTATTGTGTTTAGAATATTCAGGTTTTGTTTACCTTTCATGGAAGGAATGCAAAGTATTCAAAAGGGAGTGGGTGGTGAAGCTAGGACACTTGTTGTAATGCTTTTCTTATCTAAATGCATTGTAATTCTGGGATTAATTTGCTATTGAGATGGGAGTCAAGACAAGATTACATTTCGTACTGGATGGAATTCATAATTGAAGATATTTATGTAATTTCTAGGAATTATGGTAAATAAGCCACAGTTGTGAAAGCTTATGAAATATGGATTTTGAAATTAGTGTTTTTTGTACTCGAAAAAGAGGCAAAACATGTAAATGTTAGCAGATCTGCACACCTGGAAGTGTATGAGGTATGTTTTGTTTTAAAATATTCAATTTTTTCAAATGTTTTTTAAACTTATTTTAAGAGAACTTGCCGATAGGCGAGTTGGGTGGCAAGGTCTAATAATATGACTACTGTTTCCTCTCGCTTGTAATATTATTTTTACTGTGGGGCTGAGAATGTAAGGCCCTCTTGATATGACGCGAAATGAAGACTTGAGTTTGGCCCTTGAAAATTTTGTTTTTTGCTCGTGTATTTTTCATCAATTTTATAGTTAGAGAGGTTCGGTTTTAAGTTAGTCGGTGCTGGAATATTTGGTATTCCTCCCTATTTTACATATTGTGCACTACTCATATTCTGGCACTTTACTCCTTGCAGCCATGTATAGTGGGATTGTTTTTAATGTCTTAATATTTTCGTATCTTTTGTAATTTTAACTGCACTGTGGTGAGCATCCGTATTTTTTCTTTCTTTTTTCTTCTTTCACCTTTCCTACTCTTTATATGAGCATTGAACATGTATTTATAAGGTTGGAAAACATTACGGAGTGTCTTGATACAATTTTATTGTATACATTTATTTTTCGTATCCAAATCGATTTTAGGTGTAAATAGCAATTGACACTAATGTACGGTGGCAGTATTCATTTTTATGTGGACCTCAGTTGAGTTCCAAATCATAAATAAAATTGAATTGAATTGAATTGAATTGATATGAGGTATGGCTTGTTGTAGTTGATATGGGTAAGGGCTTGGATTCACAGAAAGCAAAACATCCAGCAGTCAAATTGCCTCTCCCTCCACAACAGGAATAAATAACCTGTTAAGCAATATGAAATCTGACGTTTGTACAGTAGTAACACATTTGTGAATGTATGTTTATTAAGACACTTCTTTCAAATAACGTTTTCTTGGTGTACATTTATTTCCACCGTGCATACGTATGCTCCTATACATATATACAAGTTGAAGTTGCATACCTTTATATACACATAAAGATTATATAAAATTTGTGAAGAGCACACTGATCATCTGGCACAAAAGTGGACGTTTGTAAAGAAGAAAAACAAAAAGGGCCTACACATAGATTCAAATTCTGTTTTGCTGAATTTAGTAAAAGTGAGAAATATTTAAACTCTAGATATATTTGTAAAATACCCAACAGTATTCGGTCTTTGGTAGATTAAAGCGGTATGTGGTTTTCTCAAGCCGAGGATGCGGAGTCTAATCTAGTTGGCGGTGTGGGTGGGTTCTTACGTCCCAGTGTTATAGATTCTTTGCATAGGGCAGACTCCTCCGTATCTAGAGCAGTAACTGTTTTATGATCAATGATAGTCCTACATGTAGCGTAATCTCTTCCAGTTCTCAGTGTGGAGGGGTTGTCGCCCGATCCTTACCTATCAAACGTGTGGAATCCGGTGATCTCGGGCGCCCCACACTCGCTCATCTGCTGTGTTTACAGCGTGTACCTCTGTCTACTAAACAGTTCTCGTGAGGCCAAAAATCTCTAACACCTTCAATAATTCACCCGGACACACATCAAGTCTGTGTGTTTTCCGGAAATATAAATTCACCCGCATATTCCAAAGACACCACTTTCGCGGTGCCGTTTAAACCCGCCCGTACTTTCGTTTTCACCATCCAGCCTGCTCGAGAAGCTCAGCCGCCCCGAGGCAGCTCAGCCAGCAGTCCCGTGGAAAGGGGATGCTTCTTCGGTCAAGCTGGGTTTAGGTTTCCACTCGGAACCCACCCTTTCATTCTGCAATCGAGTGGCATTAAAGCATACATGCCAATATACCCGACTCAAGATTTTTTCAGCAAAAAATTGCTTTTTTCCATTAGAACTCAATGGGAGAAATACATACTCCAGATTATTATTTTTTAAATCTCCCAATTTCATGTTCTTAAAATTTGGCATGTATGGTAAAGTCACTTTGTGCTTTTGTATATTATCTACCGATTTGTGGATTCTTCGATTTGTGGATTCTTCATTGTTTTAAGCTTTTGCACAATCCACTATAGTGGCATGCCTGTTTTTGATTGCCCATGTTTCCCGGCACAGCGAAGCTTCTCCTGCGTGAAGTCGGAAGCCGTGCATGCAGGGCGAACGTCTGCAGATATATCCGACTGCCAGGTTCTAATACGGCTTTATCGATTCATAAATGCGCGAGTTACGTTCAATCTGCGTGGCGTTCGGACGGGGGAGGGTTTTATGCGGTGCTGGACGAGCGTCGTCGAGGGTTCTCCAAAGCGTGTGGAAACAAAGACAGGTAGATGAGTTGGAAACACCAAAAATCATTTCAGAACAGTCCCTTTGTCTGATGATTGAACGTGAATGCCTGAAATAAACTGTTTTACAATTAATACAGAGTTTCTAATTACTGACGCTAACCACAATAATTGGCAGTTTTGTTCAGGGATATTCTTGGTCTGGCAACTCAAGCATTCCCTCCGAACGCCTCCTTAAGTGAAATGTGCGCTGCCTGCGTGCAAGTGAAAAGAAGCATTTGTAATGCAGTAGGTCTCCCATTTGGGAGAGTTAGAGCTATTGGAGTTGTAAATGATGTTTTTTTTACCTATGTATTTTGTACTTTATGTATATTTTGTGTAGTGGAATTATGTGTGTTGTATTGGGATTGTTGTTTGTGTGGTGTGGAATTGTGAGTTGTGTAGTGTGTATTTGTGTAGTAGAATTATGTGGCATGGTGACTAGATAGTGGTGAGAGCTGCGGAGATTAGACAGAAAGGAAGAATGAGCGGGATAGGTAGTTCGTGCAGGTAGTGGTTATTGACAGTGAGACAGAGGAGCAGAAACAGTGCACAAGAAAGAAAGAAAGAAGGAAGAACAGGCCAAAGATGCCTAAACAGGGTGCTTTTGTGTATGCAGACGATGCCCTAAGAAGAGGAGGAGAGCGTATTTGAGGGATGGAAAATTTGAAAAAGCACGGGAAAGAAACTGTGCATGAAGATCTGAAGTTAACTATGTTAGTGCGGTGGGGATAGTGCGTGAGAGAGCGAGATAGATGGGTATGGCATTGATAAATGTGGTTTTGCCTATGTCATTAATAATACGTTGTTTTTTGTTGTGAGTTGTAACTTGGTGAGCAATTGTGCAATTTAAGCCAAAAGATTAAAAAAGCATTGGTGAAGTCAATAGGTCTTACCTATGTGAGAGTTATTGGCTTTGTTGATGTTTTTTTGCTATGTTGCAAATGGTTGAAAGTAATGTAAAAAAGCTGTATGACTCAGCCAGCGTTGTCCTCATTATAGTGTTTTTTATTTTCAGTTATGATGCACTGAAGCTAGTGCTGCTCTCTTAAATGGCTAACAAAACATTGACAAAGCCGATAGATCTTGTGTAGGTGAGACCTAATGGCTTTGGCAATGGCTGGTATGGAATGCCATATGGTAAGTTATAAATATTTATATAGTGTTTACAAGGGCTGAAATGCTAATGTCATAGAATGGCGAAGGCCCTTGGCAAAGTGTTAGTGTGTCCACATTTAGAAGCAATTTAGGAACATGAAAAAACTGTGAAAATGTGCCATATAAATGCACTGAATGTAACATAAGATGTAGGTAGACAGAAAAGTCCAATAGGTTACAGTTTTTATCAGTCGCAGCTCGCGGCAAGCAGAAGGGGCGGGGTGGCACGCAGGGGGCTAAATAAAAATTAAATACAAAATTTAAAAAAACAAACACTTACCTCCTCTGTTGCTGCCGCGCTGATCCTCTGTCCCTCGTAGCTCCAGGCTGCAAGCACAGGCTCCCAGGTAGAGGAGAGTTTTAGACTGCATCAAAAGAAACAATAGGGTTTATCTGTAATAACAGCAGCGGATGCAAGGGGGCCAGTCATAACATGAGCCATATATTGAGAGGGGGGCCGCACTGAGGGGGGGTTTGTGAGGCGAAGTAACCCAGCAACAATGGCTAAACAAGAGTACCAAAAATAGAAGAGAAGGTGCAGGACAGAGGATGTGGCTAAAAGGTCAGAACTGCCGACCTTTGAGCTGGGGACCCGGGTTCGAATCTCAGTATCGTAAAGGAAGGGCCTTTTGGAACAAAATGCAGTGCAAGGCTGTTTGTTAAATAAAGTTCATAACACTACCACTAAACAGCATAGCCATTTCGGAATGCCAAATAAAACAACAAACAAAAGCAGGTGGAGTTCCAAACACAACCAGTAAAGAAGCAGACAAGTAACAAATGAAAAAATAGTGCGCAAAAACAACAGATAAGAACAACAGTGGAACAATACAAGTAGTTAGTCCCTGCTCCAGGAGAGGAAAGAAGTGAGCACAAGGTGGGACTAAAAAGATAAATAACCCAATAGCAAAGAGGCCTTTTTCAAGGACAAAACAAGTAAAAAATGAAAAACTAATGGGTGGGATGAAAGCTCATGAACTGATTACTTTGCAAAAAACAACAACCCCTAAGCACAACTAAATCCCGCCATACAAACTACATTCCATATACACACAACGTTAATCTTCATTTATTTCAAACATAATTTATTACATTTATCAAACACATGTCTTTCTTTATAAAGAATTTATAACTCCCCCATCATATCGTAAAAAATGGAAAAGAAACCAGTGAAAAAAAAGAGATATAAAGTGCTCGTGTTTATAGTAAAGGATGAGAAGTAATAGTTATCCCCTCAAACCATTCCGAAGAATCATTCATAAAAATATATACATTTTTAAAAATAGCCTCTAGGTTAATCCTTCAACCACATTAAATCATCATATTATTTCTTTAAAGTATAAATTATATTCTCCAATTTCCAATTCTCTCCAAAAGATCACACCAATCAAGGCTTAGGCAATATCGTCGACGTTTCGACCCTCTCATGCTCTTGGGCCAAAGATCAGCTCTATACGGGTCTTCATCAAGACTGATAGACAGGTTGAGGTCACATCTTAAACAGGGAGAATATATCACAGCTACTAAAAGCCATCAACAGGCTGGGGGATCTAAGAACATCCAACTTGCTATCCGTAGAATTTGTTGAAGTCATCAACCATCCAGGCAATGAAGCAACAAAAGCTACATGGATATCTCCTGGTACAGCTAGGATGGTCCTGAATAAACAAGAGCAGTTCAGGCTCTGGGGAATAAAGTTGCTGCCTACTACAAGCCGGGGTACCCTGAGCCACTGATAGGCAGGTGCCAAATTCAGGATCCCACTATGAGAATTCCATGAAGCGTACCTATTCTGTACCTAAAGGTGCTCGGAGCTCATCCCCTCTGCACAGAATCAAACCAAGTCCCCAGACGAACGTACCTCACCCGACAGGAGCCGCAATAACCCAAGACTGGGCAGGGATAGCAAGCACAATAAATAGTGGAAAAAACATTCCCTGACAAAGCAGAAACTACTCACAAGCCAGAAAGAATACTTTATGCTCTTTGCCTCTGTTGCCAAGGTTGTTGATGTGTGCTGGACTCTGTTTTTGCTGTTTTTGTTACTCTGGGCACTTTATCACTGCTATCCAGTGCTAAGTGTTCCTGTATAAAATGTGTATGTAATTGGCTTTCCACGATTGGCATATTTGATTTACTGGTAAGTCCCTAGTACAGTGCACTAGAGGTGCTCAGGGCCTGTAAATCAAATGCTACTAGTGGGCCTGCAGCACTGGTTGTGCTGCCCACATTAGTAGCTCTGTAAACATGGCTCAGACCTGCCACTGCAGTGTCTGTTTGTGCAGTTTTAAACTGCCAATTCGACTTGGCAAGTGTACCCACTTGCCAGCGCTAAACCTTCCCTTTTCTTACATGTAAGACACCCTTAAGGTAGGCCCTAGGTAGCCCCATCAGCAGGGTGCAGTGTATGTTTAAGGTAGGACATGTACTAATGTGTTTTATATGTCCTGACAATGAAATACTGCCAAATTCGGTTTTCACTGATGCAAGGCCTATCTCTCTCATAGGTTAACATGGCGGCTACCTTTACAAATGATTAAAGCGTAGATTCCCTTTGGGAGCAGATAGACATGTGGAGTTTGGGGTCTCCGAGCTCACAATTTAAAAATACATCTTTTAGGAAAGTTGGTTTTAAGACTTTTAGAAAGTGGGCATTTTCTTGCTTAAACCATTCTGTGACTCTGCCTGTTTGTGGATTCCCTGTCTGGGTCAGTTTGACAGTTGGGCTGTTTGCACCTCTCTCTAGATCACCGGTACTCAAAGTACGGCCCGCGGGCCGCCAGCGGCCCCACGGACCTAACTTGGCGGCCCGCGACCGCGAGACGCACACCAAACGCAATAAACAATGGCCGCCGTATGTAAACATAGAGGAGGGCCGCGGGAGCATGCTCCCGCGGCCCTCCTCTATGTTTACATACGGCGGCCATTGTTTATTGCGTTGCCCTGACGATCTGTGGAAGCCAAAGCCCTATAAAAGTCAGCGCTTGCAGCTAACTTTTACGGGGCTTTGGTCGTCTGCCTGCTGTCACCGGCTCCACGTCTGCTGCCCGCCTGCTGTTCCAGATTTGTGGCATCTTTACAGTGCTTTGAGTCAGGTAAGGCTCTTTGGTTATTTATTTATTTGTTTTTAATGTAGTGTGTGTTACTGGGGTAGGCGTGTGAGCAGATTGCGCTGTGTGTGTGCGCTGTGTGTGTGTTTTACTGGGGTGGGGTGAGAGCAGATGGCGCTGTGTGTGTGCGCGCTGTGTGTGTTACTGGGGTAGGGGTGAGAGCAGATGGCGCTGTGTGTGTGCGCGCTGTGTGTGTTACTGGGGTAGGCGTGAGAGCAGATGGCGCTATGTGTGTGCGCGCTGTGTGTGTTACTGGGGTAGGCGTGAGAGCAGATGGCGCTGTGTGTGTGTGCGCTGTGTGTGTGTGTTACTGGGGTGGGGTGAGAGCAGATGGCGCTGTGTGCAGATGGCACAGTGTGTGTTACTGGGGTAGGGGTGAGAGCAGATGGCGCTGTGTGTGTGCGCTGTGTGTGTGTGTTACTGGGGTGGGGTGAGAGCAGATGGCGCTGTGTGCAGATGGCGCAGTGTGTGTTACTGGGGTAGGGGTGAGAGCAGATGGCGCTGTGTGCAGATGGCGCTGTGTGTGTTACTGGGGTAGGGGTGGGAGCAGATGGCGCTGTGTGCACATGGCGCAGTGTGTGTTACTGGGGTAGGGGTGAGAGCAGATGGCGCTGTGTGTGTTACTGGGGTAGGGGTGGGAGCAGATGGCGCTGTGTGCAGATGGCGCAGTGTGTGTTACTTGGGTAGGGGTGAGAGCAGATGGCGCTGTGTGTGTTACTGGGGTAGGGGTGAGAGCAGATGGCGCTGTGTGTGTGCGCGCTGTGTGTGTTACTGGGGTAGGCGTGAGAGCAGATGGCGCTGTGTGTGTGCGCGCTGTGTGTGTTACTGGGGTAGGCGTGAGAGCAGATGGCGCTGTGTGTGTGTGCGCTGTGTGTGTGTGTTACTGGGGTGGGGTGAGAGCAGATGGCGCTGTGTGCAGATGGCACAGTGTGTGTTACTGGGGTAGGGGTGAGAGCAGATGGCGCTGTGTGTGTGCGCTGTGTGTGTGTGTTACTGGGGTGGGGTGAGAGCAGATGGCGCTGTGTGCAGATGGCGCAGTGTGTGTTACTGGGGTAGGGGTGAGAGCAGATGGCGCTGTGTGCAGATGTCGCTGTGTGTGTTACTGGGGTAGGGGTGGGAGCAGATGGCGCTGTGTGCACATGGCGCAGTGTGTGTTACTGGGGTAGGGGTGAGAGCAGATGGCGCTGTGTGTGTTACTGGGGTAGGGGTGGGAGCAGATGGCGCTGTGTGCAGATGGCGCAGTGTGTGTTACTTGGGTAGGGGTGAGAGCAGATGGCGCTGTGTGTGTTACTGGGGTAGGGGTGAGAGCAGATGGCGCTCTGTGTGTGCGCGCTGTGTGTGTTACTGGGGTAGGGGCGAGAGCAGATGGCGCTGTATGTGTGCGCGCTGTGTGTGTTACTGGGGTAGGGGTGAGAGCAGATGGCGCTGTATGTGTGCGCGCTGTGTGTGTTACTGGGGTAGGGGCATTGTTTTGAAAAAGGGGGTGGGGTGGTTGTTCCCCCTCTAAGCCCCGCCCCCCGCTGTCACTTCAGTGCGGCCCTCGGCCGCAAACCATACTGCAATTTTGGCCCCCGAGAAAAAGTTTGTGAGTACCCATGCTCTAGATAGTGACACAAAGGGAGCTGGGGTGTAGCATGCATATCCTGACGAGCCATCTGTGCTAGGAGGGAGGGGAGGAGTGGCCACTTACACCTGAAAGGGTGTACCTGCCCTCACACAATGCAGTGTCCAACCCACTAGTGTGTGTCTGGGGCCTGGCCCGGGCAAGGCAGGATTTCACAAACAAGAGAGACTCGTTTGAAGTAAGCCTACTTCAAAGGCCAAAATGGGCATAAGAAGGGCACCCCAAACAACAGACTTTAGATCACTTCTGGACATCAAAAGGAACCTCTACCTGGAGAAGAGCTGAAGAGCTGTGGAGAAGTGCTGCCCTGCCTGAGATTGTGCTTTGTGGAGCTATCCTGCAATTGCTGCTTCTGTCTGTGCCAGGGGACAAAGACTGGGCTTTGTGTGCCTTCCTGCTTGTGAAGAAATCTCCAAGGGCTTGTCCTGAGCTTGCCTCCTGTTGTTGAAGCCTCAGGGCCATCAAATACTTCTCCTGCCAGCACCTGGACTCTGCTGAGACTCCTGCCCTGCCAAGTGGTGCCCTATCCAGTTTCTGGGGCCTTGGAAGGTGAAGCTGGCAGAGCAAGACTGAAAATCCATGCACAGACCAACGTGCGGGGAAAATATTGACGCACCTTCCGAGACACGGCTGAAAAACGACGCGCCGCCGGCTACGTGGCAGAAATCGATGCTCCACCGGCATCACGGCTGGAAAATCGACACACGTAGTTGGAAGAACGACACGCAACACCCGCTGACGGAGGCTGATAACATCGCAACCCACATTGTGCGGTTTTGCTGATACCGGCGGCAGGATTTTCGACGCACACCTTGCTTGACACGGGAAAATGACGCAACGCCTGCCCAGACCCGAGTGCTTGCCTGGATCAACGCATCGCTCTCCTGCGGAGAGGAAAAACAACGCATGCCGACTGGACCGGAGAAGGAGAAACGACAGACGGTCTCACTTGCGGGTGAGAAATCGACGCACCGCTTACCTTTTTCGACGCACACTCGCCTGTGCATGTTATTTTGACGCTACCCAGGTACTTTCCAATGCTAACTGTTTTTACTGTTTACTAAAGGATTTAAGACTCTTTTGCTTTTAAATTAATAACTTGACTTGTGTATGTTGGATTTTTGCTGTTTTGGTCCTGTTTTGTTTAGATACATATTTTCTATTTTTCTAAACCTGTGTTGTGTCATTTTGTAGTGTTTTCACTGAGTTACTGTGTGTGTTGATACAAATACTTTACACCTAGATCTCTGAAGTTAAGCCTGCCTGCTTGTGCCAAGCTACCAAGTGGGTGAGTGGGCGTTAACTGAGGGTGATTCTCCTTTATCCTGACTAGAGTGAGGGTCCTTGCTTGGACAGGGGGTAACCTGGCTGCCAACCAAAGACCCCATTTCTACCATATGCCAATGCTCTTGAAATATATACAGACTGAGAAACAAAAATTCCGATTCTCAGCTGTTACTATATCTTCAGTTCGTTGACCTCATCCTTCTACAGGAGACCTGGCTGGATCAGCAATTCCATCTACAGGTTTTTTTCGTTCATCATCTCCCTGCCTGTAAAGAAGCTACATATGGCCACTTCAAAGAAGGTCTCACAATATCTGCATCAATAGTAAATATTAGCAACATGGAAGAGTTGTATTCCAAGGCATCCATGACAAAAGCAATATATGTTGTCAGAGTAACAGTCAGGTGCGAAAATAAGGATATGCAGATGGTGATAATGAATGTATATCTGCACCCAAGGAACAAGGCTAAGGGTGCCAAACTACTGGTTTGTAAGGTAACAAGGTTAGTAGAAGAGGAGCAAACTTCTGACTTTATGGTTAAAGGAGACTTCGACTTGCACTTACTGGGATCAACAAAGGATGATGACGTTTTGGCAAATCACTCACCTCAATGGCACGGTCCCCCTCAGGCAGGCAATAAAGAGGAAGTTAAAATACATCTGCTAAGAAGCTATGGGGGGATCTTGAACATCTCAACTTCCAGGTCTTGAATGTCCACTTCCCTGAAGACTGCCCGCCAGCAGCAACATTTTGCACAGCCACTGCCAGTGCAACACTAGACTATACCTTCGTAACCTTTCTTCTGTTCCGTAAAACCTCTGCTTACCACCTAGGAGAGAAAGATAATATTGACCACCTCCCACAAGAAATTACGCTCAAAGTGAGTACTTTAACTCCTTCTCAACCAGTAGAAGCTCCTAACTCTATTCACACTGTGAACAATAAAATAATCAAATGCAAAACCTGGTCCTTAGAAAACCTGCTGGAATCAGCGAAGTCCTTACTACAGGAACAACAATGGATAACCACGAATTCTGTAGCTGGATAATTTTTTTTTACAAAGGCAACAGAAGAAGTGCATGCAACCACGGTGAAACCCAGGTCTACGACACAGGAAGGGCCTCGACAGGGGAGGCGTCCTGCCGCCCAGTAAGAGCAAATCAGGCTCTTCAAGAAATCAATAAATAAAACACGAAGAAAACTCCATTTCCACGCATTAGATATCAACTTGCAGAGGTAGCTGAGACAAAATAAAGAGGGCTTGAAAAGGATGAACTGGTCCTTAAAAAAGAGGAAGAAGAATCGCTCTGGGCAATGCTGCTCTATGATGCAATGATAAAAGCAACAATGGTGCACGTTTTGGCGAACAATCAATATACTTCAAAGCCCCACTCATTGTGGAGTCAGCTCACACCTAACAGAGGAGGCCGGGTGGAAGTTCTTGAGGGAACACTTCAACGGCAAACCGGAAGTGATCACTAGTGCAGGAGCTGGTGAAGACGTGCCAGCTTATGACCCACACTGCAGCTCTGTCTCGACACAACAAATCATGAGGCAGATATCCAAAGGAAGGCCCTAATGGCATACCTCCTGCCTTGTTTAAACTAGACCTTACTTACTGGGAAGATAGCTTGGTGTCAGTCTTCCAGCAAATTATAAGGAAGGAGGTAATCTTGGCCTCGTAGAGGGGTTTGATTATTTCACCCATCTATAAACACGAGGACAAGAACAATGCAAAAACTACAGACTGGTAGCTCTTATTGATAATGATGCCAAATATTTTGCTGGTGTCATCTTACAGGAGCTACATCTTGGGCCAGTGATAGTGCCATCATCCCTCTTAATCAGACCAGATTCCGCAAGCACACCGTCACTGCTACCAATATTATGGCTCTTTCTTTACTAATTGATGCTACAAAGGAGGGGAAGACATCCCTGTAACTCTGCTTTATTGATTGCAGGTCCGTTTTTGACCCTATAGAGGGGCAAGTTGTGGCACCATTTGTACAACATGAAGATTCCATCTGCCCTCGTGACACAGCTGATTGTGTTACACACAGACACCTGGGAGCAAGTTAAACCGGGGTCAGGAACCCACATCTACAGATGCATCCCAACCACTAAAGGGCTGAAGCAGGGTTGCGTCTTAGCTCCCACCTTGTTCAAGCTTTTTATGGTGGACTTAATATCAAGGCTAAACTGCTCCAATTCCCATGCAACGAAGCTGGGGGGGGGGGGGGGGGGGGCTGACCCTCTCGAACCTACTGTACACCGATGATTTGGCACTCATGAGTGGCACCCATGTTGGTCACTTGTTAGAAGGGATACAAAGAATCAATGAATTATGGATTGAGTACCAATTGCACATTGCTAAAACATGTGGTTTACTGCATCATTAGTCTGCATGTGCGATGTAATGTTACATTTGGATTTTTTCTCTTTTTGTATTCTGATTTTTATGTTTAATGGTCCATCGCACACTTTTTCAAACAGGCTAATAAAAAGTACACAAGTACCTAACCACCGTCTTCGGCATGACAAATCTTAAAATAAATAATATAAAGTGCAATAATTTCCACAACGGATGAAAGTTAAATGAACTCTGGCTCTATCTTCTACATGTGTCTAACATATACCATGAGATGATTACATGAAATGCATATATATATATCCATGTTAGCAATACACTTTGAGATTCCGGGCGGACTTATATTCAGGTAAGAAGAGAGTAGTGCTTGTTTCAGCCTGATCCTGCTGTAAGTTGGACACACTTGATTGATGAGAGTTCAGGCGGGGCTCTGATGGAGTCAGTGTAGAAGGCTGATTTGAACAATCATTGAATATTCGGTTTGGCTAGTGACTCCTGTTGTTGATGGCATAGATAAAGCTGCTGGAGGTGTTGAATTGATTGTTATGCTAATGTGCTTTGTTTTGTTGTTGGTGGGGTGATGCTTGATTTAGCTGCCCCCTTAGGAGCATGTTATGCCTCTAATGGGAGCCTCTGTATCACGTTTCTGGGGTTAAATTGCAGAGCCCCCCGTGATGTGATTGCCTCATCTGACAAGGGATCTGGGCGGCACCTGACACACTGGTTGGTAGATTAGGAGGACGAATCTCTGGGTATAATTGTCTCATTAGGTAGGGACAGAGCAACACAATGTCCTTAGGTGGACCTTTTCCACTGAATGCCACCTTATCTTCAACTGCCTCAGTTCTTATGTCCGAAGAGGCACGGCTGATATTATTTTGAGCACATGCTGCTTTTGCAGTAAGGGACCATTGAGTTTGACTTCTGGTTGCTTGTGTTGTAGAGCCAGCTCGGAAGTAAGCTGTGATATTGGCCTTCCTTTTTCTGCGGGTTTCCCATCTATATTGGATACAAAAACAGCTAAAGAGTTGAGAAGCAAAAGTTGAATGTCCATCTTTCCTGATTGGCATTGTAAGGCATTGACAGAAAGCTGAATGGTGTTCAGAAGCGATGCACATCTAGTATCCACCTAGTCTTGTTTATCCTGTTTGAAATCACTATTGAGAGTTAGGAAGATCAGGTATGTTTGAGACTGACAGCTTTTCCTATTCTTGCATAGGGAGGTAGGATGTATCGCAGTCTGGGTCCAGAGAGTCAGCCTTATGTTAGGACAGCTCATTTTGGATGCAACTTGAGGGAGCAGAACTTAGACCCTGGAGAGCAGTCGTGCATTGTGGTTTGTCCTTGATTGTGGCAAAAGAGACTTACTCTGGGCTGGAGTGTAAAGTGGCAGAGTTAGAGAGCTTAGATATAATAATTAGAGATTCCTTACTTGGTTGCCTGTTATCGGGGTTGTCATATCGGGTCCTACAAGCTACTTTGTGTGTTGCCCACTTGTGGGCGTAGTGGGTGAAGGGGCAGGGACATCAGTTATTGAGGTCATTATTGGCTCGCAGCCAGCCAGTAGAAGCTATATGATGGATTGAGCACTAGCTTCCTCAGTTTCCTCTGATAGACCGCCCTTAGTTGGGTTTTTTCTCCCAGTCTGGTAGTCATACCCTCCATGCCTCCCTCTGTTTCTTCATTAGGTGCCACTTTGGCAGCAGTGCGTCTGCACCCTCAGCATTCTCCCTGACCTCCTTCCTTGCAGTTGCGGTCCTTTTCTGCTTGATCGTTGATTCCTGCAGAAGCCAGAGTAGTGCCAATTTCGTTTTCTGTCGGTCTCATAAGACCTTCAGAACCCTCCTTAGAGTGATCCAAGCCCACCGGTTGTGGTGAGGATGGAAGACCGTTTCCCACATCATTGCTTGAACAGAGCATTGAGCCAGCTTCTTTTAAAAAGTAAATTTGGTGTATATTTTCGGCTGATAGAGTCATATTATGATCGTTAATGCAGTCTCCGGCGCTATCACTTGGGAAGTTGGAACGATAAGATCCTCTCCAATGTGTACCCTTTTTTATTGGTGCCGTTTGCATCCTGGAGGCTCCTTTTTCTTTTGCTGCCTACTGCAGGGGCCAGATGCCTTACTCTGTCTCATCTCATTGTGCCCTATCTGCGCTCCACCTATACGGGATGAAGGTTTTGGCGTATGCGTGTGCGATAATATACTGATCCTTTGCGCCGTGCCTTCTTACCCTGTGATATCGTTCAAGAGGCCGTTTAATAGATTTGGAAAATCAAAACGCACTTAATAGCGCAGCTTCGGTTTGGTGCCACAAGTTGGTATCGAATTGTTGAGCACTCCGTAGCATGGGAAATCAGCTAGACCCATTCATCCTTATTAGAGGCAATGGTGACAGTAGGGCAATAGGGCAGTAGGGCCTTAGAGGCCTACAGACACAGAGCCCTGGCTATGCTTTTATGTCCTGATGTGTCCTGGCGTAGCGCTGGCAGGCGCCAATTGTCACAGGTAGTTGTTGCCTCTAGTGTTCTGAAATGTTCTGGTTGGCAAATGCAAGCAAAAAGGGAAAGACGTGCAGATAGTTCGTGTTCTTGGCAGGCCTGGCTCCGGCTAGCACTGAGGGGGCAAAGGGGTCAGATAATGCCTGCCAAGATTCAAAAAGATGGTAGTCACCTGCTATGTTGCCACTGGATCTGAACAGTTCTATTCTTCCTGCCTGCACAATGTTTTCAATCGCAATTCAGATGAAGCGCACTGGCTGTAGAGATTATAGCCGGGGAGGCGCTGTGGGGGTCCTCCTGCGTTGGCCAGGGAGAAGTGGGCTTCCGCCACTCACCACTATCTCCCCTCGTCACGGGAGCCCTAATGGCAACCACGCCAAACTGCTCACCCCCCCAATGTGGGAGCGACTCGCTGCAGAAGTTTCTGACCTACAGCACGCCTCGCCCCACCCTGTCTCCACCTCACTTCGCCTTGCCTCTGGCGTCCAGAGAGCCCTAAACTGACCTGGCATGACCCGGGAAGCCAGGAAGTGTGGGACCGAGAGGCCGAGAAATGGCTGACCAGCAGAGTCGGTTCGCCGAGCCCGGCATCTTCAACCGGGGGGCAGCGGATGGCCGGACGGGGGGGAAGCAGGCAGGTAGCCGGCTGCTTTAGCGGCATAGCAGCATTACGACGTTACATTGCGAATAGGTCCTGTTGGATCCCCCTTTAACAGTTCTGGAGTACGTAAATTGGGAGTGAAATCCATATCCTCCAAACCAATCTCTCCTCTGAAATTACTTATAACCCTGAGCTATGTACCAAGCTTTGGATTTGAGGGGAGTTTCTTGGTAACTCTTTCTAATGTGCCAGTAAATACAGAAAACTGAAATTTATCTGCTGAATAAGGAATACAAAAATAAAAGGTGTGTCCATTAATGAGTAGAATTTCATACCACTACCAAGAGAATGAACACTTTTTATATTTGCAAGCATAACATTTATGTACCGTTAAACCACATTTGTGTACTCAGACAGTCTCTGGATGGCAGCTCCTTGACCATGACTACATAAAGATAACTTCTACTGTGTAAAATTGGATAGACCAATTCATAAGGTCAAAATACAACAAGCACAGAACACATTTTCAGGTAGTTGTAGTGTGTGCATGCTTTCCTTATTTACAAAAAAACCTGTTGCATAACGAAAAAATTGGAATATATTAAAAAGCTCATGAAGATGTTGGCAAATCATGCAAAAATAGCAATTTGCCCACAAGCACAGCTGAAGTTCCAAGCATGAAACCTGCTTATAGTTAACTGATATGAGAAAAAGTATTTTCTGCATGATATTTGTAATTTAATAGCGATTAAAGTGTACCTGTTTCAGAAATTATATGAAAATCCACACAAATGTATGTCTTTCAAAAGCAAAGTTATTTCAAAGTACACCAGATAAATTTCTAACTTATGCCTGATTGGAAAAGTTGTAAATCACTATGAGGGAAAATAGCATCACCTGCTTCTGCTTGGTAAATTAACAAGTTCCCTGTAGAATTTGCTCCATTGTTGGTGTAAACCAACTTCCGTTGCTTGTCTTCGGCCACACCTTGAACAGTCCAATCATGCATAAGCACTTTGCACCTTAAGGTCACCAAAAGTGAAGCAAACCAGCACAAAGTGTACATTTGTTATTTACTTTACAGCCTGAAACGTATTTACATTGAAAAGTTGCTTAAACGTAATTGTTGCATTACTTTGTGTCAAGGGGACATACAATGGGCAATCTATAAGTGTTCCCATGATGCTACTCACATTTTTTGATAAAAAACCCTAGCTATTAAAATTGATGGGGTAGACAGGGCTTGGTGCCAAAAATATGTCTCTTCAAGGCAGGTGCAAAGGATGTTGTTTCTCAAACTTTTGAACTTGGCATGCCTGTTGCATTGTACAGCACACACCCTATGTGGGAAATGTTTTAAAGTTAGTGTAAGCATAGAGGTCACACACACACACACACTAGTGCAAAGCAGCCAAATTATGTGTGCTTAGGAAGAGTGCTGCAGTGTCATATCTTTGTAGATACCGGGCTATCCTACTCACTCCTTTTCACGCAGTCCTTCCTGAATCTCCTTGGGTATGGACTCACAGAACTCTTCCAACTCATGGCGATCTGTCATGTAAGTAATACCAATGGCAAATCCATAAATCTGCTCCTCACAGAGTTAGGTGCACTGTGTGTTTTAGATGTGGAGAAGAAGAAAAGAGGGTGTTAAGAAACTATATACGATAAGAGAAAATGAAGGACTGTTCGATGGCAAGTATATACTCCACAGTTTCACCTACAAACGGAGCACAGTCCATCGAGGAGTGGATAAACGACTGAGGGACAGAGGCCCAAAGTGAAAGGCAAGAAGGTTGTTTGTCTAGTTCTCCATGGTAATCATCTACATGACTTTAACAATAAATAGTTCAATAATATAGCTCTATAAGCAACTGTAAGGTTACCTCAAAGCTCTTTGAATGGTATGAATGACCAGGAGAACAATAAAAGAGAGACTGGGAGACAAGAGAGAGGAAAGGAGAAAACACAGTGGAGTAAAGGAATGTTGAAGACGGGATGGAATGGTTTTCCCTTTGACGGAAGAAACAGTGTTCCGTTGGTAGGCAGCTCTAGGCATCTGACAAACAAGTACAGAACGGAGCAAAATGAACACATATGGGAAACAGGAGAGTTACAAGATGGTGCACTGGTCATGAGATACTAGAGCAGGCAGGAGAGATGCCCTGGAAGGCATGAGACTGTCCACTTGCTACCAGTAGCAAAAGTGAAACATCACACAATACTCAATTTATGTTTTAGATGTTGCTGCGAGCCTCAGCTGAAGAATGAAACGGGGAGGGGCATGGCTTCTGGAGGACAGAGACCACGGGGATTGGAGAAGTCAGGTAATTAACAATGTTTTAAGAGGGCCAGAGGACGATAGTAATGTTAGCAGGAAAACAGTGCTGAAACAGAAAATACCCAATGCAGTTAAGTACTGTCTTGGAACACCTACTTCCTGATCAGAAGGGGCGGTCCCCAGCCTTAGAAAATCAGCCGAGGTCGGGATTATGGTAACTGGTTATATTTATTGTGCTGTCTTCGCTGCTTCCTGCAACACTTGGTAGATCGTAGCATACCTGTAAACATTTTTCTCTCCACTGCTTGCCGCAGCACTGGGTAGACCCTAGCATACATGTAACCTTTCCAATTCTTCCTCTTATTTAGGCCCACCACTTCTTTTGTTATGCCCGTTTTGCCATGGGTATATTGCAGATTTGGTACTCTGCTCTTTGCTGTGAGGCATCCATGGATGCTCACACTCTGTGCTTGCTTTTTGTTTTCTTAATGTTATTGTAGAGCAATAGCTTTCTCAACATTGACTGCATTTCACGGTTTTGAATTGCCCAAGCACTGTTGCCTTTTGCCCAGGAACTCTACTGTGCTGAAGATTCATGAGAATCAGACTGCATGTTTGTCAGGTGCAAATTTCCTTTCGAAATTTGTACTGCCACAGTTTCATAATGTGCAGATCCGTATTCACAATTGGGGAAAGACAAGATGCATGTACATCTACTGCACTCCTGTTTGCATGCCTGTTCTCCATACCATGCAAATCAGAGCAGTGGATGTGCATCCCATGCATTAGTATGCATCGGGTCCTCCATCCAGGTGCATTGCTGAATCACATTTCTTTGATTAGGCCTTAAAGCGTTCGTTGAGGCAGTCAACAACAATGCATATCTTATCCTTATTGTATACCAGGACTTATACCTTTAAGCGGTCACAGGGATCAGTAGTGAAGACAGTGGGCAATTCTACCCTTTCTCGACCTGCCCGTTGCCCTATCGTCAGGGGAGTAGCCAGAAATTTATAATACCCCCCACTTTAAACCCAAGCTCTGATGGCACCAAGCAAGTGAGGCCTGAGAGCCCAAACCTCTGTTGAAGAGCTTTCTTCTCTCTTCCACCCAATAATCAATCTATTTATCCTTTCACCACCTACTGATGTCCACCATTTCACCTTTACATTTTTTCATCCATTAATTCTTTCATCCATAATTCATCATTCCATCCATCCATTGGCCATTCTATCCATCCATCTGTACAGACACTAATCATCTATGATTACATCCATTTGTACATCCATCCACCCACACATCTACTATTTGACTTATCCTGCTATCAATAAAGCCTTTCAAACATCAATTGATCATTTTGCACATCCATCCATTATCCATCCTCTCCAATTTCCTTTTACCTTGACATCCATTCTCTCAGATTTCCATTTACTCTGCCATCCATCCATCCTCCCAAATTACCAATTACTCTGCCATTCTTACACTCACCCAACAATCCATCCTCTCAGATTTCCATTTTCTCTGCCATCCTTTCACCCACCCATCCTTTCGTGCATCCATCGATCCTTTTACACACTCACCCTTTACCCACACATCGATTGTTTTACCCACCCATCCTTCCATTCTTTCATCCATCCATCCATCCATCATTTCAGCCACACATCCTTTTATTTTCATACACCCATCCTTGCACCAACTCCTTCATCTATCTTTTCAACCACCCTTCTTTTCTCCTACCTTTCCACCCTTCACCCACTCGTCCTTCTATTCACACTTGTACATCCACGCATCCATCTCGTTTCCCTTTTCTATCAGCTTTACTTTCCTCATTTTAGTGATAATTCTAAGCTTCTATCTGTCAAGTTCCAGATAAGAGGCCCATAAAGAACCCTTCCTCCGCTGTAGCTGGTAAAGCGCGGGAGGTGGGGGAAGGTGGGGTCACTAGGCCCCTGCCTCCATGGTAGACCACGCCACTTCCGCACGCTCTAGAGGACAGGGACGTGTGACAAGTTCACTTTTCTGTTTCTCACTACATGGAATAGGAAACACGTGTCATGTCAGTACATGTGGCCTAACCCCTGCCTGGATTGCTGCCAAAATTACACTTGTAGTGGAATGAAATGGGTGTGCGCAGAGCCTTTTGTGTATACGGCAGAAAAATTTGGGCATATTCATATTCGGCTTGTAAATAAGCATATGCAACATGAGTTGTATGCAATCTGTGTTAGTTCAGATTGGAAATAAGCTTTCTCTTCATAGATTTTTATGTGTGGAGTTAAGTTTGTCCCACTCACTTGAGAGACTGATATAAATGCAATCTGGTGAAATATTACTGGTGACATTTTACTTTTTTTTAGGAAAATCGACCACCGCAAATCCTTATTTTAAAAAGTATATTTAAAACCCATAAAAATAAGGACTGTATTTTAACCAAACAAAAAAATCGCGTCCCAGAAGCCAGTATGCATCAGCACCTGTTGTGAAATATGTTTCGTGACTTCAGAGTGGTTGACAACTACCGTAGCAGCCTTCTTTAAAGTCAAAAAATCAAATGACGTTAAGAAGTTTCCGCCTTGACTGTGAGAGCAGTGCTTAATTTGAGCCTGTGGTTTCCGGTTGTCGGCAAAGGCACTTAGGGCCAGATGTAGCAAAATAAAAAATTCCGACTTGCAAATTGCCAGTCCTACCGACTCGCAATTTGCAACTCGCAAAAGTGCATGCAGAAAGGTGTCTCAGACACCTTCCGCGACTCGCTATGGGGTCGCAAAGACCCACCTCATGAATATTAATGAGGTTGGCCGCAGTTTGCGACCCCATATCGAGTCCATGCACTCACAGGGATGGTGGCCTGCTGGAGACAGCAGACCGCCATGTCTGTGACTGCTTTTTTAATAAAGCAGTTTTTTTTTTCCTTTTTGCAGCCCGTTTTCCTTAAAGGAAAACGAGCTGCAAAAAGAAAAACTTCCAAAACCATTTGGTTTCGTTTTTTTCAGAGTAGGCAGTGGTCCATAGGACCACTGCCTGCTCTGAAAAAACATTTTGTTTGGCATTCACAAAGGGGAAGGGGTCCCATGGGGACCCCTTCCCTTTTGCGAATGAGTTACCACCCACTTCAAGTGGGTGGTAACTGCGAGTTGGTTTGCGACCGCATTCGCGGTCACAAAGCAACTCAGCATGGCGATGCGGTCACAAATAGGAAGGGAACACCCCTTCCTATTTGTGAGTCGCAGCCTCAAATTGCGAGTCGGTACCGACTCGCAATTTGAGGTTGTGCATCGCGTTAGGCTTTTTGCACGCCGCAAACTGCGTTTTTTGCAGTTTGCGACGCGCAAAATGCTTCCTACATCTGGCCCTAAATTGCCAACACCGGGACTTGACAGCTGACACATGGTGGCGCTGTTTTTTGTAATTTAAAGATGAGCGGAACAACAGTTGTTTACAAATTCAACATACATTGTAAACAACTAATACCTGCCACCCAAGACACTCTTATAGCTTTGGGGACCTCAAACAGTATGATCTGTCACACTTGTAGCAGTGTGATGGTTGTTAGGAGTTGTGTAGGTACTGCCATTTGCAGCGCTGACAGTGACAATATGTGGTGCAAGCTGCAGTGGCCTCCAGAAGAGGGCACTAGGACTTGTTTTTTTTCTTTTTTTTACAAATTAAGCACTGCTGTAAGGTAGAGCAGCCCCTCAGTTAAACTGGGCATGAGCAATACCAGATGCTAGGTCATGAAAAACTTTATCTAAGTTCACAGACTGGGTAGCGTTAAATCCAGTTTTACAATTATAGTATCCTTGGGTTTCCCTTAGTAATACTACATATACTACATTTACCTGGAGGTAAAAGGGTTATCTTTGTACTACACAATCAAGCAGATACACACTGCACAGTTTGGAAGAATGTATGATATTACTGGAAGGGAAAACTAACATGGTTGAGTTACATAATGGAGTGAATGACAAAGATATGTGCATTGAATATGGACTTGATTAATAAGGGGTCTTAAATCAGCAAAGTTGTGGTGTATTGTAAGGGGCAAAGTGCTCATATTGTTATTTTGTAAAGGATAAAGAGCAAGATTTATGGTTTGGCAGACAAGGTATTCCGTTGCAAACCCTTGGTCTGCACTACAATGTGCGCTTTATTTAGGGTGGACAATGTAATTACTTTTCTTTTCCTATGCATCAACACCAGGAAAAATGTGGTGGTGTGGGGCATACTCAAAAAACTATAATGAGCCCCTGACCATGGGAGAAAACCAAGGTGAGGGAGTTATTAGTTGTTGTTATTTGTTATTCAAAAACAAACTCCCACTTTGGGAATTTGTTTTTGAAAAACTAAAAAACCTTAAAAATGTGGTGAACTGCCTTCAAAACCATTGCCGGCAGTCAATGCTTAGTACATTGAACGGAGCCCGCATGACAGGGGTTCCTTTCAGTGTACAGAGATGATCGCTGGGACACAGTCTTCTCCAAATTTGGCAAACAGTAGTCCGTCATGGTGACAGAGGTAATGTCCCTTTGATGGAGCTTAATCTATCGTCCAAACATTATCAGCCCCAAGGAGTCTAATTTAGAATTTGGTGCATAGGTTACTCCAACTCAAAATTGATGTATAGCCTGTCTGCCTTAATATAAGTCCATTATATGCCTTGAGACTTGTAATAGGGCGGACGAGATATATATCACTTTAGTGATGGAGTTCTCGCCCACAAAACTTTAAATTTGGCCCAAAGATATGTAAAAAGTCGGTTGTGGTTATTTGAGAGACATGGCTGGGTGCACGCACTATCTCTTCATGTTTGTTACAGGTCATGTAGAGTGCTGCCCTGACTGAGTTTCCCAAATGTAATACTTTTCAGGAGATTTTTAGAATATGTGATTTAATGAATTCAGTCACAAATTAATTACTAATTGGTGGCATGTAACCGTGTTAGCTTTCAAACTGGTTCATATAAAAAATCAGTGGAATCAATTTTTGAGACTATAGACTTTTCAGTTTATTAGAAAATGTAATTATGTACCAATAATATATTTATGAACTTCAGGTAAAATAACGGAAATAAATCCAGTCACGGTACTTTTTCTGCAGTGCTAATTTAAGTGAATTTACAGAGAGCACAATAACAAAGGAAACCTAGATGGAGAATGCATTTTTTCTCATGCATAATTAGTTTTGCCTATAGCTGGGGCTGTATTTTTGTTTCAAAATTAGGGTCCAACTTTCTCCCTGCTTGTATGGTACAAATATTGATACTTCCGATACGTGACTGTACCTGTTGTGGTGTCCATACGCCATGATGCTCCTCGTTTTCTTATTCTGGCTGAATCAATATGTTTTGTTATGCAGAAGATCCATGAGAAAAGTCTATTGAAAAGCGCTATACATTGTTTTGATATGTTACTCACCAACAGCTATTGGCCCTGTTAGTTGATTGTAGAGGTGAGTTGAAAGCCTTTTAACTTTCACATAAGTGAGGAGACTGTTACTGGCTATCCCTGGTAAATCTATGTTATGATGTATGTATAGGCTCCTGTTTACCCCTGATTGTATATGTTGTGTATGAGAGGGCTTATCACGTGAGAGGTTGGGTGCTGAGGGTGGGATCTTGCCTGGATGTATGTCGCCAGTAAAGCTGTGAAGTGTTTCCAGGGTTTACCAATAGTTAGTGCTGCTTTCCCTTTTTTTGATGCATGTCCTCCCAGTACTGCTTTACTCATTACCTCCTTCCCTTGTAGAATACAATGTAAAGCCAAAGTCATGTGTCTGAGTATTAATTTATATCCTTTGGAGCAGGACACTCCCCTCAGACTTACTGTACAAGTATACTAACAGACCAGCAAGTATTACATATTGTGCAAACATAATTTTGTCTAAATTATTTTACGAAGTTAAGACCAGGTTGACTCTTCTTAATTCCATATATATTTACCTTGATAATAAATATATGTTCAAGGTATGTAGGTGTGAAATCAAGAATAGTACATCTATACTTACTTACATAAACTTACCTTCACAGTGTTTTGGTAGTCGATACTCTGGCTACAATATGTTTGTGCTTGATATTGTGAAATACAGCAACTGGACCATGCCAGTTGTAGAAGATCAGCTTGTTGATTCGCAGAGCAACACCTGAAGAATAACTGCAGCCATGAGTATGGGCAAAAACATACACACCCTTACACAAGGAGGTGCATTGCATGCTCACCCCTTGCACCGTTTGCCAACTTCTGATTCATAAAGCAGACCCTAACAGCAGTGTTTGATTGTCCAGCAGTTGTCTGCATTCCCGTACTCTCCCTTGAAATGGCAAACC
This sequence comes from Pleurodeles waltl, assembly GCF_031143425.1. Classification (NCBI taxonomy): domain Eukaryota; kingdom Metazoa; phylum Chordata; class Amphibia; order Caudata; family Salamandridae; genus Pleurodeles; species Pleurodeles waltl. Next base: position 777,080,992 of record NC_090449.1, on the reverse strand, counting down.
TTGGCTAAAACCTGAAAGGAAATTGCACATTTACTTGAATGTATTCCGTGGAAGGAATTGGGCTAGTTTTGAATCTCGGTGTTCACTTGGTCAGATATCAACTGCCACTGTACTGGATATGGGCTGAAACCTTTGACTTTCTCATTGTTCACCTTTTCCTTTAAGAAGCTCTGCATAATTGTGTAGGGAAAGGCTGGGACAAGAGGCTGAAGTTTTGACTGCCTCCCATGAAGGAGTAAGCTCTTCACTCCCAAGACTGATGAAACAATCTGCTGTAGTATCCTGATGGAAGAGGGGGAGGAGATATAGGCCCTCATTCTGACCTTGGCGGGCGGCGGAGGCCGCCCGCCAAAGTCCCGCCGTCAGGTTACCGTTCCGCGGTCGAAAGACCGCGGCGGTAATTCTGATTTTCCCGCTGGGCTGGCGGGCGGTCTCCTTCAGACCGCCAGCCAGCCCAGCGGGAAAGAGGCTTCCACGATGAAGCCGGCTCGGAATCGAGCCGGCGGAGTGGAAGCTGTGCGGCGGGTGCAGTTGCACCCGTCGCGTATTTCACTGTCTGCGCAGCAGACAGTGAAATACATGTAGGGGCCCTCTTACGGGGGCCCCTGCAATGCCCATGCCAGTGGCATGGGCACTGCAGGGGCCCCCAGGGGCCCCGCGACCCCCCCTACCGCCATCCGGATCTCGGCGGTCTGACCGCCGGGATCTGGATGGCGGTAGGGGGGGTCGGAATCCCCGCGGCGGTGCAGCAAGCTGCGCCGCCGCGGAGGATTCAATGGGGCCGCGGTACACTGGCGGGAGCCCGCCAGTGGTGCCGGTCCGACCGCGGCTTTACCGCCGCGGTCGGAATCCCCATTGGAGCACCGCCGGCCTGTCGGCGGTGCTCCCGCGGTCCTCCGCCCTGGCGGTCAAAGACCGCCAGGGTCAGAATGACCACCATAATGTCCACCAGGGAGAGAGATTGAAATTATTGATAATGAATACTGCCTTTAGGAGCTTGTGAAGCTAGTCTATCAAGACCAGAGGCTAGTGACCACTGCCCAAACCACTAGCAACTTCCTGTGTGAGATACACATGTCTCTGTCGGCATCATTACACCAGAGATCTGCAGTGGCTAAATGTGACTCTCTGCAAGCGGTCCAAGTGACTATGTATTCAACATTGTACCAACAGCCATTGTGATGGACTGCAGCTCCCTGTGATGGACATGTGTCCCCTGAATTCTTTGAGTGCCATTGACTCCCTTCAAGAGACCTGCATGTTGCTGTACCGCCCCACCCCCGTTACACCGAGGTCATATACGAACATCTGTAACTCAGCGTGGCAGTCCTTGAGCCACCACTTTCATTGACCACCTTGAGGCTGTGCCCTATGGCAGCAACTTCACTTTTTCCAGCAGCAGCATCCAGCCAGGTGGATTATGGACATTCGAGTCCTGCGTTTCCCTTTTTTTGTTTAAAAAAAAAACCTGTCCATGCCACCACAGCACCACCGATTCCAAACAGCAGGGAACCCAGAAGAAAGGCTGTTGCTGACACAAAAGAAAAGGTGGTTGAACAGCCCTGGCACCCTTTCCTCAGCCTTACAAAAATTGTGAGAATACTGCAGCATCAACAAGGGCCAGATGTACCAAACAGTTTTGGCCATTCTGTGTCTATGGGAAAATGTGTTCGTACATATGGCCCCAAGACTCAAAAAAATAGCTGACTGTGTTGCCTTACCTACCAGCACCAGAGACTGACACTGTGCCTTGGTTGAATCGATGGGAATTCTCTTATTTCAACTTTGTTTGTCTCTTACTGCTCCTAATACGTAGACGCAAATAATTAGTTACTATTTAACTGAGATATGTATTGGAAAGATTAGGGGTTTATGTTATAAGAATTTCTGAATTTACTAAGCATATTTCCTAAACTTTAAATAAAAGTCATCCATCGTTTATAAAAAAAAAACACTATTTGGACAATATATTTCTGTGAGGTATGTATGTGCTAGCTGACCTATGAGTTGTCCCAAGAGTGAGCCTTGACTGCTCGACTTTGCAGCATTCTGAAAGTCAAAGCTTACGTTGTGCTGTTGGATGCAAAGCAAGTAGATAAGATTTATATTTGTGAAAGTCGTTTCAGGGTTACTATGGATGGAAGGTGTTCAGAATATGACCTAAGCATATTGAAACTTCTGAGAATGGAGTCAGGTGGTAGAATCTTTGGAATTAATGAAAGGCCTTATTATAGAATGTCTGAATTGATATCTTGGAGTCTGCCCAAAAATTAGACATGCAGATGATCATAAATGCACTTTAACCCTTAAATTTGCTAATAGTTACCCAGTTAAATATTTGATCTACAGACTGCTTATCAGTCATTGGGATGCTTAAATTGGTAAATATGACCGTTATGGCATAGTTTGAATTTCTGTATCAATCATCACTTTGTTGCAATCACCTTTTCTAAAAAAATTTTTTTGCAGCAATACTGATGTGGATCTTGCTCCCCTTTAGAAGACAGTGAATGTGATAAATTTTAACTGCTGACTTAGTCGTTGATTTCAAACACGTGGGTGGAAAATAGTTGCGCCTTACTGAGAAAGGGTTTGATAAAGTGTAAAAATGAAAAATATTTGAAAAAGAGCTGATTTGAGATGATACTGAATTATAGTAGCAATCGGAATTAAAAAATATAATACTTGTGTTGTTGCACAACGTTTTGCAAATAAACCGACATTGCACCATTCAGCATTACACAGCATATTGTATCATAAGCCTAAGGCCCTAAGGAAGTGAGTTATGACTGATTATGAAGCTGACAGATACTACAATGGCTAAACTCCTGGAGGAATTTCATTCTGATTTGGGAATTAAAAAATGTGAAAAAGTGTGATTTTACAGGGCAAACTTTAAAAATGTTTTCGAACGCAGTGAAGGAGAACGTATGTATTTAAAGCAAACGAGGTTGTATGCCAGCACTAATTAAAATAAGTTGACGTTAATTATTTGTAGGTGTGGGCTTTTTGGGAGGTGTGGCTGCAGTAAACCTTGTGCTGGCCTCTCCCAGTGTCTTGTATTTCATTCATTAGCAGTGCACTATGCTCATCTTCGCCCGGAGCTGTTTCATTTATTATGCCAAGGTTCATCACTTGTCCACATTCCCACTGTGGTTAGATTTTAATAACCAGTACTGCATCATGGATTATTGTCATCATAGTTCCACGTTTTTTTATTCACATTATCAAAATGTTTCATGAGTATACACCTCCACGATGACTGCGCTTATATAAGTTTCACAGTCCTTCATTTTTCATTAGTCTTTCCAAAGTAGTTACTAATCCGCGGATGACTCTTTCTTGAGATTACCAAAGGTGGTGTAGCCAAAAAGATTCTGCGCCAGAAATTTATTTCATAATGTATCATTTGCAAAGTGGTACAAATGTTTAACTTTTTGGTATCTTATATCAAGTACCTTCTTCAATATAAGTACAAATCTTTTAGAAGCATTGAAGGTGCACTCCTTCTACATTTGTGTCCTGGTTTCCATTATTATAAATATATATATATCACAAAAAAACAAAGGTTACAGGGATGTTATAATTAGATTCAGATTGTACACGCACAAAACCACAGAGATTCAGCTGTTATAATTATTTATTTCAAGTAATTATAACTCATGCCCTATGATAACTATAACTTGCGCTTGATGGAATCACTTTATCTCCCCATACCTAAAACCAAAATTAATGTGTCCTTGTGTGATGTAACTGATGCTCATGTAAAGCACTCCAACAAATTCAGGTCAAGTCTGCGCTATATGAAACTGAAAAAAAAAGCAAATGCACACATGCACACTTCTGCCATTGGGCTATACTTGGGCTACATGTGGGTGATATTTGTGCTACATATGGGCTCTTTTATCTCTGGTGGCCATCTTGGTAGACTTATTTATTGTGAAGCGCCCTAATTTCCTTATTTACTGCAGTATCCTCAGTAGAAAATGCTTTCAGTTATCCACTTCGATTCCATCAAGATGGAGTTCAGATGTGTCACACTTTTGGCATAAATTCAGAATGTTAGCATTCTAGTTGTGTTGTGGGTTCATTTTAGAGCCTTACTTGGGCACATGTATTTTAGCTTAGGCCTGTGCCCTTTTACCTAGATACATGCTCTATTTCATTTATTCTTTTTAATTAATTTTAGGACAGCCTGCTTTTAGCGGGGATGTTTTATTTTCCTTTAGCTGTTATTCTGGAAATGCAGTGTTTTCATTCTCAGTGCACAACATTTCACCATGTACCTCTGTCTAAGGCCTTCCAGGGAAGTACATAATCTATCAAGTCAGCACACTCCTCTCAGTAGGGAAACTGAAAAGTGGGACAGGATTGTTGAAAGAGTGAATGCTGTAGGGACCACCCTGCGCACAAAGGAAGAGGTGGAACAACCTCAAAGGCAAGGTCTGTTCCCTGGTCTCCAGGAACGAGCTGCAAGCTAAAAGACTGGTGGTGACCCCAGTGCCCCATTAATACTCTTTCTTTGGGAGGAGAAAGTCTTGGCCATCTTGCATCCTGAGGGCTTGACAGGAATTCCTGGGGGAGTGCAGTCTAGTAAGTCACAACACAAAAAATGTCACCAAAATGCAATATCATGCATGCCCATAGCTCAGCATTGCCCACTGTCTTATTCATGTACCTCACCAACATTCGATACCCAGAGTATCTCAGTGTTAACACTGTCGATATGTACCATTGATCCCAACATCAGAGTTACCAATGCCCATCACATGCCATATATCCAAATGGGGCCTGGAAATCTCACAATATCAGAAACACATTCCAGGATCCATGGCATGTCCCAAAATGACAATGTATGCACAAACATAAATGCAGCCTGCATACAGATATGTAAAACAAATGACAAGTATTGGGGAGTATTAAGAGTGACCTGATTGCAACTCCCTGGAGGCACTGTTTCAGCAAATCCAACCGCCAGCCCAGTGTTTTCTTGTCCGATGACCCCTGTTTGTCAACTCATAAATGAACTTCACACACCTAGGGGGATAACATTTCTATAGTGTGTGTAGTAGAGAGAGAGTGACATGACAGCAACTCCCAGGAGGCCTTGTGTCTGTAACTCCAACCCCTAGCACAGTGTTCAATTCTCCATATACCCCTGTTTGTAAACTCTCAATCGAATAGCACTCATCTGAGAGGATACCATTTGTCAAGTGTGGGAAGTAGAACTACTGACCTGGCTACAACTCCCAGGAGGCCCGGTTTCAGTACCTCCAACTGCCAGCACAGGGTTCACTTGCCCAATTATCCTTGGGTGTTAACTCACAATTGAAGTGTACTCACCTGGGAGGATACCATTTGTATAGTGTGTAGTAGAGATATTCATCTGACTGCAACTCCGTTCAGATCTTGTGTCTGTAACTACAAATACCAGCACAGTGTTCATTAGTCCAAATACCCCTGTGTCTTCGCTCTCTATTGAAATGTACTCACCTGACAGGATACCATTTGTCATGTGTGTGTAGTACAGGCAGTGACCTGACTGCAACTCCTAGAAGCCCAGATTATGTTACTCCAACCACCTGCACAGTGGTCACATGCCCTTATACATCTGTTTTTCAACTCTCAAAAGAAGTGTGCTCCCCTAGGAGGATAACATTGGTCCAGTGTGTGTAGTACAGGGAGTGACCTGAGTGCAACTCCCAGAAGGCACTGTTTCTGTTACTCCAACCAACAGTATATGGTCCTCTGGTCCAAATGCTGATGTTTGGCAACTCACAAATGAAGTGCACTCTCCTGGGAGTGAGCAAGCACAGAACATGCTCTAATCAGAGACGTGTCTGCCTACCTGCCTTCATCTTGACTGGCTAACCCAAGATGACACTATTGAAGACAGGAAGGACAGCTACCCAGTGTGTGCAAGAAGTATTCCTAAAGTCTCAAAATGCATCACCAGATTGGCAGCAGCAGCAGACACATTGACTCAACACATTGATGACTCCAGTCACATATGCAACCTAGTCCTGGGTCTCCCTGCATCCCACTTAACTAGGCCTCCAAATGGTCAAAGCTATATGTTGTCTCTCCTCTGTATTGGCTTCACTGGTGGCAATATGTCATGTTCAGGTCATCTTCCCAAGTGCAACTGATCTGCACATCTCAGCAGCTGAGTCTAAATGAAATGGCATGCTTCAGATGTCATGTCAATACATCCAATACCATGGTTAATTGCCACAATTGGTTTAACTACAACTTAGATTTGTACAAGGTCTCTGGCCACTGTAACTCTAAACCTTTGGGGGTAGATGTCACAATACAACCAGTAAAACTGTATGTTTTACATTGACAGGTGGATCTGTGGCTGGGCAAACAGAGGCCATGGAACAGACTGCCACTACTCTATGGATGAAGCCCTCAGTGTGAAGACGACACTCCTGGACTCGGAGGATGGTTCTGGCACATCTGGGCAACCTGGTCAGATGGCAAACAGTGAGTCTCACTGTGCACACAATGTCACCTCCCAGTCCTGTTGCTTCAACATCACAGGAAACCATTCGCCCCCAACCTGTGTCCCAAGCACGGTGTCTACCACCTCATACCCCCATTCCTGGATTAGGAGGTGCAGTGCAACACTGGGCAATGAGGGGCCAGGAACAAGTTGGAGGGGGCAGCCTGTGGCAAGAGCACATGCCTGTGGGGATAGGGTACATGAGAGGGATACTGTGAACCAGCGGGGTGAGGCCACTGGGGCTGCTCTTGACCAGGACAACATCATCCACGTCTTGGGGGTCTATCAGGAGTCCCAGGGCTTGATGGGCTAGGTGTTGGCCGAACTCCAGGAAATCAAGCAGCTTCAGAGGGACATGCATCAGGACATGCAGGAACAGATGGAGGCCCACAATAAGAACATGGCTTCCCTAACAGGGTTGATGAGGGACATACATACCACCCTGATTAGGGCTTTTCAACATGAGTCTACCCCTTCCTTTGGCCAATCAACAGCAAGCCCAGCAACATTGGTGCCAGCCACTGGAATGGCGGCCCTGCTAAAGGAACACCAAGGCCCAGACACCCCTACCTCTGTATCAGCAGATCTCTTCCCCACAAGCAGGGACATCCAGCAAATAATCGAGTAGGTGCAGATGACAAGACACCCACCACTGCCAATAATAAACCTCTTCCTTTGTGTGTTACACATTCACTCTGGACTTATCCTGAACCACCTACCATTTCCAATGGGAGGAGAAGTCTGGACTTTGGATTCCCAGTGGCATGGAATCTACTCCAATGATTTCATTCACTGTAACTGACTCCTTCACAATTCATTTTTTGTTGAGTCATGTCACATATTTTTTCTGCTGGTCACAGCTTCACAATAAAATTACCCTTGATTTACTCTTTGTCTGCTGGTGTTGAGTTAATATTTAGCCATGTAGATATGCCAGACCATGTGAACAATACAATGATGATCCAAAGTACTTTTCCAAGATGGGAAATGTTGCATGTATACAATGTCCAGCTCAGGATTGAAACCTTCCCACACAAACACATACCTACAAGTGTCTGCTCGAACTAAACATTTTATTACAGTGTTTAGCAGATAGGCTGTCAATCTGTCAGGACTATTGGAAAACAAAAATGATTGATTCATACTGAGTAAATGAACATGTTGACAGGTACAGACCTCCAGACCACAGTAGGAAGGGATTTCTCAGACATTGTCCCGTAGAATACACAAACATTGATGTGGTTGATGTCATAAGCTTGACCCGTATCACATACCACACCAAAGTAATCTAACATTACATACTCCAAGATACAGACAGATGGCAGTACAACAGTTCTTGATCACAGGGCCATCATAATCCAATGCCTATTCATCTGGTGGTATGACACAAACATATGTCAGTGTTGTGGCACTGGCATTGTGGCGTACAATGATGAAAAACATTTACAGCTAGATACAGGTTCAACAAAAAGAGTGTTTAGCCAATGTGAAGGGGAAATTACTTTGTCGTAAGCTAGCACTACATAAATCATGCCCACATGATGACAACCATGATCCACCACAGCACATAAAACAAGTCCAATGGGCACTTCTGACCTTCCACCCACTGTGCAAGCTGTCCTGGTACAGGTCTCATACACCAAAACTCTGTGACCTACATTACCTGGAACAATCCATGTCCACTTCGTATGTCAGAACAGCATCACATACTTGCCAATGTCACAACTCTGAAATGCCCACATGAAGATGTTATGGTGAAGGCACCTGAACAACGAGTAAAACAAGGAGTATAGGCTTGAAACCATACATATGACACAAGTCACACAGCAAGCATCTGTAAATCAAAGTACATTGCAAGAAAACTGACACCAACAAAGCAACATTATCAAGGTTAGGATGTGTCAAAAGCCAGCTCATCAAGCAGCCTTTGGCTGATTATTGAAGAGTATTAGCTCCCTAGCTGTATCCAAAATACTCAAATCAAAACATTCTCACAACTACAGTTCATCACACAGTACAACATCACATGACATAATTACACTCATAAGAAGCAGCTGTGGATGAGAACGTCTCGCAAATCAGCTCCTTCCTCTTCACTAGTGTCTTCCTCACTTGGCATTTCAAGATTCTAACCCTGTGGCACTGGAGGCACCCCCTCCTCTGGGATGTAGAGGATATTCCTCCGCAGGGCAATGTTGTCGAGCATGCAGCATGCCACAGTGATCTGACACACATTTTTCTGGGTGAGTTGAGGAGGGCTCCACCAGTCCTATTCACACACCTAAATCTGGCCTTCAGGAGCCCAAAAGCCTGCTCTACTAACTGCCGTGCTTTTCCTTGGGCCTCATTGAAGCGGACTTCTCCTGGTGTAATTGGATTCCTCAGCGGCGTCAACAACCAAGTACGGGTTGGATATGCTGTTAAGGAATGGGACATAAGTGAACCAATCAGTCCCTCACTTCATGATTAGAGCACCTGATGTTGATCACACACAATCAGGACAGACATGACTTGCAACCAGCCAGGTCCTATGTCGTTGCAGTTGTGACATCAGCTGGTGCATGCAGCAGTTCCATATTATGAAGGATTCATGGACTGAACCGGTATAACGAGCACACACATATGAGATGTAGAGGTCCGCCAAACAGACAACTTGCACGTTGATGGAAGAGAAGTTCTTTCTGTTGCGATAGACGTGTTCAGTTACCTCCGGTGGCACCAAGCCAACATGTGTGCCATGGATGGCCCCCACAACGTGTGTGAGGCGGGCAAAACCATAAAAGTCAGCCTTAGCATTGGCTAAATCCTCACGTCAGAGGAACCTGAAATAGCTGTCACTGTGTTTCATCATTGCTGAGAGAAAATCCTTCAACACCAGACGGAACATAGATTGGGACATACCAGCAGATAGGGCAATGTATATTGGAAGGAACCTGTGGCCAGGAAGTGCAATACTGACATGACTTGTACAATGGGTGGTGTGCAGGTTGAATAACTAATAACTGGCATCAGATCTAGCTCCAACTGATGGCATAAGTCCACTGTTGTTTGCCTGTCAAGGTGGTATAACATAATTATATGCTGTTGCTCTATGGTCTGAAGATCTGGCAGTGTACGGTAGACAGGCAGTTGTCACATCCTCCCTCTCTCAGGGTACCTATGTGTGACATGACTTGTAGCATTAGTCAGTGTGTCCACAGCAACATACATGATGCATGCCAATAATATCATGGAACAAATAATTTCTGACTGGATAGACATGACACCCAGTACACATCCAAGCTGGCAACCACACAAGCGTCACAAGTGACCCCCATGGTTGTCAACATATGTGTCCACAACATGGATGTGCACGAAACTCACAGATGTGCTACAGAAAAGCCCCTCAAAATATGACTGTATTTTCCAACTGCCAAAATGACCATTGGCGGTGATGGAGGGTGCACTGCCGTCAAACGCCATCTGTGCCCTGCAACACACTACACTGGTGGTTGTGTAGAAGGACCTGCATGACAAGACAGAATAGGCTTGAAACCATACTACAATGGTGATACTACAACACATATATTGTAGGAGTGACGCAGTTTACGGAGCCAAATACAGTATTTCAGGCTGCCAAAATGGTAGATGCCTGACCCACTCCACTGGACATTAGGAACCTCCTGTGACCGCCGGCGGAAGTGGTCTGGGAGTAGGCAGTTCCAACCGTGGCAGACACAGCCATGGGCTAACATTGCCTGTGGCGGTCATGGCCCAATAGTTGTGTCCATCAGCCGTGATCACCGTGGACGTGACTGCCATGTTGTGCACATTCACTTACTAGACTCCTGACACTGCTGCCAGCAACACTTCCACTACCTGAACTGACATAGGCCCCCTCTGGTAGCAATCATGCCACACCCAGCAGGTGATAGGGCCCCTGTCTTCTCTAAAGAGGAGATGGAGAGGCTTGTTAATGAGGTCCTTCCCCTGTATTGACAGCTCTATGGCTCACTGGAGGAGCATGTTAGTACCTTATTGGCACAACTCACTCTGCTCGACACCATCCTCTCCCCCCCTCACAGGCTACAATGTGCCCCTGTGTGGCAGTTGGACCTCTTGTGTGCCTGTTGTTGCAGTCTATGTGGCATCAATGGGATGTACATTGTGCAGGTATTGGTGGCCAGAACTATGTGTTAAGTTCATTCACATTGTGTTGTGTGAGGTTTTTCTGTGGTCCTAGATCCTCCTTATGTTGGATGCACCTAACTAGGCAAGGATACTTTACTGCCATCTAATGGCATCTCTTTCCTCATGATTGTTGTATATGTTGGACAACATGACAGCATGAGATGTGTATGCATCCTGTATGAGTCTTTTGAGGATCTTGTAAGCAATGTGTATAGTGCCACAGATCTTTCAACCCTTTTCTGGCCTTGCCAAATTGTTGTCTGTAATCCACATCCTGACACACTCTGAAACCACAGGCCAAATTGCTGATGGCCACATGATGTACTGTCATGCATGGACTTGATGGAAATGTGAATGACATGTAAATTCAGTATGCTCAGCCTGCAGAGACCAGGGCCTGTCACATGTATCTCCCAGTATGGGACCTAGTGCAGGCTGCGGGAGAGTCACTGTGGCTATGCAGGTGTGGCACTGTACCCACTCCCTGTACATCAGCAGATCCTGTCATGTGGACAATATGCAACTCTAGTGGCAAAACATGCCCTGAATGCCTCCGTCCATTGACTGGATTAGGAAAGGGTGCTGAGGTATATCCCAGAAGTAGTCCATATGTGCATTTTGCATCACTGTCAATGTGTGTCTTTGACTCATGACAAGTCCCTTATTCTCACAGCTCTGTTGTCACCTTCACATAAGTCATATTTGTCCTGTACAGGCTTACTGCACGAATGACAGTCCTGCAGTGCAGACAGTGTGTTGATTTCTGGGAGGCCATGATATGTGAGTTAGTACCTTGGTCACATAGCAGAAACTGTACAATACATACCCTTGTATGTTGGATGCCATCTCTGTAGGATAGACATATATGTTCAAACGAGTGTTATGAGGCCACATTTCCACACATGCACAGAGAGGGCACTTTCTGTACCTAGCATACCAGCCCCTTCATCGTCACTCAAGTGTAATGGTGAAGTCTGTACTATGGAAGTCTGTAGGGACTCTATGCAGTGAGTTAATCTCATAGAGTGTGAATGTGTTGGTCCATTCAGGCTTAAGGAATTTACCCTTCAGAAGCCACATGTATGTAGTGTTTCTCTGTGACTCACATCGCAGTACATGTTGCATGAGCATGGGCTACCTGATATGAGTAGGCTTGCTTAGTCATTGTAGGCCTTGAGAAGAGTAGTGGGTTAGTCTGCAGATGGATGCTAACATCTGTCATCATGTCCCTGTACTTAATGGTCTGTGTGCTTTACACTTGTGATGTGTTGACAAACTGAAAATTTATAGATTGCTGTTTCTGACATGTGTGTGACTCGACCCTTTATGCCAAAATGTGTAATTATAATCTCTTGATTTGTCTCTTGCATTCATGCAGGTAAACGCTCATCGGAAGAAGGAGATATGGAGAGCCATCGCCCGGAAGGTGCAAACCCTGGGGGTCCACAGCCAGTGGAGTGCCCACTATTGCAAGAGGTGGAAGAACCTGAGACGCTAAGCCCAGAAGATAGCGGAGGTCCAGCTGGGGCTGTCCTCCCAACGTGGGCGGGGTGCACGTCAGACCATGACCCTCCCCAATGTCCCACATCCTGGTGTTGTTATACCCAAACCTTGATAGGCATTTGAGGGTAGCACAGCAGCCACAAGGGGGTGAGTACAAGGCATATTCCTGCCTGTCACATTGGCAAGTTAATGTGTTAGGTTCTGAAATCCCCTCTGATGATTAGAGATGAACCATGTGTGACACAGTAGATGAGTGACTGTGTAGATATGTCATGTGATGCATACTGATGTGCCTTGCCAATTGGCTCAGAGACCTAGGACCCAACTGTTTACAATCCAGAAACAATTTGCTCTCCAGGGACAACACATGGCTGAGTACATTGATCAATCAAGTAATATTTGTTGTTGTTGTGGGTGTAAATTCTACGCAAAAGACCACTACTCCTCAGTGTTACAGGCCAAAGGAAAGGAAGTTATGGATCACTGTCCTCAGCCATGTGTCTGAGCAAACGTGTATATTGGCATCTGCCACCCAGAGGCTACTTGCCTTCAGCGTATGATGGGTGTTGGTGCCTCACTACTGCCTGTAATATGAAGATGGGCATCATACATGCGACAGAGCATACATTGATTTTTGGGTCAACTACAGATCAATATTTTCCCTTGGCAAGTGGGGAATGTCCATTGACATGATTTGTGTGCCATCACTGTAGCCAACCTTCCTTGTGCCTAAGTGTTAGCATGTGTCCCTTTCTCTTTTGACAAAATGTGTACACTGCTGTTTCATGCATAGTCTACCTGTGTTAATGGGATGATTTCTATATTCCCTCACGTATATGTACAAACCAACCTGTGTTTGGAATAGGACATTTGCAATGGGGGTGCATTTCATGTGGTGTGACGGACAGGAGTGTGTTACCATTGATTGTTGGCTGACACATACCCTCAACCATCATGGTATGTCATTTGGTATGACAACTGCGGTAACAATTAGAAACATGACATGTATGACTAAATATTTTAGCTGCAATGTGCACTTCCATGCCAATGATGTGGCATCATGTGCGAAAGTACACTGCACATGTGTAATAGGGAAGGTTTGTGACTTGACTTTTGGCATGCATCATGGAGTGACTTGCAGTTATGATGGAATCACATATGTTTTGGTACACCCATTCATCCGCAGACATCTGGGTTTGTAGGACCAAAATGGAGACAGTGATGTAGCTTCCCATTGGGCAACATGTTGAGGGCCTTCTACAAGTACTTGCAAACCTCTGTGCCTTTCCAACATACGAAGGACTAATGGCGTCTACAGTTGCAATCGGAATATTTCATTGTATGGAGTGCCAGACATTAGTGTTGATTTCCTTGGGGTTTGCTGATTCATTGTGTTGTGGAGTTTAGGGACATATCTCCCTCTCAATTTTCACATTATGTCTACAGTGTACATTTTCATGCCAAATGTGTGGCATATCTAAGCAACATTTATACTACCTCCATGACACTACTAGGACAAATTTCACTTGATGAAGTGTGCATTGTTGATTTGTTTCCAGTGTGACATGAGTATTTCCAAGTCACCTTTTCCAGGCTACAGTACTGTTGTTAGCAATGTGGCATGTTCTGGGGGCATCATTTCACATTGTTGTGTTATTGTGTATGTGACAAATAGATGTCTAAATGACCTTGTGTGGGATCTGTGGGAATGAACTTGGCATTGGGCTACTATTGTATGACAACAGGTAACTGAGGTATACTCCATGAAGCAAAGCATTGAAGGTGATGTGGTCTCCTACTGGTTTCATAGTTACTGTGATTGCACAACCTCAGCCATGCAATTGTAGTTGTCTGAGATCCTGATTTTCCTGTGGGCAACTGTTGACGGTTCAGATGGCATGCATGCATATGGTATGGTACTTGTAGAGGCCACTTTGGTGGAGAATGTTGCTGGGGCCTACTTGACATCATGATCATGTTTGCTAATCATAGCTGTTGTTCAAGTATGATAAGGAACATTTGGTGACCTTTTTCCTTTTTGTATTTGCAGCATCAGCCTAGGCAAGCGAAGAAGACAGGGCACAACCAAGTGGGGAAGCATCTGGCCACAGTACCTCCAGTCAAGACACCACTGACACGGAGGGACCGAGTGGCCCCGAGGTTGACGGGAATGCCATGAAGGAGAACGGATCTACATCCTCATCATCGGATTTAGCCTCCGATGGCCACTCCCTAGTGGTGGCGGACCCATCAGGACATACTCTTGGGCCATCTTTGTCCTCCAACCCCAGTTCTATTTTCACTTTCCCTATAGTTCCACACCCAGTTGGCCATGCCCCATCAGCCAAGAGGGTGGGCCTCTCCTTTGTCGCAGACACGTCTGCTCCAGAGCCTATTACCCCTGCTGCACTGAGTGCGGAGGCCTTTGACCTCCTGAGCTTCTCTGTGGGTCCGACTACCACTGTGAATGCCATCCAGGGGTTAGCCAGTGAACTGCAGCAGACCAATGCTTTCCTGGAAGGCATTCATAATACCATGTCTGGCCTACAGAGATCCTTTCAGGCTCTAGCCGCCTCACTGAGGGCAGCCAGTCACCCCCCATATTTCACCCCACCTCCACCTCCCTCTTCCCAATCCAAATCTCTCATTCCCCTGCTTATCCAAAGCCCACAGACACATCTGCATGGACCCACCTCAACACACTCAAGCAGCACATATAAGTACAAACACCCAAAGAAACATCAGCACACAGGCACTCAACATACACCCACAAACATGACATCAGCCACTACTTTACCATTCACCCAACCACCCCACACACCACATTCTGCATATCCACAGACACCACCACAACAGCTAGTGACACATCCATCACACCCACCATACCCACAGACACCACCCCAACAGACACACAAACATCCAGAACACCCAGCATACCCACAAACCCCACCCCATCAGACACACAAAGATATGCCACTACCACATCACCCAGCAACTCTACCTTCCAGCATCCAAGACATCTACACCCACACACCGGATGACCAGTCCCTCAACCTCCAAATCCCCAACCTCTTCTGATGACCGCCCGTGTTCCGAAGATTTTCCTTTTCGACCTTGCCCTTTCCCCAGTTACCTCCAAAAACCCTCCCAAACCTGAGGCCCCCTCCTACATCCCAACCCATCCCTTCCACATTTAAGTCCTCCCCTGTCACAACTGCCCCCCTCCAACCCCCATACCCCTCCTCCAATAAGAATCTCACCCCTCCCAAGAAACAGTCCACCCCTCCCAAACCCACTCATCCCAAATCCAACCCCACAGGGCAATCAATGAGGTGCCTGCCTGCCCACTTGATGCCCCTTTCTGTGGAGGTTCCCTGGCAGAGATTGGAGTGTGGGCACAACCATGTGCATGGACATTACTTGGACTGGCCAATGGCCTTTGTTCTTATGCATTTTTCTTTGTTAAACCTAAGTAATTGTTTTGTTGGGTACGCATTTGCCCCGCAATTCCTTTTCTGTCTTTTTGTTGTTCCTGAGTAATTTGTGTTGTATGCCTACAGTTGTGTGTGTTTCACCCTGATCCATTTGCTGTTTGCAAAATCTGGCTTTGTGGACAGTACTGGTGTCACCCAGAATAAGGGTAGACATTGACTGCATGAATATGTGTTAATTCAATTGTGGTGTCATTGCATTGTTTCATGTTTGGTATGGCAAGAGTTTCATCTTGTGTTGTCCAATGTCAGCATGTATGGTGTTAGACTTGTCCCCCTGATATGGATTTTAGGTTTGCCTGGCAGCTTGAGATTTCTTTGTGCAGACATGGAGGGTGTTTAGCTGTGCTTCCTTCCTTTGCATTAGACTGAACATGGTTCATTTTGCTCTGTGTACCTTGGAGCGACTTCATCTAGTGCCCCTGATGCTCCATCCCTATTGTGCAGACATTGTTTTCATAGGGAGCTTTGGATATTTGTCTCTCTGACTATTGTGCATCCTACTGTCCTTCCATTCTGTTGCAATGTGGGTGATGTGTGGGTCCATTACAAGGCTGTTTAATAGGAGGGGTGTTTGTGAAATATGATACATCAATACATCTGTGTGTTGAATCTGACAACAGTCCGTGGCATGGGTATAATGTGAGGGTATCAGTTGTATTGGTGGATGTGATGTTGCTGTGTTGTTGCTGTTGTGTGACACTATGTTGTGTACAGTTCACTCTCCTTGTGCCTAAGTTATGCAGACTTGTTGTTTTATGTAGTTTGGCAGTGCAGTGTGAGTGACCTACCCAAAGAGGGCATTTAATAGCTGTGAAAGTGTCCTTCTTTGTGAATGACTCTAACTGTGTACACAATGACAAGTGTACTTTGTTCCCATAGCGTGACCCCCCATTACATCTGGATACAGCGTGACAATCTGTTGTTGAGATTAAAGACACAGGTTTGTGTGTACTTACCGTTGGGTGCGTCCACAACAATGTGGATTTTGTGCACCTTCCATGAGCAGCAGCAGGACATGTGTGATGGGCTCCATGGCGGCACAGAACGTGCAAAGCTGCCTGCAGGTGAGTGATGCCTTTAGACTCTCCGTTTCACCTGCTTGGACGTGATGATTGGATCGGCAAAAACTCATAATGAGCCCCTTAGACACATAGGGCCTTATTACGACCTTGACGGACAGGTTTCCTCCAACACAAATGTGATGGATATCCAGTCTGCAGTATTATGATCCCATTACGTGCAGACACTGGCAGAGGGACTCCAAGCCCCAGGAGAAGTGGAGGCAGGGGGTGGAGCCAACCTCGACGAGCACTATTAAGCGCTGAAAGCATCACCCCCGCGCGGGACGTGCAGACACTGGCAGAGGGACTCCAAGTCCCAGGTGAAGTGGAGGCAGGAGCGGAGCCAACCTCGATGAGTGGTATTAAGCACTGAAAGCATCACCGCCACGTGGGACACGCAGACACTGGCAGAGGAACTCCAAGTCCCAGGTGAAGTGGAGGTAGGGGACGGAGCCAACTTCGACAAGCACTATTGTTTTGGTATTTAAAGGCAGTTGTGCCATACTTTAGTGCCTTTTGGCTCCCTCCCTAGTTTGAATCTATCATCCAAACTTCTACTTGTGACTGTAGTTGACATGTAGCTGACCTGCTGTCCCTCAAAAAGTTATTCCCTCTATATTGTGAGGATGGGCAGGAGAAGGGGCCTACAATCTGGGGTCCAAAGTGGTGGAGGAGGACAGGGAAGCGCAAATACAACCCTGGACTCCTTTCTCATCAGAGCCGTTGGGGTAGTGACTAAGGAGACTGACCTGGTGGAGAGGAGGCTCTTTCTGGAAATGGGTGCCAAGCTTCTATAGCAAGCGAGGCCTTGGGGGTTTTGGAAGATGAGGTTGTTTCTTCTGGGAGAGAGCAAGGTGCTGTGTCTGAAATCCCTCCACCTGTAGAAACGGGGGCTTATGGTGGGTCTGAGCCCTCGAGGAAAAGTAAGGGGCTCTTGATGGTCCCTCCCCTGGTTTGCCCCCTGGATAGCTGTAGCCCCCCTCTGAAAAAGCATTGAAGAAGGCCGGGATTAAACAGAAACCGTCTCTGTCTGCAACTTCTGTGGGCCTGATGGATGGCACTGACTTCACCCAGCCCCTGAGTTGTGGTGTGAATAACTTACTGATGAAGGAGATGATTGAGGCCAGTTTGGCCCTGGTTTTGGCAAAACTGTTGGCACTTGAAAAAGCAGTCTCCCGGCTGTGCGAGCAGGTGTGGCTAGGCCCAGTCACAGATGAGGGTGGCCCCTCGGACCTTAGCGGTCAAAACCAACCATGCGAAAGGGCGCTCTTACATGAAGGCGCTCCCAGGGCATTGGGGAGAGCCACACAGCAGCCTGCTAACTTTGCAAATCCAGGAGCTCAGGGTTTTTGTGTGGAGACTGTTCCGGCTGCACTAGCCAACCTATTGATAGGCGCTGGGGGGGGATAACAGGCAAAGAGGGGGTAGGCAATCTGACAGTGGTCCTAGGGAGAATGGGAGAGAGCCTCAACATAGTGGCAGATCACAAGCCCTGCTTTCGATGAAGAAAAGTTCCCCACTTGTTCGTTTGGAGCTCCCTCCAGCTTGTGCCACTATGTGGTGGTGTTGACAGACATTCCTGCTCTTACTCAAGGTTCCAGTGAATCTACGGTCCAGCTAAAAAATAAGTCTGGCCACTGGCTGAGTAATGCATATAAGGACCTTAGGGATATCTTGTTTGTTAGAAGATTTGATTGGGTGGGGCCCAAGAAAAAGTGTGAAACAGGGACTGTATTATTATTATTATAAATTGTAGATATTGCGGTCTGGCCCAACGGCTCCTTTCTACACAAAGGAAGGTTTCTCAGAGAGAGCGAAAGATTGGCATGGTCCCTTTGGGCTACTTTAATAATCATACTCGGTAGTGTGTTGAGTCTCCACCTGGGAATCGCAGGTATCCCCATCAAGTCCAGAGTGTTGCACCGCTTACTAGTTGGATGAATGTTATTATTAGCACTCCTGACTTGGAGGAGGTGGACTGACGTTATGCAAGGAGACATACAGAGAACCGAGCTGCACCCCCCAATGCTGCTACGATTAGGGAGGTCCAGGGTGGGAAATCCATAAAGTGCAGTCTCATTTCATGGAATGTTGCAGGGTATGACACAAAGTTATCAGACCAGGAATGGACTAAGTGTCTGGCTCAGTATGATTTTATTTTGCTTCAAGAAACTTGGTCGGATGGGCGGGTGGCCCGGGATGGATACAATAGGTTTTGGAGTCCAGGCTGCTCGGTCCCATGGAGGCCGCCCCAAAGGTGGTTTGGTTACCCTAATTCGATTCTCTAAAGAGAGAGTGTATCAAACTAAATGTAACCACCAGGGTATATTGATTGCTTGGGTAGTTTTTCAAAATAAATTTAGGGCCTAATTACAACTTTGGAGGAGGTGTTAATCCCTCCCAAAAGTGACACTAAAGTGACGGATGTACCACCAGCCGTATTACGAGTCCATTATATCCTATGGAACTCGTAATACAGCTGGTGGTATATCCGTCTCTTTACCGTCACTTTTGGGACGGATTAACACCTCCTCCAAAGTTGTAATCAGGCCCTAAATGTCCTCTTGGTAAATTTCTATAATGCTGTTTGGGACCTGGGGTGGCAAATTAGGGTCATTTTCTCAGTCCTACAGATACTGAAGTGCAGAATGGAGGGGGTGGGGATGGAATTCTGTGCTGTTGTGTCAGCAGATTTTAATGCCAAGATAGGTTGGCATAGCACAGTGGTAAATCCTTTTGAGTTTGATCGCAAGGTTTGCTCAGCTGAGGGTGGCCAGTATTCCAGGGGCAGGGGCTTGATTAAGGGCCTACGGAATATGGGTCTTTTGAATATTTGTGATATTGAAGTGGTGGGTACCCATCAGTTCCCAACCTTTGTGAGCAGGGGGGCTGGTACAACAATTGATTATATTCTTGTGTCCCCACCCTTAAATGATTTGGTTATAGGTGGAGAGGTAGTAGAGAAGCACCTTAGTGATCATAACCCTCTCACGGACCTTTTTAATTTTCCGGAGGCTCTATATAAACCAGGATGAGGTGGGCCAGTTTCGGTGAGGATAAAAGACCAGGGCAGGAGAGTTGGTTGGAGACAGGTTGATATCCAGCAAATAGTAGTAATGGTGGAGGGTGACAATCTTAATTTGATTACAGGTACACTGCTGGCAGAGGCTCCCAGTCCAGGGAAAGTTATGGATGTGATGTTCAGAGTAAATGAAGCTTTTAAAGATTGCTTGATTCTAGCTGCTCAGTGTCCCCGTAGGTATAAGGGTGGATGGTTTAGTAAGTCCTGCTATGAGGCTAAGAAAACTCTGAGGAATGCCTTAAATTAGCTCCCTAGAGATAAGGACTATGTTAGAGAAGTGAGGACTCAGTATAAAAGTGTCATGAGGTCAAGAAAGCTGAAACTCAAGGAGCTAGCCTGGGAGAAATTGGAACGAGCAGTAGCGCACAAGAATCCTGTCCTGTTTTGGAAGGTTGTAAACAGGGGTATCCTTGAATCAGAAACATCTGAGGGCCTGGGCTGTAACATTCCGTTTGAGGCTTGGGTGATTCATTTTTCTCTAATCTTTCAGGGAAGTCCTCTAGGAAACAATTGGGATATATAGCTTGATGATTTCCCCAATATAGGTATTAGGTTCACACTTCATGAGGTAAGGGAGGTGCTTCATGATAGTGCGTGCAACAAAGCTCCGAGCCCGGACTCAATCCTTATGGATCTTTATAAATCTTGCCCCCAGTTATGGGCGCCCATTCTGTTAAATGTCCTTAATGCAGCAGTGAGTGTGGGAATCACTGCTAACTGGAGATCATCTTGTATTATTCCTGTGTTCAAAAAGGGGATTGAAATGATCCCAAGTCATATCGCCCTATTTCCCTCCTTGATTCTTCGGGCAAAATTTTGGGCTGGATTATTTTATGGCGTATTGAGGCTTGGTTGGCTGAAAATGAAATTTTTTGTGGGGTACAGTATGGCTTCAGAGAAGGGCTTGGCACCCAAGAACAGTGTCTAAATCTGTTGATGATGATTGGGAAATATACACAAGCAAGGAAAGGTACCCTATATCTTGCATTTATGGATCTTAGCTGTGCCTTTGATAAGGTAAATCGGATGAAGCTGTGAGAGAGGTTAGTCTGGCTGGGTATGGATCCCCAATTTGTAGAGTTGCTTCAGTACCTCCACTTAGGAACTAATGCAACTGTGAGGGTTGGGACAAATGGAGAATGCTCAGAAGCTTTTGAGCTTAATAGGGGTGTGCGCCATGGTTGTGTCCTGGCTCCTACCCTCTTTCTTTTGTATACTAACGGACTGTTTGATTTTTTAGTGGAACGATGTAGGGATACTCCCAAAATTAATGGTAATAGTATCCCTATATTGATCTATGCGAATGATGCGGTGCTCATGGCCCGTACTATGAATGGCCTTCTAGTGGCAGTTAGAGCCTATGACTCTTTCATGTCAGCCTTAGATCTAGAGATAAACTGCAAGAAATCACATTTTATGGTCTTTGGGAAACCACTCAGTCGGGTGGGGGAATCTGAAGATAAATGAGCAAGTAATTAGCAAGGGTCAGGAATTCTCCTATTAAGGGGTTCATTTTGATGACAAAGGCACCTGGAAACCCTGTATTTCTAGGAGAGGGGTGCTTTTCAATGCTACAGTTGGTGCCACATTTGACTTTGCTGCAAGGGTGGGAAATAAACCTATTAAGCCCTTGCTTGAAGTGTACAGGCGTAAATGTCTCCCAGTCCTGCTGTAGGGGGCCCCACTTTGGAGGTATACGGATAATAGGGCCCCTGCAATAGAGGGAAATCGCTTTTGCAGAAGGCTGCTAAGGGTTGGTCAAAATACCTCTGGCTTTTGTCTGCAGATTGAGTTAGATCTTGAGTTTATACAAGATACCATCCAGCTTACCCCCTTCTTGTTATGGATCTCTATTTGGACCAATGAGTGTGCCTCTTTTAATAGAGAGATCCTGTGGGACTGCTTGGCTTGTGATCATGCAAAGGATATTCCCTGGCTGATGTACATAAGAAAGGTTTGCCTATGTACTGGGGCGGCCGGATATATTCGAGGCACCAGAGGGTCTGACCAGTCATGATAAACATTGGGTAAAAGAGAATTTCCTGAAGATCTTGGGGGCTAAAAGGGAGGAGGAGGATCTAAAGAAAAAATCTGTAAGGGACTTCATAATGCTAAAGATGGGGGTAGGTCCTGGAACTTTTGGAGATAAGAAATGTGTGGGAAAGGACCCTCATCTCATGGTTCCGTTTAGGGGTTATAAGAAGTAACTTATGCTTTCCGTTAGGTCAGTATGAAGAAAAATTCATAAAATTGTGCCCCTGCGGTGGAGTTTCTTTGCAGACTTTAATTCATTTTACTCTGTTTTACGTGCCCTTTAGGTGTCGTTTTTTACTCCCCCTTTTGAGGCCTAGGGGTTTTGTGCAATATTGTCCAGCTTTTTTGTGGTGCGTATGGCTTCTGATGCGATGGTGTGGTGGGGGTGGGGTCTTTTTCTTAAGAGAGCTATAACCTGGTGGAATAATCTGGAGTATGTTTAAATGTTCTTAAACTTTTAACTTGATTGTTATTCTTTTAATGAATTTTGGATTGTAATCTTTTATATGTGTAAATTGTTTTAGTAGAACATGAAGGGATGTATACACTGTCCTAATTAATTTTGTTTGTATGTGATGTGTTGTATATTTATTTATATGGTTGATAATTTTCATACCGAATAAAGTATTTTGATGATGATGATCCCATTATATTCTATAGAGATCGTAATACGTCGGACGGGATATCCGTCACATTTGTGATGGAGGAAACCCCTTTGTCAAGGTCGTAATAAGGCCCATAATCATGTCAGGCCTGTTTCTCAGAACACAAACATTTTTTATTATAAAAACATCACACAGGCCAAAGAAGTTTAGAGAGGTAATTCCAGCAAGGAGATCCATCCATGCTGTATGCCATTTCACTGCCACCTTGTTGACCTCAGCCTCGTCTCTACAACCAACCAAGGAGATGGTGGGCAGACCCCTACTTTTAGTTAATGGGGGTAGGAGTTCCTTCCATGGACGAAGTGCGTGCAGATTTGGGCTATTACTGCTATGCTCTGGCTTAGAACCTAGATGTTTAGTTAGAATTCATATGCACGTGTTTATTTTGAATATGCTGGGGTTGTTCATTTTTCTTTTCATTTATTGTAACAATCCTGATTGTGCTGTGTCTCATCTCCTAATAATTGCATCCCATATATTTTTAGATTGCAGTCTTTTCAATAAATGCATTAAAAACTGTCCTGCATCTCTTTAGTCTGCCTATGTGTGTGCGTGAGACCGGTGCTAATGAGATAAAGGGGTAGGATCTGACAACCACCTGAGGACTTACAGAGTGTCATACGTCAGGCTGCTTCAAATCACCTTTACTTTCTAGGTTTGGGTGAGGTGCTGCTAGCTAGCCGAAAGGGTTAGGCCAACAGCTACCAAACGGTGTGGGTTTGTCTCAGTCACCCACAAGCAGTGGCGCTGCCGCCCGAAACCAGCAGTCTTGTCTCCATGACAAGAGTGCTACGACATGCCACCACCAACATTGGTAAGGTACTAATTCTACAGGTCTCCTGAGTATCTTGTTCTCACACATGCCCTAAGTGTCATTATACAGTGACGTCTGTGGTTTTAGGGAAAATACCTTCTCTGCTCAATAGGGAGTACCTATCTGGGCTGTTGGTTTTTCAAGCGTGAACATTTATAGGATTCCCCCATTTGTGTTCCCAACTCTGATCCCTATCCTTTGATATGACACAACAAGTAAATATCTCAGAAAACTGTAGACAGCCTGTCACACAATTTCTCTTAGCTAATGGACTTATCAATGGGGGTGGAGAAGTTACGTTTATCGTTGAAGCTCACAACGCATGCAGAACAGAAATATTTTACTCATGAGTCACCTTTCCAGCAGTCAACGCAGACTCAAAATACATTTCTTACATACAGAATAGAAGATGTACCACAACAATACAGCGCATACCAATACTTAGAAATACCTATAAAATGATGAAGAACACAGCGGTTGGTTTAATGGAGCTCTTGCACATGCAATGCAACCTGCTAGATTAGGCTCCTTAAGTAATGATGGACTGATATGGCCTTCATTGGCCACATATAATCCACATCCCAATATACAAACTATGCAAGAAGCTGAGCTATGCACATTATACAATGAAATAGTAGCAATCTATAGACACTTAATACAATTCATAATGCAGACCTTGAACACCGCTTGCTTTTTGGAATGGTTCCCTCAATAGAGGATTGTGCTACTTGGAGCACAGTCTTTACTGCAATACATAGCTGCACTCATGGCACACGAACAGTTGTGAATTTACTGGAAGTGTTGTAACTGATTCAAAATGAACATGGGGCAGCCCCAGCCCTGAACCTGGGTATGAAACTGTCGTACAATTTCAATTCAGTCTTCTCAGTTATTTTAAGTGATATTAAAGGGGAAGCAGCAGCATTGGCAATTCGCAGCAGCTCCGGGATATTCCTCAACAGGATTAGGAACACGAGGTACCAAAGATTACTTCTGAAGCTTATACCAGTATAGTTGAGGATATTCTGGGGCTGAGACCAACTAACCCACAGCTATAAAGTACTTCTGGTAAGTACTAAGCAAGCAGAAAAGAGCTCTAACAAATTCTGGGATAAACAAAAACTAAAGAAAGAAGAAGCCAAAGAGGACAATCTCCTCAACCAGAGACCTCAGAGAAAAGGCACAATCTTAGAATTAGGGAAACTTTAAAAACCCCTGCTTGATACTAATATACAGGCAATCACCCATCTTGTTCCTTCCAGGACACACCGGATAACCGGAATGACAGAGGAGGGCAGTCAGAGTGATGAAGTGACTACGTGAAGCTGAAAAATTACTCACAACGTTACGTTACAGAAAGTTATGAAACAGTAAGAGAAAGTTCCACAGCAAAAGCCGCAATACAAAAAGAAAAAGGTTGTGGCAAAATCAGTCAAAGTTGAGAAAGTTGAGACAATGGACAGGCATCCTTCCCCACCCAACAGAGTTTACAAACTAAACATTCAGATTGAGGGAGACATAGAACACACTATTAAACTTATTCTGGAGAAGATGAACACTAATTTCTGACATTTTACTGGTATAAGAAGATTTGCCTCCTGAATTTGTCCGCACGCACCCACAAGGGGAAGATGTCATTTCGCCTTTTTTCTCAGCCCCAGTTCCAGATACAGGGGTCATTACAACACTGGCGGTAAAAGCCGCTTACCGCCGCGCAGAAGACCGCCAACACACTGCCGCAGCCGCGGAAATCCGCCACAGCTATTACGACCCACATCTCGAAATCCAACAAAATCCAGACACCCACACAAGTCCGCCACACCAAAGGTCAGTGATAAACTGGCGAAAAAATAACCTCCACCGTCACGCCAACAGAAATACGGCCATGCTATCACGACCCACGAATCCATGCGGCGGTCTTTCAACCACGGTATTTCATTGGCGGTACACACCGCCGCCCTCAAAATACACACACATACAAAACACCGCCACATTGGACAATTCGAAATACACACACCTGATACACATACACACACCACACCCACACACCCAATACAATATAAAACACACACCCACATCACCCACAACCCCCTACTACCAAACTTTTTTCGAAAGAAGGCCAGAGAGAGACACCACCATCCACAAACTAGCAGCCACAGGCACTCAACACCATCATCCACACAACTTCCACGCACAAAACACTACACACCACTACATATCACCACACACACCACCCCACACATCACCTACACCACCCCATGGCACGGCAAAGACACCCCAGGTTCTCGGAGGAGGAGCTCAGGGTCATGGTGGAGGAAATCGTCCGGGTAGAGCCACAGCTATTTGGAGCACAGATGCAGCACACCTCCATAGCTAGGAAGATGGAGCTATGGCGAAGAATAGTCGACAGGGTCAATGCAGTGGGACAGCACCCAAGAAATAGGGACAACATCAGGAAGAGGTGGAATGACCTACTGGGGAAGGTGCGTTCCGTGGTCTCAAGACACCACCTGGCGGTACAGCGGACTGGCGGCGGACCCCCACCTCCTCCCCCACAACTAACAATATAGGAGAAGCAGGTCTTGGCGATTCTGCATCCGGAGAGCCTCGCAGGAGTCGGTGGAGGAATAGACTCTGGTAAGTCAAACCTTTAACTATCATATCCCCCACCCTACCTGCATGCTATCACAGACCCCCACCCTCACCCCCTCCCCTATCACTTCAACTCCTCACGAATGTACTAATAACACAATTCACACATCCCAACACCAAGCCCTGCATGACACAACAAAGCATGGACACCCATCACTAAAGCATGCCCACTGCACATACCCATAACACCCCCCTCAACCATCATCACACAAGCCCACACACAGGAATGCTAGCACTGGGGTACACGGTCACCCACCCATTGCACACCATGACACACACAGATGCAATACTCATGCTTTTACACCCCTGCAGGACCACTACCCAATGTCACCAGACAGGAGGGTCCAGCCATCTCCATCCTACCCACAGAAGAGGCCCACAGTGATGACAGCAGCTCTGTCCAACTGGATCCAGATGACCAGCCCGGACCATCGTGGGCCTCGGGACAGTCGGTTCCCCTCACACAGGCACAGCCCACCACAGACCTTCCACCCTCTGGTAACACCAGCACAGCACCCACCCAGCGGGCCCATACCTCTGTCCCTAGGACACGTCAATCAGCTGTGTGTCAACCACTACAGGGAACCCAGGATAACCCACCACCCCAACAACAACAGGGACCTGGGGGCAGTGGCAGTGGGCACACGGTCCAGGGGACGGAGGCACAGGAACACAGGTGAACTGGGAGGGCTGCCGTGCGACAGGGGGCAGACAGGCCAAGGGAACCCACTCTCCACGAGGCCCTCTCCTCCATCATGGGAGCATACCACCACTCCCAGGAGACGATGGCAACGGTCCTGGCCAAGTTTCAGGAGACCCAGCGCATACAGGAGGAACAGTATTTGGGGTTCAGGGAGGAACTCAGAACCATCAGCTCCGCCCTGGGCACCATCGTAGGGGTGCTGAAGGAAATACTTAACACCAGGAGGGACACTGTGGCACTCCAAGGGGCCCCTGACACTAGCATGGACGATGAACTGCCCACCACCTCCGCTGGCGCTAGTGGACAGGAGGCACCGCCACAGGACCACCACACCAGCACCCCACCCCCTGCAGAAGGAGAACCACCCCGCAAGCGGTCCCTGAGATCCAGGAACAAGACAGAGCACGATGCCAAGACCCCCGCCAAGAAATGAACCACCCTGATTGTCAAACCACTGTCCCACTTTGTAACTCTGTCCCTATTGGAACTGCCCCAGCTCCACTTCCTATGCCCATATGGGCAATGCACCTGTGAGACTAATAGACTGGACTCTGCCATGAACATTCCTCTACCATCACCCCTCACCATTTTACAACCCCCCTCCAATATTGAGCACTTCAATAAACGCCCTTGAAGCACAAAACAATCTGGAGTCAGTCTGTGATTTCGAAATTGTGTATTAGCAATGACAGTGACAAAATGCTTTTTCAAATGTAATGTCAACATACCTATGTCACACATCTCAAATCCATGAGGAATCTAAGCAGATGACACACGTTGGAAACCACACCTGTGAAACCGTAAGGGAAATGTACAACTCAGTGACCATATACTGGTTGAAATCGACAGACAGGATAGAGGTAGAAGTGTTAAAGTACTTGTAGTAGACAGGAATGTTTTGTCACCTGTGTGTCACTGGAAATATTGCTGGATAACTGAGTCCCTGTTGTCAATGTCTTCTTCCTCTGCTTCCTCCTCATCACTGTCCACAGGCTCCACAGCTGCCACAACAGCGCCATCTGGACCATCCTCCTGCAGAAAAGGCACCTGTCATCGCAAAGCCAAGTTGTGAAGCATACAGCAGGCCACGGTGATCTGGCACACCTTCTTTGGTGAGTAGAATAGGGAACCACCTGTCATATGGAGGCACCTGAACCTGACCTTCAGGAGGCCGAAGGTGCGTTTGATCACCCTCCTAGTCCGCCCATGGGCCTCATTGTAGCGTTCCTCTGCCCTGGTCCTGGGATTCCTCACTGGGGTCAGTAGCCATGACAGGTTGGGGTAACCAGAGTCCCCTGATAGCCACACCCGGTGCCTCTGGAGTTGACCCATCACATAAGGGATGCTGCTATTCCGCAGGATGTAGGCGTCATGCACAGAGCCAGGGAACATAGCATTTACCTGGGAGATGTACTGGTCTGCCAAACATACCATCTGTACATTCATGGAATGATAACTCTTCCGGTCCTGTACACCTGTTCACTCCTGTGGGGGGGGGGACCAGAGCTACATGGGTCCCATCAATGTCACCTATGATGTTGGGGATATGTCCAAGGGCATAGAAGTCACCTTTAACTGTAGGCAAGCCTTCCACCTGAGGGAAAACAATGTAGCTCTGCAAGTGTTTCAGAAGGGCAGACAACACTCTGGACAACACGTTGGAAAACATAGACTGGGACATCCCTGATACCATGGCCATTGTTGTTTGAAATGACCCCCTTGCCAGGAAATGGAGCACTGATAGCACCTGCACTTGAGGGGGGATTCCTGTGGGATGGCGGATTGCTGACATCAGGTCAGGCTCCAACTGGGCACACAGTTCCTGGATTGTGGCACGGTCAAACCTGTAGGTGATGACCAAACTTCTTTCCTCCATTGTCGACAGGTCCACCAGCGGTCGGTACACCGGAGGATTCCGCCATCTCCTCACATGTCCCAGCGGACGGTGCCTAGGAAGGACAACAGCGACCACAGAGTCAAACAACTCAGAGGTATGTACCCACAGTCTACACAGAACACCATTCATACACAAAATGTGGCCTGTATTTGTGTTGTGAGACAAGGCCTAGGTATGTGTGACGCAGTTGGTAATTAGGCCATGTGGGCCCCTGAAATGGCGGCTGCGTGACCTCTAAACTGGGACAATGGGATGTTGAGGAAATTCGATTTTTAATACGATCGTATCGACCCGCCATTTTGTGGCCCGCCGCCATTTTTATGTTGCCTTCACTCAGGCAGCACAGCGAACGAAGTCCATTCTGCCTTTTCTGCTTATTCTGCAACATGGTGTTCAAAACAGTCTTCTGCCTCTAATCTTTACAAGACTGGTATTAAGGTCTGACTGAGTACACTAATCCCTGTCTGGTTTTCTAATCCTTGTTTCAACTATCTGTAGGCTCACACTATTCTCCGCCGATCTTATCTTATCGTCTGGCCTTCGCTGTCCTTTGCTAGTATTCTCTCATTTCACAACTGTCTTCCAAACGCACACAAACTTATCGCACCACATGCAAACTTCGTTGTGGATCGGTTAATGAATTAGTTCAAGGGAGGGGTGACAAACACAGCTGGAGGGGAGGCAACCTTAAGTCACTTGATACTTTGTTCTGTCTTGTTTTCCGACATTTCTATTGACTCTGTTCTATCTTTACATCATTCTTACTGGCTCCTTTCTATGTGTTCTGGGAGTGTATGTAGTTAATAAATGTTTTTATACGGTATATAAGATTGTGCGCCACAAAGTAAAGTGGCAGTCTCCTGAGAACATACCTTGTGTACTTCTTGGACAACTGTACTAGCTGCAGCTAATAAATCTGATCTTTTACGCCTGACAGAGTGTCCCGTGTCTCTGTTAGTTGAGGCAGGTGAATCCAAGGAGATTTCAGGCGTACCCTGCGCCGCCAGGCCCAAAAGGTTCTGGTTCTTCAACTGGCGCCCAACGTGGGGCGGCTTCAGCGGTACCGGTTCTGCCTGAAGGTCGTGAGGAACCCCGCAAGAAAATTCTGGAGGAATCGCGAGCCACGTCAAGCGACCCCTGTATGTCGAAGTGGTCCGAAGGTCTTTTTCAGCGCGGTTACTCCTTCCTGACGGCTACTGACGACTGCTGCCCTGACTGCCGCCCTGCCTTGGCCCTTTCTTTGATGATGTATGGTAAAGCGAGACGATAGACGGGCCTCTGTTGGTGTAAGAAGACATCCTTAGTTAAGTATTTGGTGGGTCGCGCCCACAAATTTTGGTCTTTGTTTTGTCCTTAGGTTCTTAGATTTGGCCATTGCAGTGGCCAAAGCCGAGGGGTAAGTGCATTTGTGCTGTGTAAACTGAAAGTTTTACCCCCTTGATGTTTGTGAACAGCCAGTAAAAATCGCGAGATGTCTGGTCTGACTAAGTTTGGAAAACTTTGTTGCTTTGGTTGTAATAGGGACTCCCAGCTTGAGGACTCCTGTCCGATTCCTTCGGTTGGAACTCCCACATATGAGCTCTATTCTAAACATGGTGTTGGTCCTATTGCCTTTAATAAGACATGGACCCGATATACAAAGAAAGATGGTGTTTTAAAATGGCCAGAAAATGGTAGTTTCGAAACTGATGTGCTAGATAATTTAGAAGCAACGTTATTTAAAAGAAAAGCCCGGCCGGCAATGTTTGACTCTTTTCGCCTTTGGCGTAAGGAAGCCAAACAGAGAGAAATTAAAAAAGCGAAACGAGATAGGAAAACACAGGGAATGACGATTATACAGGCTGCTCAGCAATTCAAAGATGATGAAATAGATAATGCAATGGAAATTTCAGACAGACAGCATCGAATGGCAATAGATAAATGCTATCCGACGTTGCCTATCTCTTCCCTTGATAAGAGAAAAGATTTTGAGGAAGATTCCTTAATGTCCCACTTATTGAAATTGCCTCCGCCCTATGTACAAGGTGCTAATGCACCCCCGATGTTACAGCCTGTTCAGCCGCCAGTTGTGCTTCCGCCTGCTCCAGCTTTTCCACATTTGCCTCCTCAAGTATTGCCTATGCCAGCTTTGCCTTTAACTCCTTTGCCTTCTGCTCCTTTGGCAATTCCTAATGCTCCTTTAGTTAATTCACCTAATACCTTGTCCCCTATCCTTATGTCAAATTCTCCATCTACGCGTAAGCGATTTGCAGATACTGTCTCTGGTCTCTTATCACCTTTCTTTGAAGCTTTAAATGTGTCTCCAGCTTTTTCTCGAAGACAGTCTCGTAGTCAATTCCCAGACTCCGAAGAGCGAGAAAAATTGGACTCACTTGCTTGTAGATGGATCAAGAAGGGTCCCCAATATAGTACGTCTGATATTATGTCCACCTTTCTGCAATGGAATGCACCTACGCAGAGATATGTTTTTAAAGTTATGTGCGATACTCTCGCTAAAGAATGGGAGGATATGAATTTGGGTTCGGTCCCACAGGATCTGTTAGATGTTCAGGCTGACTTTGACAAAGGACTTCTTGTGGGTCCTAAGGTTGAAAACGCTGTCAGAACACTTATTTCTTTCAGATCCCTATTGTTCTCACAGACTTTTCCTGATTCTGATCCTTCAGTTAGGACAGCACTGAAAAACTATCCCATGAGAGAGGTTTCTCCAATATGGAAGGAAGAAGTTGCAGCAGCAGGTGCTAATCCAGCTATTCCTGCGCATTTTCAGCGCATATGGATACATGTCCCCTGGAAAAGGTCTGAAGTTTTAGCACTTAAACAGTCACTACCAGATCCACGCAAAAATCCTGCTGGTTACTATAAAGAGTTGTCGCAAACAGTTGATGCATGTATTATGAATCTAGCAGATATTGACATGTTGATGGGAAATGTAGTTCCACAGACAATATGGGCTAAAATTCGTAGAGAGGATCACGCTCAAGAATTAGGCGGCGATTGGAACGCTATTATTGCCGCAGATAGAGGTCAAGTAGGTGGTGCAAAGCCCGACGCTTTGATCTCAGAACTCCCTGGTAGGATTATTACATTAATGAAAACAATGATGCCTGCTTTGAGAGTTAATTGGGATAAGCTAGCAGCATGTAAACAAAAGAAAGATGAAAGTGTTTCCGATTTCTTTACCCGATTCGAGGAGACATTCATTGATCACAGTGGTCAAGATATGGCTACAGAAGGGGGACAGCGATTATTTGTGGATAAGTTCGTATATTACTTGCTTCCTGAACTATCACACAAGCTAAAAGACTCCGAGAGTTCATGGGCAGTTTCTTCTTCCGCCCAGATATTGGCTACTGCACAATATTATGAAAATAGAGACAAAGAAGAAAGGGAAAAACAAGAGAAAAAGACGAAAGAATTAAAAACTAAAGTTCTCTTGCAACAGGCTTATCCTCCTCGTTATGTTCAGCCTCAGTTTCAACAGCCTCCGCAGTTTCAGAGGTTGTATCAAAAGCCTGAACCATTCATTCCAAGACCTTTGCTAGGTCCTAATCAATGTGCTTATTGTAGGGAGGAAGGTCATTTTAAGAACAGTTGTCCGGCATTGTTGCAGCGTAATGGAGCAACATCTGCTTCACGAGGTCGTGGTGGTCTTCAGTCAGCAAATAGAGGTAGAGGTCGAGGTGTGTTAACCCAAGGGCAGCGTTCTTTTGTTCCTCCAAATTCCGGAAATTACTTTGATCAGCAAAATGTTAGGTCTACACAGTATTACAGTGAGGATCAGTATATTGAAGGAGGGAATGAAAGTCTTCATTTTGAATAGGACAGCCATGGACAAAGTAAGGGGGTTACGTCAATTCCAGTGGATCAGAATGGACCTTATGTTAATGTCACTACAATGGGTGTTTCAGAGCCATTTCTTTTAGATACTGGTGCCATGAGAAGCTCTATCATTCATTCTAAACTCCCTGGCGCACCTTTGTCTGGCTTAACGAATGTATCTGTAGGATTTTCTGGCGCCCCTGTTCGCAATCCAGTTTCTTGCCCTTTGCCTGTTTCAATAGGCCCTTATGATTTAGAAGCTCCGCTTCTTCTGACGAATGGTTGTGGTGAAAATCTGTTGGGTTTAGATCTATTAAAAAGAATGCATGCTACGATATATTGTTCACCTTCTGGTGTATACCTCACTCTAGGACAGAAAATGACTAGTCCAATGTACTTATCAAAAGATCAATTCCCACCTGAATTGCTTTCTCTTCCCGAAACGCTTTGGGCTACGGGTCCGAATGACGTTGGTTGTCTTGAGATCCCACCTTATGTTGTTACTCTCAAGCCCAATGCTGAAATGCCACGTATTCCGCAATACAGAATCTCTACTGAAGGTGAGAAAGCACTTTTGGAAATTGTCCATGATTTGATTCAGAAGGGTGTGGTTGAGGAAACGAGAGGAAATACATGTAACAGTCCTGTTCTTCCGGTTCTTAAACGCACTGATCCTTCTCAGCCTCCTGTTTATCGTTTTGTAATTGATCTTCGGGAGGTAAACAAGATTGTCGTACCGCAGTTTCCTGTAGTCCCAGATATCACTGCTCTGTTGACGATGATACCTTCTACAGCGACTTGGTTTTCAGTTATCGATTTAAAGAATGCTTTCTTTAGTATTCCCATCGCCGAAGAGAGTAGAGATATTTTTGGTTTTTCCCTCGGAGGCCGAAGCTTCCGGTTTAAACGCGCACCTCAAGGTTATTGTGAAAGTCCCTCTGTTTACAGTCAAGCTCTAAAATGTCATCTTGATGCCTTTTCCTTACCGTCCGGTGCCGCTCTCATTCAGTACATGGATGACTTATTAGTTGCCGCTGATTCAGAGGAGATTTGCAAAAACGTGACCGTTGCACTGTTGCGTCATTTGTTTGATCTGAATCACAAGGTTTCTCCTTCTAAATTACAATATGTCTGTCGCGAGGTGACTTATTTGGGTCATCTCTTGTCAAAGGAGGGACGACGATTGACCCCCGAACGAATTCAGGCAATTGCACAAATGTCAGTGCCATCCACACAAAGAGAGGTACGTGCCTTTTTGGGCATTACTTCTTATTGTAGACAGTGGATTCCGAGTTTCTCTTTATTGGCTAAACCGCTGTTGGCGCTAACTTTAAAAGATACGCCTCAGCCTCTTCCGTGGACTGACGAGTGTCAGAAGAGTTTTACTGATTTGCGTATTGCTTTGTGTTCTGCTCCTGTATTGGGTACTCCTGATTACAGTAAGCCCTTTACGCTCTATGTCCACGAAAGAGAGGGTTGTGCATTGTCAGTCTTAACGCAGCGTTTTGGAGACCAACAGCGACCATGCGCATATTTCTTAGCTACGTTAGATCCAGTAGCTAATGCATTGCCTAGTTGTCTTAAGGCGACAGCGGCAGCAGCAATTTCTATTCGACAGTCTGCTGGAATAGTGCTAGATAATACTCTCATTGTTATGGTGCCACATGCAGTGGATATTTTACTAAATAGGACAAAAACGCAGCATCTTACGAGTGCTCGGTTGTCCGGATATGAGCTGACGCTTTTGGCTAGTCACATACACATCAAACGATGTAATACTCTGAATCCAGCTACTTTGTTGCCTCTTCCAGAAGAGAGAGATGTCTCTGAACAGCATGATTGTTTTCTCCGTACTGAAGAAGAGACTAAGGGTAGAATTGACCTACAAGACACGCCATTAGTGAATCCAGATGGAACACTATGGGTAGATGGTTCTTGTTTCAAGCTCCCGAATGGAGATACAGTTTCAGCCTACGCTATTACTACTTTGCATACGATTGTGGAGACAGCACGCATTAGACATAATTCAGCTCAGGCAGCTGAATTGATAGCCTTAACTAGAGCGTGTGTGTTATCCGAAGGAAAAAGAGTAAACGTGTACACTGATAGCCAATATGCTTTTGGTGTAGCGTTTAACTTTGGGCGCTTATGGAAGGAAAGAGGATTCTTTACTTCCCATGGTACTAAGATACAACATGGTCAATTAGTGACTGAACTTCTTGAGTCACTTACAATGCCTACTCAGATAGCGATTGTGAAGTGTAGTGCACACAAAAAGATTGTGGACGATGTTGGTCGAGGAAATGCATTTGCAGATGAGGTAGCGAAAAAGACAGCCAGAGACAACACAAGTCGAATGTATGTTGCAGGTCCCGCAAACTGCGTAAGAGAAAAGGGAATGTGTGAAGATACAGTAGAGAGTGTGAAATCAATTCAAGGAGAGGCTACGGAGAATGAGTTGAGAAAGTGGAAGGAAAGTACAGGAATGTTAGATGAGATGGGATGTTGGGTTGAATTATCAGAACATCAACGTTGGCTGTTACCAGATGCTTATGTACTACCTGTAGTTACTATGGCACATGGTCCAGCTCACCTAAGTGCAAAAGGAATATGTAAACTTCTGGCTCCAGTGTGGCAAAATGAGGGGATCCCAAAGTGTGCAAATAATGTGGTAACACATTGTATTGTTTGCTTGATGTACAATCCGGGAAAGGGAACCCCAACTCCAGCAGGTCATTTTGCTCCTCCAACATATCCATTTGAGGTGTTGCAGATCGATTATATTCACATGGAACGATGCAACAACCTCAAATATGTTCTGGTGGTAGTATGTGCTTTTTCTAGATGGGTAGAAGCCTACCCTCTGAAGGACAATACTGCTTTATCAACTGCCAAAATACTTTTGAAAGAATTTTTCCCTAGGTTTGGTTTGCCGCGCATTGTCTGGAGTGACAATGGGAGCGAATTTGTGGGTCAAGTCATGCAAAAAGTTTGTGCAGGTCTTGGCATAAAACAGAAGTTCCACGCGGCGAATCACCCACAGTCGGCTGGTTTAGTAGAATGCTACAATGGAACCTTGAAGCTTAAAATTGCTAAGGTGCAAGCTAGCACAGGACTTAATTGGCCTGATGCTTTACCATTGGCTCTTCTGTCCACCAGAACAGCAGTACACTCTCGTTTGGGGCTTAGCCCTTACGAAGTGATATTTGGTCGCCCAGCTAATGTATGGGGAGTTCCTCGCCCTAAGAAATACTCAGACTTGCCATACCCGATGTTGATTGACTACTTGCATGACCTTACAACTAAATTGCGTGTTCTTCATCAACAGGTTCAGAGTGCTCTACCAGAGGCTTCCACAGACCCAGGTCATTCCATCCGACCAGGTGACTGGGTCTGCACGAAAAATTTCCAACGAGAGAGAAATTTGGAGCCCAGATGGAGAGAGCCACGCCTGGTTCTTTTGACCACAAGAACAGCAGTTAAAGTCGAAGGAAAGAAAAACTGGGTGCATGCCGTGCACTGCAAGAAAGTGCCTTTGCCCTTGCCTTTCGATCAGTGGGTCCGTAGAGGCATCAGTGACTCTGAAAGTGAGAAAGTTCCGCAATTTGTACCATTCAGTGATGCGCGTCTAATTGGAACACTTTCTGAGAAAGAGGACGACGACATCCTTCAAGAAGCAATACCATCGCATCGTCGCTTGAACACGACAAATCCAGGAACATTGTTTCAAAACCAGACTGCCTCTGGACAGGAACGCTATAATTTGAGACCAAGACCAAAGAACTTGTAACTTTCTCTCCTATGTAGTACTCTATCCCGGTTG